>NW_024067029.1:0-365346 GCF_015039405.1 Cantharellus anzutake
GGGTGGTCCAATGTTTTGGCAATATCCTTAGTTTCTTTTTTTTTTAAAGCGTCCCTCGTATTACCCTGACTATTTATCGGCACCTACCCCCAACAATTTCGTAGCCATCGGAGATTCCGCCATGTGTACGATACCCACTTCCACAGTGGCCACATAACTGTGTATTGACGGTGAGCTTTCCCTTAGGCACGAATCCTTTCTTCGCTCAAGGGATGCCGAACGTATTTAAGAGCGTCGTTGTGCTAAATACGACCCTACATAAGCACATCACTGGCTCCCCCAACAATACCAACATCTCCTCACTACCGATTTCGCGTTCCTATTTTGCGCTAGCCAATCGAATATGCGGCTCCACCTACGATGTCACTCGTTCATTTGACTATGGCCACCCAGCCACGAAACCTCAAGAAGGAGAAACTTTGGAATACGGTGCCAGATTCAGGGAATGCTTGAATTATCTAGATAGGGCTAGTCAGTGGAGTACAGCGGTGGCAAACGCCGCTGATGAGGTGGGTCTAGGAATCAGCCCATATGTGGATTTGTTTAGCCCGCTAGTGATGGGGATGGTCTTGTGGGAACGACTCCGAGGTCGAAACGAAGCGGGGACATGTTGAACTATTCGCCAGGTATTCTGGCCATTCAGTTACCCCCACCTGAGACGAACCCCAGCTGAAGTAGACCGCGAAGCCCCTATGTGTATCCAATCGCATTATCATGACACAAACACTACAAGTTATAATGTCCTGTGAATGACAGTGTGCTGCACGGATAAACCAGAATAAGCCTGAAGCTTTCCAGACGTACGACGCACACCGGTCTGAATGAATATGGTTTCCAACTAGGTGGATGGCCATGCATGTCTTCGTAATTTTATATCCGCGGGTGGAGAAGAGGCAATGCATCACGGAGGGGGAAAACGTAACGCCCCTTGAGGCCCCACGACCCAGGTCAAGGGCATAATCGATCTAGCTCTGCCACTGAAGCGATACAAGGTTCCAATACCATTACTAATTTTAACAGATACTATTCGCCTCACGACCCGCGAAAGGGAAGCAAAAAGTACAGATTCCTGACGAGGCTTCAGAACCAATATCCCGATAGACAACTACGAGACTCCGGAGGTGACCACCACATCCAAAATAGCGACTTGGACGGACTCCTCAAGTCTATCACCGGCTGATATCCGTTCACAACATTGTCCCATATTACAAATGCCAGAGCGTCCTATTGAAGATTAGCATACATCATTCATTCCTGCCGCCACCTATGCCATCCAGGGGGGAGCGCATACTTACTAAGTTCAAAAGGGTAAATCATGTGCCAAATCCCAATGTATCTCCCGCTGACGAAACATCGGTCGTGTAACCAGCAATCTGGAGGGCCTTGAAAAACGATTCGTCTCTACTATGACATTCCTTGGGGAATGCTTTGGCATACGACCGAATCGACAAATTGGGCTATCGATCGTCCCAGGGCACGCTTCGATGTCTCCATCGACAATATAGGAGCAGAACTAATATAATGGCGAAAAACAGCACATCAACAAGAAGTATAACTCAGGCAAAATGGAGTTGATCCCCATCGATTCTCTGCTATGGAATCTCTGCTATGTAATATCAAGTATACCAAAGAAAGTTGGTGAGATCGTGAGGGATCTCCTTCGTAAATCGCTTGGCTGTAGCGCCGGAATTCAAATTTGCGAGGCGCAACCAGATTTCTTTCGCTAAAATCGGAATTGGCACAATTTTTTTTAAATTGGCTGCAAGTACGGACAAGGGTTACATAACGTTCTAGATCAAGCGGTATACGTCTGAATCGTGATCAGCACCTGCAATCACAACTTCCATTTTGGGATAGGCGCTTGGCTTCCGTGGACGATGACTGTCGAAGAGCTTCGGGGGCAGTACCAACATTCACCCTCCTAGCACTGCCCTAGGCTCCCTTGTCGGCATGGGCGGTTCTTCTGCCGCGCATGGCGCCCATGGGGGACGGCGTGTACCGGCCGGCATGGATACGAGAATATTGGCTTGTTTCAGTAGGTGGGATCGCTATGCATCTCGGCACAAGCACAGCCTCCCGGTCAGGACTCGACGTTGCTTTTCCAATCCCCTAAAGTATTTCTTGGTTCTCCCTTACAACTCGTATGGCCAGGACGCTTCTTTGGGTGGCCATCCTTTCTTATGTGGGGTACAAGGCATCATGGAATATACTTCGTCGCTATCTTATCCGCAAGACTACGGTGCTTCATGACATTGAGCTATTAGGCAAAGCCCCTCCTACCCAGAAAATCCCAGGAACGGTCGTCGTCGCTGGAAGAAGGTGAGTGAACTTGGAGCTCGACGGTCTTCTCTACACGAAGTACATGTCACTGAGCAAGACAATTGTTGTAGTCTGTCCGGATACGCTTCCGCAAGAATTTTGGCCGACTACTTCGAGAAAATCGTTCTGATTGACCCCGATACTAACATAACGGCTGCTGGAAGGGTGCCACAACGACCTCATCTGCATGTTCTCTTAACCATCTCCTTGCCAATCCTTCGCAAACTCTACACAAGCTTTGACAAGGAAGCGCCGCAGAATGATGTTTACATATTCCCTGGATTGAGACACTGGTGGATCGGTAGAAACTACTTCGGCGACCTCAAACTCAATATGCGGGATCAAATCACTGGCTCGCGAATCTCGTAAGCCCATGCCTTCGTACCCTCACACCAAAACTAAGGCGCCACCGCCCTAGCATCGAAACTCTCTGTCGACGTCTGACCATCGCATACTGCGGTGACCGGCTTCAAGTCATTCATGGAACTGTCACCAGCATTGAAGCTTCAGCTGACAAAACAACAATTCGTTCGGTTTCTTACCGTCCCGCCTCAGAAGTCTCGACGACAGCTCCAAATGCAATCCCATGCACACTTTTTGTGGATTGCTCTGGCGCATCCACAATCGGTGCCAAGTTATTGCCAGCAGCCTGCGAGAAATGGGGACCTTATGACCGTGCTTCATACAACCCGAATGTGAAGTATTACAGCACATCCTTCAGCCTCACTCCCAAAACGCAAGAGAAGGTATCAAGGGCACTACCTCAAGATGATCGGTCCTTTGGGAGGTGGGATACCTGCACTGTCATCGGCGCAGTTACCCCAACGGCCGAAACTGGCCGAGACCTTTTCATGTATCAGCGAATCGAGGGGAATAGATGTAAGCCCAGATATAAGAATAAGCTCAATTTTGGCTTCTCTGATCATTATTTGAGGTAGTGCTTGTCGGATATTGCGGGTGGGGTGTTGACACACGTCCTGGGACTTTAGCTCAATATATCGAGACGACGAGGCAAATGTATAGGAAGAGCCACCCCAAGGAACGCCATGACCGGGACGAATGGCTTTTTGAACTATTACGGCTAGCTGGAGAGGGCGCAGACAACCTTGACGAACCTATCAAATGGGATGCCTACGCCATGGTAAGATACTCCATTTCTTTGCAACATGAGACAGATATTAAGCGTCTTCATCCGTCAGACCTCCTGCTATTGGATCGACTACGCATCCAAACCTGTCCCGAATAATTTCATCACCGTTGGTGATGCCTTGATGAGTGGGTCTTACCTCATCGGAATACTGTACTTGCCTTCAAGCCAACTTTTTTTTTATTACAAAGGAGTGAACCCGATTTTCGGACAGGGCGTGGCCAAGCTCTTGTTTAACTCAATAGTTCTTAATACCGCCTTGCATGGGGCACTACAATCTTCGAACAAGCCTGAGCTGCCACCAGGCTTCGCTCATTCGTACTTCGAGCGTGTCCTTAGGATCGACAGGGGCATGTTCGATACTAATCGTTCTCTGGATTACGGCTACGACTCCTCCGTACCTCAGGCTGGGGAGACGTTGGGGGCTGGCAAAACCTTCAGGAAATATTGGGAGATGTTGTTAAATTTTGTTTCTCATGTAAGAACTTCTTTTTCGTTGCAGATTGTAATAAGACTGAAGAATTGGATGCCCGCTAGGATTTAAGTGCGTACGAGACATTTATCGATGTGTTGAGCGGATTTAGACCCGGAATCGATTTGATGAGTCCTCCGTTCGTCTTCAAGTCAATCTTTTGGGCGTGGTGGTCTCCGGTAGCTTCCTAGATCTACAGTAACTTCCAGATCAAATTGCTGCTTTGGCTATGTTAAGCTTTGGAAGCGTATTTACCCATACGACTGGGGTCCAATGACGCCAGCCTAGTTGTGCACGGTTCATAGCTTAGAGCATTGATATGTAACTTTTCGCTTCGGACGAACTGACTCCTCGCCCTCGAAACCCTCGCTTATGTGCCTAGCATGCGGCTTGCTTCTCTAGAATGGTTGTCAACGGTATTCCTGTCAGGACGTTCTACGTTGTTGAACCCATTAATCATATCATTGAAGGTTGTACTTTTGTTATCGATATAATTGCAATACTTCCACGGACACTACTTGGCTCGCTGCAGTCAACTGAACGACTTCAAAGTGTGTGCAACTGGCATTGATGGATATTTGAAGGCTCCGTTTCCCATCCTATCGAAAGGAGCAAATTAAACCATGAACTGATCCGAGTAGTGATACACGAAGAAGGATGTAACGCACTACATGATCATAATCATTCTAGAAGCGGCACCGATGTGAAATTGTAAAGCATAAATAAATAGTACTCGAGCGCTTCAACTTATTCAGTATCGGGTCCTTGCAGCCTGATTGAGCCAGTGGGCTCTCCTCTCCTTCCCCCAGGGTAGCTGGCGGACCATGTCGTCTCCGTCGCCTGATACTCCGCCATAACAGCCTTAGAAGGCCCGCAACAAGACCGATGAGAGGAATAAGCCAATTAATGACCCACATACAACCGGCATCTCTTTTTAATCGCTTCACAAGAGAGGCGACTTGTGTTTCGAGATCGACAAGGGAGCCAGAGTTGTCGATTACATGATCGGAATATTCGAGTTTGGATGTTAAGGGGAGCTGAGAATTGATGCGTGCGGTGGCGGCAGCTTGCGGGATCCTATCTCGGCGCATAAGTCGCTGTAGTTGAATATCTTTGGAGCTGTCAACGCCAATGATTCATGTCATTAGTAATGACCATTGGAACCCCTCCTAACGATAGGGGAGCTCACCAATAAACCAGAACAACCTTGGAAACGTATTTCCATAACCCCACCTCAATTAACAATGGCACATCGACCACGCACACTTTATGCCCTGTAAGCCAATACCTCGCAACGTCCCAAATCATCTCTCTCCTTACGGCAGGGTGAACAATCGCGTTTAACAATTTCCTCTTGTGTTCGTCATTGAAAACAACCTCGCCCAGTCTCTTCCTATCAATTGCACGCGACCCATCTCGCAGCAACACTTCAGAACCAAAGGTGGCAACGATTTGAGCATGTGGGGAAGTCCCGGGTTCAACTACGCGCCGAGCAAGGATATCGGCATCGACGATGGGGATACCGTGTGAAACCAGGAGTTGCGAGACTGAGGATTTACCGGAGGCGATACCCCCCGTAAGTCCTACAACTGAAGCGAAATAATTTCCGTAAAATTTTCCTAGACAGTAGCTACAAGCAAACCTCACCTATCATTTTCGGCGGCTGTCAAGGATCCACATGAAAATGGCTCTAAAGCACGTGAAGCATCAAGTTCTCACGATCTCGACAAACCCCACACAATCAACCGACACCACATCTCTGAGAATGGTTCCCTCTGTTAGAATATCAATGTTCATCGACGACTACCGGGCGACTGCGGATATGAGGGATGTTGTGAAACTTCTACTTTATATCATGACGCTTATACCCACGCCCTCAATAATTTTTGTCTTGATTATTTTTATCGCCCGTTATCACAGGTCATCGCCATAAGCGACGTTGGCGCGCCGTAATTTTTTTCCTCTCCCTCAGTTCTCCATATCGAGGCTGCCAAGGTGATACCATTTCCTTTTACTATGTTTGCATGTTGTAGTCTACGTGTCCCGCGCAACTCAAGAGTTGCACTGCGACGAAACCGCGGGGTGTATTAATTGGAGAGGCTGCGCGCGCGCCCCAGTGTCTTATATCCTCCAGGACGTGATCAAACAAAGCATGTGAGAAGTTGGATGCCAAAACCACAATAAAAGTACTACACTTTCTAGCAGTGGAGGTCAAGGGAGATAGTGTAATGCACCAAATGTGAAATACGAGCACAAAAAAGTTAAGCAGTAAATATTGATGTAGGAGAAATCCCCTGCAAGATAGTGGATGATGATGAAATTTTGAACTATGTTACCGATCGAATATTGGATCATCTACACCTTTCACATTTTACGTGCGCTGACTCACGATTAGTGATATCCAAGGGATGGAGTAGAGACACGAAGAAGAGCGTACCTGCTTCTGGAACGCCTTGTCCCTGGCACTGCGTTCCTGGCAGAACTTCCTATAATCAGACGTTGTGAGAGGAAGCTTCTGGAGCCAAAAGTTCTTGATTTCGTGTATCAGAATGTGGCCATAATCTCCAGTGAATGTTTGAATTGGTAAATCGTCGATCACTTCGTAACCTCTTTCACGATATTTCTCTCGAGCAGCTGCCGCCTTGTGCTCCTTCTCATAACTGTTCACTCGACCCCTTCGCGCGGAGGTGTCTTCCGGAAAAAAGGAATATAATCCATCGTGGCATATGAAGTTCATGACATACGAATGATGATATGTCCCAATGAAATCAGCCGGAGTCCCTTTCCTCGTAGTGCTGATGTCGATTTTCCGGTCCCCTTTTCGGTAGCAGAACCAGCTGAAGGGCCTAGATGTGAAGACACCATTTGGTGGATCGTAAGGATCCACTTTTTTATCTTCCTGAACATAGCCGTTCGATCCGACGAATTCCATCAGCCGGGGAGCAAAAGTCGGGGAGACCACAACGTCAAGGTCACCCGGTAACCATGGTTCTCCATTGAAAATACAAAGGGCTGTTGAGCCGCCGATAATGGCTCCAGTTTCGCACATGCAGTCGGCAAACGCATGAGGATCTGGAAAGAACCGAGTGAGAACCCGAATGACCCGCTGAAGTGTAATCCGGAATCCGTCATAGCTGGAAATCCACTTAGACGGGGTAGGTTGAAGCGCTTCATTCAAAGATGCCAAGGACCGCGCATCCAAGTTCTCCATTATTGTATCCATGATATCCCTGTTCTCCAACACCTGGCGAGGTTGTATTTGGAAGACACCAGACGCCGTCGAGTAGATGTCCAGCACTAGAGATACTGTTTGCTCGTTGAGCGTGGAGAAAAACCGAAACAGATACGTCCAATATTCGAAGCTCAGGCGTTCGACTTTGAAATATCAGCAAAGATTTCGTCACGAAAAGTAGGGCATCATCGCTTACTGTGGACACTTTCAGCGTTGGTGAATTTTCTTGAGAATGTTTGGGTTGTAGCTTTGACTGCATCATGTTTCGCCGTTTCACCATTGATCAATGAAAGTTTCATTGATGCCTCTACTGCTGGCCCTAACCCGGGAGTCGGCTCAAATAGTCGCTCCACAACCAGGTACAACTCTAACATATTATATGGAGAAGCTAAGGGATCGAGAGGAGCCATCGATATCACTGAGGAGAATTTCAACTCTTATGTTTGTGCGTGCTATACATAATCTCACCGAGGGAGACGGACCATTCCTCTGATTTCCATCCTGCAACTTTGAAGAAAAATCCATTCAACGTGCAGGGGAATTGGAAACTCTGAGAGACGAGATCTCCCCCCCTTACGATTGGCCATTGCCTCGAAGGCAAACGCAGCATCCGCCATTCTTCGAAAGATTCGTGGTAGACACGGGTCGGGAGAGGGAAACGTCCTATGAATTCCTGGTTGCAGATGCGAGGTCGTCGTTGTAAGCGCGACGTTTCGCTTACATTCGGTTCCTGATTCGCCTGGTCATATTCCCCAGCGACGGGACGAGATAAGCAGTCATGGGGTAAACTTGGAGAATAGCTCATCTCGCGTGGGGGCTGCTGGTGATCCAATATTGGTGACATATCGCTTACAGTCATTTCCTGATTCACCTGATCGTGTTCCTCAGCGATGAGAGGCGGGAAGAGGTTATGGAATGGAAATGGAGACCGGCTTATCTCTTGTTGGTGCTGTTGGTGATCCAAAACTTGTGAATGCGACATGTCGCTTATATTCACGTCCTGATTCGCCTGATCATGTCCCCCGGCGATGAGACGAGGGGATGAAATTGGAGAGCGATTCATCTCGCGTTGGTGCTGTTGGTGATCCAGTACCTGTGAGCGCGACGCGTCGCTTACATTCATTCCCTGGTTCGCCGGATCATGTTCTCCAGCGATGAGACACGAGAAGCAGTCATGGAATGAAACTGTAGAGCAGCTTATCTCGCGTTGGTGTTGTTGGCGATCCAGTATTTGTGAGCGCGACATGTCGGTTACGTCTACTTCCTGGTTCGCCTGATCAGATTCCTCAACGATGGGACGAGAGAAGAAGTCATGGGATGAAATTGGCGAGCAGCTCAACTTCTCGCGTCGGTGTTGCTGGTGATCCGGTGTTTGTGAGCGCGACGCGTCGGTTACATTCACTTCCTGATTCGCCTGATCAAAGGTCCCAGCGATGGGACGCGAGAAGAAGTCATGGGATAAAACTGGAGAGCGGCTCATCTCGCGTGCGGCGTTGGTGCTGTTGATAGTTCAATATTTGTAATTGAGTCCCGTCGGTTCTGGATGTCGCGCCGAGCGCTTCGATGTAGAATTTCAGAAGAAAATAATCACTAGGGCTGGCAACGAATAGCGACCTCGAAATTACGTAAAATTTGCCATATTCGCTTACGTGGTTTCAAGACGATTGTTGCTCCTATGCATTTTCTCTCCGTCGGGTCGCTTCGAGTTCATCGGCTAACCTGAAGCTTTCTCGATCTCACGCTGTCTCCCTCGAGTCTCCCAATATTGGTCTGCGCTTTGCGTTTTTTAAACAACTCCGTTCCTTTACGCCCAGTATATAATCATTCGCACATTCACGGAGACTTGACTAGGTTACGTTCATCGCCCTGGTTGTGTAAGCAGAATTTAACGCGACATGCAGCGTTCTCTCTCTACCTACCCCAGTCGAATCCGCTGCCCTTGTCCCCGAGCAATGTAGGTACTCATTAGAGATCGAATGCACATTAATCAAGCTATCTGCGGCCATATGTCCGAAAAGTTGCAGATCCGTTGCATCACGTGACTGTAGTTGCAACGCGTTGCAACACATTTCAATGAGATACAACACTGAAGTGTTGCATTGCATCACTGCAACCTGTTGTTGTAATATGGCATCCTAAATATGGCAAACTGCTTCAGCCATTCACTCGCAGTCCAGAAGTAATATAACTAATGATTATGGGTCAATTTGTCCATGGTATATATATAATATATATAAAGAAATGAATTAAAAGCTTCTAAGTGCAGGGAAAGGGGGGAGATGATTCATGAGAGTTTATAGGTAGTAGAACAGGTGGTGGCACATGTGGTGTAATGAGTAGTTCCAGAGTCAGGTTTTTGGTTGATTATTGATTGAATAAAATAACGCAGACTAGAATAGAATAATACTCAGTCTCGCGGTTGTGAACGCAATGAGAACTATAATTGGATATCTACCTAGAATAGAATAATACTAGGTGAAGGTTTTAGAACAAGTAAACGAGTGAATATGATAAAAGATATACCGACCTCAGTCTCGCGGTTGTGAACGCAATGAGAACTGAGGGCGTCAGCGAAGAAAACATCGAGCTTTTAAGCGTCGATTAATCGAGTGTAACAGGAGTGAGGATTATTACAAATAAAGGAAAGTGAGGCGACCAACAGGTCGGATAAAGGAAGATAAATGCTAAATAAACATGGAATGATCAGACAGTAGAGACCGACTAGAAATAAACCTAACATCAATCATCGGGCGTCTCACCGAGATAATGTAGGTCGGGTATCCTTGCGCTAAACGTCGAACCAACCGTTGCTGTCTTACAACACACCCACTCAGCGATGGGTGACTCGACGCAAACCCAGCTCTCCTCGGAACTTCTCGAATTTGACGATGGGGAGAGCTTTCGTGAAAATGTCGGACACTTGATCGGCGGTTGGGACGTATTGGAGTTCCAAAGTTCCGCTTTCGATCTTCTCTCGGATCCAGTGGTGGCGAACGTCGATGTGCTTCGTTCGGGCGTGGAATACGGGGTTCTCGGCGAGGGCGATGGCGGATTGATTGTCGACAAAAATGGTAATGGGTGAGTCAACGGGAATTCCAGAGGAGTCGTAAAGATGATCCAAGTAGACTGCCTCCTTACCGGCATGAGTTGTCGCCATATACTCCGCCTCGGTACTCGACAATGCAATCGTGGGTTGCTTCTTGGATGACCAGGCAACCGCGGCCCCACCATAGATGAAACAATACCCGGACACGGAGCGTCGGGTGCTCAAGTCGCCAGCCCAATCGGCGTCAGAGAAGCCAGTTAGTCCTTCCTTTACCTTCTTCCCATCAAAGACCAGAGCATAGTCGCGAGTTCCGTTGAGATAACGAAAAACTCGTTTGATTGCCGTGAGATGTTCTTTTCCGGGAGCGATCGCGTGCTGAGCGAGTAGACCCACAGCGAAGGATATGTCGGGACGAGTGCTGACGGAGGCGTACATGAGTGAGCCGAGCATAGATTGGTAGAGGTGAGTGTCGACTTCAGGGGAATTTATTTTGTTTAATTTCAAGTTAGCAGACATTGGAGTGCTCATCGATCGAGCCGTCTCTAGTCTGAATCGCGTGAGAATTTCAGTCACGTACTGGCGTTGGCTAATGGTCACGGTTCTCGCCGTTCGATCACGTGTGATTTCCATCGCGAGAAACCAATGGACTTCGCCGAGGTCACGCATCTCGTAGCGCTCGGTGATTTCCGACTTGACTTTCGAGATGTCGCGCTTAGGGGCAATGACGAGTAGGTCGTCCACATAGACCAGGACAAAGTGTGAGTCCTTTGAGCGATATAGGCAAGGATCATACCCTGATTGTTTATATCCCAACGACTTTAGATAATCGCGAAGCGTGCGGTACCACTCGAGTCCGGCCTGTTTCAAACCGTACAAGGCCTTCTTCAGTAGCCAGATCTTACCGGGTGTAACGGGGACTCCTGGGGGTGGTTTAATGTAGATCTCCTCTCGGAGATTGCTGTTAAGATAAGCGGCAACGGCGTCAAGTTGATGGATTTCGAGGTCGAGGGATGCGGCGTGTGCGAGTGAGGAGAATAGGGTGTCGCGACCTAGCGTTGGTGAGTATGTCTGGAAATAATCCACACCTAGCTCTTCAGTAAAGCCTTTCGCAACTAATCGCGCTTTCTTCTTCACTACTTCTCCCTCAGAGTTCGTCTTTTCCGCGAAAACGAGACGACTATCGTGAACTCTCATACCTTGAGGTAGGTCCACTTCCTCGAATACTCCGCGCCGAACAAGATTCTGATGTTCTTCCACAATAGCTGCTGTCCATTCATCCGAGTCTTTTCGGCCCATAGCTTCGTGATAATTGCGTGGGACGCCTTCGGCGGAAAGAGCAAACTCGCCAACGTCTTTGAGAATGGCAAAGTTAAGTTCTTCGTCCCGAGTATGATTATCACCCACTGAAGCTTGGTTCGTCCCGACGTCACCCACTGAATCCGAGTTCGTTGGCAAAGGTGCCAGAGATTTGACTCGTCTTGAACCTAGACTCAGTTTCGGGTCCTCGTCAGGTCGCATAGGGCGTTTCCCGGCATTAGGGCGATTCGAACGTCGGAGATTTGGAGCAGGTGTAGGAACAGGATCATGGGAAGTGTGAGGGGGATGAGTCAGAGAATCGTTCGCGCTCGGTACGTGAGTATCCGTAGAAACATTCCTATCCCCCCCTGAATCAGCACCCTGACCTTCATCCTTCAGCCCATTTCCCTCGCTTCCAACTTCCTCTCTCGTCACTACTTCAATCTGCACCCTCTCCTTACTATCCGCCTCCAAGAATTCCACATCCCGCGATTCCAACATCCTCCGTGCAACTCTATCATACAACAGATACGCCTTCTTCTCTTCCGCGAAGCCAACATGCACACACTCAATCGCCCGCGCACCCAACTTGGATTGGTACTTCTTGGGGACGTGAGCGTATGCGAGGCAACCGAAGAGTCGAAGGGCTTGGAGAGATGGCTTACGATCAAAGTACGCCTCGTAAGGCGTCTTATTGTCGTCGAGAGCACGGGTGAGTACGCGATTTTTAATCCAAACAGCATGTCGGATTGCAACGCTCCAGAAGTTTTGAGGCAACTTCTTATCTTGTAGGACCTCTTTCGCGTCCTCAATCATTGATCGGGCGTGGTCGTTCAGCGTGCGATTAGTACGTTCAGCAACGCCGTTTTCTTGTGGGGTATAGGGATTGGTGTGTTCGTGGGTGACGCCGTCGGACCTAAGGTACGCTTTGAACTCTTCCGACGTGTACTCACCGCCGCCGTCAGTACGAAGGATCTTCAACTTCTTACCGGATTCCTTCTCGGCTTTGGCTTTCCAGGCCTTGAATTGACTAAGAGCGGCGTCCTTGGTCTTGGTAAAACCAATGTGAGTGTATCGACTGGCGTCGTCAATGAATGTGATGAAGTATCTGTAACCTTCGCGGCTTTCGGGTAGGATGGGTCCACACATATCGCTGAAGACCCTCCCCAGGGTTTCAGTAGCGCGTTGTGGAGTGGATTTGGGAATGGGGTTACGCGTCCTTTTGCCCTTTAGGCAAGGTACGCACTTCTCTTTCTTCTTGTCCAATACCTCCATGCCAGTAACCGCCCCCGTGTTTGCCAATCGGAGGACAGTATCCTCGTCGATGTGTCCAAGTCTCCTATGCCACAAGGTGAGACTACCTTTAGAAGCATTACTCACACTCGTTACTAGGGCACATCCGTCAACTTCTTCGACGTGCGCAAACCTGGCTTCCTCCGGATACACGACTTCGGCACGTAGCCTATAGAGGTTTCCGTTTAAGTAAGCCCGACTGAGGACCTTACCGGATTTGGGGTCAACAATGTCGGCGCTACTGGAGGAAAAGGTGGTCTGAAGACCGCCTTCGGCCATTTGACGCGTGGAAAGAAGGTTTTCACTGAGGTGAGGGACGTGGAGTACTCTGGAGAGTGTGGCAGGTTTAGACTGATATCCGACCGAGGTTTTGATCTCGATGTTGCCAATACCGACTGCGTCGATTAGTTTCTGATCGGCAATGCGGATTTTCTTTGGATTGGGGAGTGTTTGGTAGGAAGTGAAGTAGGAACGATCCGAGGCCATATGAGACGAGGCCCCAGAATCAATGATGAAGTCAATGTGGGAACGGGTGTCCGATGCGAGTAAGGCCGAGGTTTGGGGAGAGGTTTCTAGAGCATAGTAAGTAATGTGATCTCCGTCTCCACTTTCCGAGTCAGCCACTCTTGCAGATTGTCCGCCTCCCCTCTTCTTTCCTTTCTTCCCTTTTCCGTCCTTCTTTGGTCCTTTCCCCTCAGAACCTCCCCCTTCGGCCCAACACTGTTCAGCAGTGTGGCCTTTCTTCCTACAATTTGAACACGTAGGCTTATCGCCATCCTTTGGCTTAGGTCCAGACTTCGTGGTCTTCTTGTTATCGCGAGCAACGAGGGCGACGGCCTGCATCTGCTTTCGCTTCAGATCATGCGCAAGGATGTGGTCGATAGTGTCTTGGAGAGTTAGGGAAGAGCTGTTTAGGAGGATGTCCTGGATGGTAACCCATTCATCTGGCAACGACATAAGAATCGCGGTGGCTAAGACTTCGTCGCTAATGGTGGTGCCAAGTGAGTGAAGTTTAACTGCTGTCTCTTTGATTTCCTGGATCTGGAGCTGAATGTCTTTCTCGGGCAAGATAGTGTTCCGAAAGAGCTTCGTCAGTAAGTAAAAGACTGATTTGGGGCCTTTGCCCTCGAAGCGCTTCTTGATAATGGACCACGCCTTAGTGGCTTCCTTTATATCGTTGATATATACGCGAGTTTCCTCGTCGACAGATACCAAGATTTGGAGCAAGGCATTAGAGTTACCCTTATTCCAGGCTTCTTCAGTCAGAGTCGCAGGTGCAGTGGGAGCCGTAGCAGGTGTAGCAGCAGCAGGAGCATTAGGGTCTGGGGGATTTGGAGGATTGGAAGGAGGAGTGGGAGTAGAGGTAGAGGTCGGCTTTGTGATAGAGCCATCGGCGTAGCCAAGTAGTCCCTGGTTGATTAAAACGAGTTCTATGATAGCTCGCCAGGTTCCGTAGTTCGACCCGTCAGACTTAAGACGGTCGTACTCAAAGATCTTGGTCTCAAGTTTGATGTTGCTAGGATTAGTAGACATGGCTAGAATAAGATGGCGAGTTCTTAAAGTTAGAGTGAGACTGGGCTCATAACCCTAACGCAGACTAGAATAGAATAATACTCAGTCTCGCGGTTGTGAACGCAATGAGAACTATAATTGGATATCTACCTAGAATAGAATAATACTAGGTGAAGGTTTTAGAACAAGTAAACGAGTGAATATGATAAAAGATATACCGACCTCAGTCTCGCGGTTGTGAACGCAATGAGAACTGAGGGCGTCGGCGAAGAAAACATCGAGCTTTTAAGCGTCGATTAATCGAGTGTAACAGGAGTGAGGATTATTACAAATAAAGGAAAGTGAGGCGACCAACAGGTCGGATAAAGGAAGATAAATGCTAAATAAACATGGAATGATCAGACAGTAGAGACCGACTAGAAATAAACCTAACATCAATCATCGGGCGTCTCACCGAGATAATGTAGGTCGGGTATCCTTGCGCTAAACGTCGAACCAACCGTTGCTGTCTTACAACATAAAACTCATTATTGGCATTGTTGAAATTCTTGGACTTATTTTTTTTAACTCCCACATTAAAATGCAATGGGAAGTTACCACCACTTGGCAACCACATCACCATGTCAAACTCAAGCCACATCTTGGATTGGTCAGATGGTCATCTGGGGGAGGACTCCAGGGCACACATTAGCCAGCTACTGCCATATCCTGGAATCCCGACCTGTCAAAAACCCGGATCGTATGGGGTAAATGCGTGAGTCCAAATGCAGGCGGGGCTCAACTAGAGGGGGATCCGAGAACTCCGGTGGTGGACCGAAGCTTCTCCAGGAAGCCCGGTTCTGCTGGATGGTACAAGAGGCTCTAAGAAGGATGTGGCCTCAGCGACTCGGAGGGAGCGCTGTGCCTCCATTACGTCTCAGTTAGTCCTTGTATTTCTTATGTCTGAGGTATTTTGTAGAACGGAACGGGATTCACTCAGAGGGACTTTGGGTAGCATTTTAGTCGAGATTAGAACTGAGGAACTACAGGTTCTAATCTACGGGTATTTATAAAGGGAAATGGAAAGGACTTAGTCAAAGTCCGAATGACAATGGGACAACACTGAAAGGTGCCAAATGATACCGAGAGGTACCGAAAGGTCCCGAATGATATCTTTAACGGGGAACCAAGGTGTCGGACCATGGAGGGCGGAGTAAGAGGCCGGAAAATGAATGGGAACGAGAAATGGGTAAGGGGGGGTTAGCCGACTGAATGGTAAGAAGAAGATAGTCGTGCTAAGAATGGAAGGTGACTAATAAGTGATGATGTGAGTGAGATCACCGAAGGATGCGGGTAACTCCGAAAGCGGAGTTGCGTATCCGAAGGATATTGGGTGACTCAAATAAATGAAATGGGTGGAGAAATGGTTTAAGGGTGTGTCATGGGATGTCGGAGGTCCGTCGGGGTATCGGAGCAAATCCGGAGTCTCCAAATGTTCTGACTCAGGACCGAGCTTCCGGGATGGGAGTGGCCAAGGTTCAGTGTGCCGCAACCAGACCAGAGCTGAGACAGTCAGGAGGGAAGGTGACTTGGGGAGTGGGGAGGCGTGGTGTAGGGGATGGTGAAGTTGTTAGGAAGGTGTGATGTGGTGGGAGTGTGCAGGGTCGGGGTTCCGGGATATGACACTCTCCCACACTCTCCCACCTCACTACACCTTCCTAACAACCTCACCATCCCCTGCACCATTTTGTTAGAAACCACCTCTGCCTAATGTGGGCATTTAGTGTAATGGTAACACACTCTTGGTACCTATGCAGGGTTCTGTGGTTTGACTCCCAGAATGTCCATATTTTAGCATTTAGGTTCCCAAGACCACGTGTACAAATTCCAACACATTTCTCCTTATGTTTTTACCCCACTTCCACCCCTACCATCTCAGCTCCAGCCTGGACTTCGGCACACTCACCCTAAGCCACCTCCATCCCGGAAGCTCAGTCCCAAGCCGGAACCTCCGGCACCCCCAGAATGCTCCAACCTCCCAATGGACCTCTGACATCTTGTTATATACTTCTAAACCCTTCTTCTATCCATTTCATTTATTGGAGTCACCCAACATTTCTTGGATAGGTAACTTGTCAGAGTACAGCCTGGTTAAGTCCGGACTGTTTACACACAACTGATGACACACTTGCCCCAGACCGACATTACCCACACAGCCTGATCATCATCCCCGGACTGGCACAGACATTTGTTATATTTCCTTCTGTAGAGCAGCCCCGCTTTGCTGGGCATACTGACTTTATCATTCCCTGGGTAGCGAGTGAGGAAGATAACTTTCTTCTCTCACTTCTATAGAAAACCATAGGATGAGGCCACAATAGGGCCGGGGTTGGACCAGATGAGAGTAGACCGCTGAATAGAATTGTCAGCACAAATATATGTAAATACATGTTTTGAGGTTGATCTCCAACAACTTCCCCTCGCTGCTCAGCTGGAATCCCTATCGCAATCCGCTTTACTGGGTTCCCCCATTGAGACTGACCCTGTCCCCCTTGGCCTCACCTCCAGCGAAGGCTTGGGATCCCTCAACTTAGAGTCCAAGCAGCTCGGTACCCTGACATAACTGTGGCTTCGGAGCTACCTGCATCCTCCATTGACTCTGCCCTCATCATCTTAATTAGTCACCTTCTGCCATATCCATCCATGGCCATCGTCCTTCACTACCTCCGGTCCCTCCGGACTACCTCCGCTCCTTCTTCACTAACCTCGGAGCTCCCATATTCCGCAATCACCTCCGCTTCCCTCGATGGTCACCACCCCCTCTTTTCAATATATTACCTATGCCTCCCTAAGTACGGAGCCCTGAAGGCTTCCGGACAGCTCTGACATCCGCTAGTGCACTCCTGCCTCTGCTGGGCAATTCACTTGCTTGCCCTGCAAGCCCACCTTCGGGCCTATCCCTCCTTTCCGTTTCTGGGTTATCACCTACCATTCCACTAACCCTGTAACCTGACTTGTCGGTAATATTCAATCGGCTAATGTTTAACTCCATTAGCTCCACTCCACTTGGCCCTGCCATTTACGGGCCCACCCTGTCACGACCCAGCGTTCCCTGGGGTCAGACGACCTCCTCCCCAACCTTCTCCCATGCCCGAACACTCCCCGCACACTCCGCTCACCGCCCGTCGCCGTCTAACCCCTTCCCGCCACCTCTCCACAACCCCTCTCCTAATTGTCGTTGAACGACCTAGCGGCGCAGGGCGCTGCGACCTGTTGTTCCATGTTTCACCGCACCTTGTTATCTCGTGGCAAAGGTCACGCTTGACCTTCGCTGTCTTGAACACGTGCTTCTTGTTTGTTTTCCTCCTTCTTTTCTCCGCCCACAATCTCTGCGAGATCTGGCAACTTATTCCCTATTCAGTTCCCTAGCACTTATATACAGCTTGTAACTAATGCTTGTACTGTAGTTCGAAATCAACTAGAATTCACCCCTAAGCTTACCTCTGTCCCCTGTAAGACCTCTGACCTTCTGAAGTATCGGGACCGTGTCAAGAATGAGGCGCAACGCTCCTCCTCGAGTCGTTGAAGCCGAAATCCCAGCTCACTCACCTAAGTAGCCTCGGCCTCGAGATCGGTGGGGTTTATCCCTCGCTAAAGCTCGGTCGTGTGTAGGACGCCTTTACCACCAGCAGGCAACGTTCGGTCACCTATGGCTACCATCGGCGAAGATTCGCACGGTTCTGACACACCCTCGCTGTAACTATATATACTCAACTTGTACATAGGTTACACCTCAGTAATAAAATCGACTTGAGTTGATCCCCCTTAGTTCTTGTTGCCAATAAGTAAATTAGGGCATGGATGTGTAACTTGGCACAGCGCTCCTGGCTTGAGTTGCTGAGGCCGAAGCCCTCCATCACAGAGACAATCCTTTGTCTCGATCTGGTCTCTTACAGTTCCCCTCTGGAATCGTCCACTCTCGCCTGGTTCTAACACTAGGGTGGCATATGTAATATAAGGGTGGTGACCATTGGGGGGTGTGGAGGTGAATACGGAATTTTGAGGTCCTGAGGTTGGTGCAGAAGGGATGGAGATGGTTGGAGGTGATGGAAGGTGATGGAAGGTGGTGGAAAGTGATGGATATGACAACTGGGGGTAATGGAACTGGGAGTGGTTGTGGAGATTCTCAGCTGCAAGGTCAAACTGACACATGTTCCCTGACACCAACTTGCCTTGTATGTATCTACCTAGTCTAACTTTCCATCCCTAGGCTCTATATCCAATGATTATTTCATTAGAACATGCAAGGACCATGACAGTTACACAAGCAAAGGACAAGGAAATGCTCAGACAAAGGACAAGGACATACTCAGAAGGACATACTCAGACAAAGGCAAAACACAGACAAAAGACAAGAGAAAAAACAGACAAAGGGAAAGGGGTATAAACATGGTGTATTCACAGAAGCTACTCATCACCAGTTGCAGCACTCTGGCCTCCATGACTTCCATGGCCTCTACGACTTCCACGGCCACTATTGCCCCTAACTCTGCCTCTGCTCCCTTGCCTCTGGCCTCTCCTTCCACGACTGACCTCTCTGGAACTGTTATCTCCAGGGCTGTCATTTCTATGAACTCGACCTCTGCGCCCATGCCTTGTCCCCAAGCTAACTGCAGAGCTAGCCACCACTTCAGTCTGAACATCTGGTTCTGGGCCCTCTGTGAGAGTGTTAGCACCAAAATGTATATAAGAGTTTTGGCTGAACTTACGAGGCTCTTCAGAGGGCATGTTGGGTGATGCTGGATCTGTTTCAGGTTCCTACAGCAAATTTTCAGCATCAACACAAGATGGAGACCCACCCCATGTCAAAACTCATACAGAGAAATTGGACAGTGGACTCACCTCACTATCATTGACATCCATTTCAGCAAGAAGGGCATCCAGGCCCCCAGCAAGGCCTCCACCTTCCACCAACAGATTTGACTCTTCTGTTCTTGCAGGAGAACCAAACAATAAATGCTGATACCACTGCATTGTTTCATGCATTGGACGGAGTGTAGCAGTTTCCTCTCGTTTGAGCACAGTGAGGATGAACTTGTAAAAGTTGAGAAGGATGTCAAGATAATTGGTGTGACTAGGTTTCCCATGGGCAGAAACCAACTCAGTATCACCAGATAGCATGAAATAGACCTGTTATTTCAGATTCAATTGGTTGGTATAAGACAGTCAAATAGGATTTTAGTGGTGCCCACCAGCATTGCAACAATGGCAACAGTGCCTGGAGTTATTTCAGTTACTGCATGTGTAACACCCAATGCCTTTGGCGATGCATGCAGCCTTGCAGATTCCCAATCCTCTAGCAAAGGAGATCCAGGAAGGGGGATAGCAGACACAGCATCATTGAGTGCAGCAGGTCCAAAAATAATAACAATAATTGCCTTGTTGAGCAATATGAGTGAGATGATTAGCATAACACACAAGTAAAGTGCTCACAGCTGCAACAACCTGTGAGCGAAATACATGCTGGCGACAAGAACGGTCATTATTTGGAAACAAAAACAAGGGCAGATGATCGATGGGAGTGGGAGAATCAGGAATTATTCCGAGATGTTGTTGGCGTTCTTCAGCAGTTGGGCCATGTCCTGACTTCAGCAATGTTACACTTAAGTCCATGCCAAACAGTTGAAGGCTTGATTTTCGCAAGCGGCTCATCATTTGCCGTCTCCTTGCCCCAACATCAGAAACAAACTAGCCATACCAGAAATATCTGATTAATTAATTGTAAGGCAAGCCACCAGGACATAGGGAATACCTTGGCCAACCAGGGCATAACTCCAGAATGAGTGCGGAGCTCATCTGTCAATATAGAGTACTTCATTTCAAGAATCTTGTGGACACAGTATTGGCTGAAATTTGCCTCGGATGAAAACATTGCCTCAGCTGTCCATGAATGGAAGTTGCTATTGAGTTCCACTCTAAGGGAAGCTTTTGACAAAAAGGGAGAATAGAGAACTGCATAGAGAGCTGCATATTCCCGAATTCT
The DNA here is from genome assembly GCF_015039405.1 of Cantharellus anzutake. Lineage (NCBI taxonomy): Eukaryota > Fungi > Basidiomycota > Agaricomycetes > Cantharellales > Hydnaceae > Cantharellus > Cantharellus anzutake. The sequence continues at coordinate 20,340 of NW_024067029.1, forward strand.
TTTCTCGACACTTTTAATACTGGTTATATCACCAGAGCCAGGATCTGAACCATCTGCATCAGTGCCATCATTGATTTCATCATAGGTATCAGTGTGGGTGAGAGGATCAGTGTTGGTAGGAGGGTCAGCAGGTGGCGCAACCTCAGAGCTAGTTGGTGCCTGGAATCGACGAGATCGGAATGCACTGGAGCTTGGGTTTGGTGAGATGGACATTGTGGGCCGTGAAAGGAACCTCCTTCAATGTTTATCGGACAGATCGCAGGCAGATTGCAGACAGCGAACCAGGGCCTTGTGGTAGTTGGAAGGATTGAAAACTGAATTTCAAATTGCTAACTACACGTTTTACTATTTGACAACAATGGGAAAGGAGAAGTCCAACACTCGTAGATCAGCTCAATGATGAGGGAGTTGGAGGTGTTAATGTGCAATACAAGCGCTGGCTGCGAGTTTGGTGATGGGGGACGCCGTCCGCTTTGGGATTGGTTGGCATAGAATGCATGCAGTGTTGCAACATTATCCCAATCCCATTGCTGACTGCTAATCGGCTTGGTGGTGGTGGCAGGAATGGCTGGGGCAATGGGCATCCGCTGCGAGGTTGAGTATATAGTGCCGAGATTAGTCGGTGTGCACGCGATATTACAATCTGGCCTAACAGTGTTGCTGATGAGGTTTGGTGATGATGAAGTCGGGAGGTGTCAATCTGCCAGTACTGCATAGGAGTAGGGAGTGGTGTAAGATAGTAGTAAGCGCGCGTAATAAATTATTGTTGAGGTACCCGCGATATGACACAACAGTATTGTGCCATACCCAGCAGAACCACCCTAAAGCAAACACGATATTGCGCACCTAGTCATACCAGTCCACTGCCTCTCATCATGTTCCGAGTCACTGATAATAAGTTGAAGTGGCCAGCTCAGCCATATTTTGTGTGTGTCATCGCTTCAGGTGTTGCAGAGAAGCCCGTGACTGCTACTCACTGAACTGATGAAGGGAGTGTTCCTATTCCGGACCATCCACGGTTCATCAATAGTTATTGATATAAAGCCCAAGTAGAGTAGGTATATGTAGGAGCTCGCTGGCCGAGCGGTATTACGGTTGTGTATATTAATTGTAATTGTGTATTAATAATATGTCCTATATACATTCGATTCCCTATATAGTAATAGGCTCCACTGGAGGGTTGTGAGTTCGAAACTGGGGTGGTCTTCATTTTTTGGTCCATTTTACAAACCCATTGCATCATATTGCAACACGGACCTAGCCATTGCAACACGGACTTAGCCGCTGCAACACGGACCTAGCCGTTGCAACACGGACCTAGCCATTGCAACATCAAGTGTTCGACACCACGGTTGCATCGCCACTTACCCGTTTTGGGCATTGCATCGCGTTGCAACGCATTTCCACGGATTTCGGTTTTTTCCGACATAGGGTTTGGAAAGCACCGCATCCCGTCCGATCTGCGAAGTTAAGCCGGGCGCCGCTCAGTCAGTACCATGGTAGGGGACTATATGGGAATCCTGAGTGCTGTAGTTTTATTTTTTTGGTTTTTTTCTTCTGGCCTTTGCCACTCTTCCTGCGAGTGCAAATTTCATCAACCGCGGAGCAACGTAAAACCAAGTTAATGGCTCCCCCCATGTTCTATTTCTTAGTCAACAGGTCTGCAGGTTACCATAGGGAATGCATGCGGACGGACAAACCCCTCAGTGATATCATTGATGCTGATCAGAAAGGGAATAGGTACCCTTTCATATCCATAGTGTGTCCTGTCAGGAGTCGTGTCGATAGCTGTGGATGCTACCAAACGGAGGGCAGTGGTATGCTAAGCTAGTCGCCATCCTGCTGGGATTTAACGGACATACAACGAAAGCCATTGCATTAATGGTGTTTAATTTAAGCATACCCAGCTGGCCAGTGTTTCTGAGGAAACTCTCAAAAGGGCGTACAGCATTTGCGATGATGTTCATATAACATTCAGAAAGTACACTGATGCCTCGGTTGGTGGTAGTAACGAATCATGTTGGTCACCGAGCAATCGTGAGAATATCCATCGTGGGGATAGCACACGTATAAGTGAAGTCGAGAAAAACGAGGATTATGAAAGACAGATCAACTCGCGGTACCCCTATTTGTAGAAGATCAATCGTAACGGTTGGTCAGATAGCAGCGTTAACGCCAACATGAAGGATACTATCGGACAATATGAGTCTCCACACGGGAAGTACAGTAATTACCACTTACTCTTCATGATTGAGGGCCCAGTTCGCTGTCTCAGGGAACATCGTAGCTGCGGAGGGAAGCGGTGTTATGAATACGTATTCACCAGAGTTCAAGGAATAAGACTCACATAAACGAGCATACAGGGATTCGATCAAGAAGCGTTTCAGCCAAGACAAAACAATTGACGCCCATTTGAGTTCGATCTTGGGATCCTTACTGGCGATGCGATAGTGTGGTATTCTGAACCGGGTCGGGACGACAAACGGTTACTCGTACGGTCGACACTTGACGAGGATAACACTCACATGTGAACAGTACGTGTAGCGGCAAGCTGCACCTCCCCAATCACTTGACGAGCCTGAGTCGTTGCAAGGCGCGCTTCTGTGGCATAGATCAGCTTCAAAATCTGTTCTGTTGATGGGTTGAAATCATCCCGAAAACCAAGGCAGTATGTCACTCCGTAAAAGCCTAGTTTCGGAGCAGTCCGTCGATATGGACTAATGAGAGTCCTGAAACAGCACTTACCTTGTATTGAGCGAACTTTAGACACAATATAGGCGTCGTCGGTCGCGACGTAGGCAATTGGCAACACTTGAACAGACAAGAAGATCTGGGGAAACCAAAAAAGCTCAGGAAGGGGTTCCCTTTGTCCTGGATGCAGGGGCTACATACAACAACGCGAGGCAAGGAGGGCATCTGCCTCACATAACCTGGAAGTACATCGTTAGTTCAAAGAGACTTGCACACCAAAACATCACGACCAAATTGACATACCGTAGAACGAGTGGGGAACACCACGACCCCCCGTAAGCTTGTGGAAGATCGCACAGGTAGGTATTCTTGGCAACTGGATAGCCGAAGCGGAGCTTTCATCGAGGAAGAATAACTCTTGATTCGTGTCCACCAAACCATCTCCCTGATCGTCGCCACTCAAGGCAGAATTTGTACGTTTAACCACAGAAGTATCTTGGGCTAAACCAACTTGATCCTCCTCGATGATCTCACCGTCATTGTTCTCAGTGTCTTGCTGAGTGTTCGCGATGTCAAGAGGGTCAGATTCTGCACCCCTATTCAGGGAACCCTTCTCTCCGAAGCCTCGGTGGACAATAAAGCTGCGAGGATTTCTGCGGTTTTTTCCATCGAAAGCATCCTCAAGCCCCTAATGTTACGCGTTGTAGTAGAGATATAAAAAAAGGCTAATGGATGGTAGGTACCTTTGCCCAAGTCCAGAACATCATCAGCGCGCATCTAGGGTGGTAGCAAATCTCAATCAGTTATCCATGGGTTCAGATCCTGAGCAACTGAGAATACACACAATATACACCCTATCGTGAGAGGAACCCAAGCACCATGCGTAACTTTTCTCAGAGCAGCACCCCAGAACAAACCGTCGAAGAAGCCGAAGGTAAGCAAAAAGCCAACAGCAAAGCCGAGGGGAAGCCCCTTCTTGATGTAGATATGGATCGAGAGGAAGCTAGTCGTCACGAACATCACTGTCGCCACCGCAAATCTAAAAGATAGACACAGTTCATTGTCAAAATGATAGATGCAGGCACGCGACACGCACCCGTAAGCGTTTGTCAAGTTCGTGAGGTTCTTGAAAACACCAACGATGATGACGGTGGCAAGTCCCTATTAGTATTCACGTCAAGAGGACTTGTTAGCAATTGTCAGTCATCAACACGAGGTAAGAACAACGTACGAGGGTGTAATTAGCCGCTGGCACATATACCTGACCTTGTACGACAGAACTGGTGTACACCAAGCGAAGACTGTCGGATCAATCGACCATTAATGAAGCCGCAGTAGTGAATATGTATAAAAAAAATAGCACGTACGGTGGCAGAGCCTTCATGTTGATGAGCTGCTGAGTCTAGGGAATAAATTTGAGGGTTAGCGTAAACATGGTAAGTAGACAATTTCTGTCAACGAACCAAGCTAAAAGTGGCAGTGATTAGAGCTTGACTGGCGATAATCTGAATTCCAGGTGAAAAAATCATTAAAGTATCTATCATCCTTTGCCGTGCTTACCGTGGCCAACAATGCAAAAACGAAAACAATCCAGTAAAGGGCACCGTTAGGAGGTCCAGGGATCGTCATATAGAAAATGTTCGACATGACAGCACCTCCGTCTGTGATAAGGCGAGCCCCTTGACCGAGATATGCGAGGAGAAGAGAAGGATAAACAAAGAGACCAAAAGCCAATTGAATAGACAGAGCATTGAACTGCCCAAGACTATGAAACAAATCAGCAAACAGGGGGAGTGTGACAGCGGAGTATAAGCGACGTGCAGTAGAATGGAAGTTAGAGAAGACCCACTTGGCGAACATAGCTTCACATCCCGTCAGAGCCAAGAGAACACCAGCCAGGGCATCATAGTTCTTGGTACGAACAAACCCTACAGAGGTGTCTTATCAATATATATTGCCCAAACACTTTCCGCTCCTCATAGATCACTCACACAAGATAGCCCGGGATGGATCAAAAGCCCTGAATATCCCTGGGTATTTCGTAATATTATAAATTCCAGTCGCTCCAATCAGGACCAGCCATCCGAAGGTGACAGGAGCAAATGCGAAGGTGATCTTGTGGGTGCCAAAGCGCTGAACAAGGAACAACGCGAGAAGGAAACCCTTCAAGACGTGGGCTCAGTCCTCTCGCTGAAAGACGTGTCCCAACTACTAAACGTACAATCGAAATAGGCGTAATCTGATTGATGACGCTAGGCTTTGCGACTGCAAGACCACCAACAGCGGACGTCACAGATACGGCTAAAAGACCCCCAAATGAACGACACGTCGGGTTGAGGAGAGGAGGATGAAATATGTTACATACCAGGGGTGAAGATACCATCACCAAGCGTCAACGAAGTACCAAAGAAGCTCCACAGGTACAAAAGCCATTTCCCACGACTAAGGAACGACTGTCCACGTTCGATCCTCTCTGGAGCACGCCCTTTGGCATCAGAATCGCTGGTGAGCGTGCGTTGAAACGCAGAAATGGTGTCTCTAGGATAAAGTCCTTGAAGTAGCGCAAAGGTACCACCCTCACCTATCAAACCCAGTCGGAACCACAAAAGGTCCTTGAAATAGGAAGTAACTGACCCTCACTAGTGCCGAAACGAAGAGCGATGAGGGTCTTAATAACAAATAAATTGTAGCCACTATCACAAACTGTCCAAAGAATAGGTGGGAAGACGCACGTATTTTATGAGTGGCAAGATGGTCATGGCCCAAATTATGGCTGAAAGACCACCGATGACGTCCTCCTTTGGGGGAGTGGGTCCATAAGACGGCCATATTCCATTGAGGACATACCTGGATGAACGAAGAGAGGCGCATTAAGTCATGTTCAGATCGGGTACCATCTACCAAGAAAAAAATCGTCTAGCATACAGCGGGGACGTTCCAATGTCAGAGTAAATTATTCCTAGCGTTTGGAAAGACATGATGGCCAGCGCGGTGCCGGAGAGCTGGACGGGATGGCGCCTGAGGTTGCCCTCCTCGGCCATAAGGGCCGTTGCCATTCTCAGTAGCCTTCTAAGTCCTTAACAAGGGCGAGGTGAAGAGTAGAGAGGCGGGAGTGATGAAGGGGGAGTGAAAGTACTCAGAGAAAGTCAGAGACATAGTATTTGTACCCCCTGTTACCACCACACCACCCTTGCAGTCACAAATCGCGATTTTTCACAACTCAAAAAGATAAATACCTCAACTGTGCCTGATTTCAGTAGGGGTTCATGCAAGATCAAGTTGAGCAGAATCCGCCATATGTCAGGTTGTTCAAGTTGTCGCGTGGTTCACCGTGCAAGATATTAGATAACAGCCAAAATACCGCATACTACTTACATATTATGGAAGTGATATGGCTGTTCACGCCGGACACGGAAACATACACCCATGCACAGAGGATCGCGAACAAACAGGTTGATTGCTGCAATCTAGCGGGCCGCATCCCAAGAGTTATTAAAGCCGTTTGAGTATACCCTCCTCATTAGAAGATCAATGTTTGCTTCTGATAACGATAGCTTCTTCGGGTAACAGCTCGAATCCCGCTGCGAGCTCCACTGTCCCAACACGAACTCCATGGGCTGGATGCAAGCGCGGGCATGCACTCTGGCTCCGTCATTTCAACTCACAACGCGCGGATATGGCTGAGAGGAAATATATGACATTAGTGCTCCTATGCGGAGTGTTGCAGTTGGACGTTACCGTGCTCAAGGGCTGGCACAGTGTATCTGCCCTCGCCCTGTCAGACTGAGCAACAGCGACAGCTCCTTGATGACTCTTTCCCAAAATGTGCACCGGCTTCATGAATTGGGCCGGATGAGGCTATTTAGCCGCGAAACCATCCGCAGTGGGGGCGCTTTCGCGGCCGTACTGGTGGCGGTGCGCGCGGCTATCAGCGTGGGTTACGAGGTACGCTCACTAGTCAACATTGAGATAGCATATACCCTCTCCTAGTTTACCTAGGCGTTGGGACTCATAGCTTTGAAGTACCGCGCACTGCGACGGCTCCGTGCCACGTTTCATCCTACCCAGTTTGGCTGTGTGGTCCACGATCAGTGAGCGCCACTTCACATGTGTATTGGTGCTGGAAAAACGGCCCCTGGCTGCATGCCATCCCAGTGGATAATAATAATTTAGCAGCCCCCACTGAGCACGAGCAAGTGGTAAAAGAGTGGAGGGTTTTCCTGTACACCCTCTATCAAGGTGCGTGTGATTAGACTGAGCCTCACATCGACTTTTCTCCCAAGTGCATTTCGGTTTACTGGACCAGCTGCGAGAATCACCGAGCTAGGCTTTCGGTAATCAGTTTCTCCCACAGTTTGTGGCACCAGTGCTTCCTCCGTTGCCGGAGCCTTCCTTCCGGTCGCTCCGAGCCTTTGGAAACCTCTTCCTCTCACATCGCAGCTTCTACAGTGATCGACGGCTTCCCGAAGAGCCCTTCATTTCGACTCTTTGGGAATCCGTTGGCGTATGACTGCCAGGCCAGGCCAATTCGACAAATTAAGCGATAGTTCGGGGACATGTATCGATACGCCAGGGCTGGGATCACTGAAAGGGGGAAAGAATGAGTGGGGCGACTGTCCATGAATGCTTTAGCTTTAGCCCACACTTGCGTCGACCTGCATCAATTAATGTCTCCTAGGAGCAATTACTCCAAAAATCGCGCATGCTCCAGACAACCTTGCATTTCTGCCTTCCGCAAGCGGCGTTTTCTCGCCTGGTGCTTTATCCAGCAATTTTCATCGGGAGAAATACTGTTGAAGGGCTGTGGACAGGGCGGAGTTGGAGCGTTATTCATCGATAACTGGCGAACGCTGCCTGCCTGCTACTCTCTTTTGTGGGGATCGTTATTGTCAGTCCTTCCGAACATGCAGGACGAAGAGAAGGTATGATTTAGTGAAAGTTCAGCCTACGGCGATAAGAGGACCCCGGAGAGTTCAATCTGCATTAAGAGCCTGCAGGACCTTCGCGTTGGGGGTATTCAGAAGTGCTACGGAGAAGCGGGAATATTACAAGGAGACCATTAGGCAATAATTCAGCGACCATATTATATTGTGGTGCAATCACACAGGGCTGGGAATTCGAACTACGTACATAGTATCCGAACGAATACTATATATTAATTCGTTGCTTCTGACAAACGCTGCGGCCGCTCATTGATCGTGTGGGCAGTGACGAAGAAGAGACGTCATACAGCTTGTTCCAGCGCCATTGAAACGGATATATTCAGCCAGGTGAAAGCAATGTTTGGTGAAATACTTGGCAACTATTAGCTATTGCCAAAGTCAGTCAGTTCATTTCCTTCCTTTGTGTCTGGGCTCATTCTTATCCGTTCGCCGTTCTACCCATTACAGGGCTGGGGTGCTTGAAAGTAGAGATGATTGGATGAATGGCCAGGACCATCAGCCAACAGGACGATCGTCTGGACCAGAATGAGGTCTAGAAGATATTGGAGCGTTTCCATATTTTTGGATTTGAACTCTTACAAGACAGCTGCCTGCGCTATTCATACAAGTAATCCACGCTCCGACAAATGACAATCCATGCATCATACCGCGCCTCAATAATCAAGGAATTTCCACTGACAAAAAATTTATCAGTCGGTCTCGTTGATTTAGGTATAAAACGACACTGGACTTACAAGGTTCTCCACCCTTGCACCCGCGTACTTGAGATGAAGCTGCCAGATAGAAAGAAAGATAGCTGCATTTAGACGGCGGGTCGAAGACACTTCAAAGTTGAAATGCTTCCACGCACCTCTCCTTCTTCCTCGTCATAAGCAAGCACAAGCGCAGTTCCAGGAACGACAAAGCTATCCAAAAACCATGTCAAAATAACCGGAATCAACGTATCCCGAAGTGATAACCTCAGCTCACAAGTAGGAATTGTCTGTCGCCGTACGGATCTCCCACGTCAAATCGTCAATGGGTCTCTCCTCTGGATCATCAAATTCGTTTTCCCAAGAACGAAGTCCAACAACGACATGACTTTCTCTTGAGGGTTGTAAGTATCCCAAGATAACCTTCCCTGGAGGGTTGAAGACTCGGTAATTTCCTCCGTTATCTTTAGGAATGATTCTCCACTTGAGGTATGAGGGGAGACATTAGCGACCATGTTGCAAAGAACATGAATAGGCGGAATGACCGACGTACGTCGTGTTGAGGGTCTCGGTCGCTGACGGTCGATTTCAGGGAGACCAATGCAGCGTTCTTCCCCGCAGCTCTATTGAACGACAACCGGTCGTCATTATTCGCGCACACGATTCCTTTCAGATGTTTCCTACAGAAATGTGGTAATGGAGGTGCAAGGGGAAAAAAAAGAGCTCAGTACAACTGTGAATGAGAAGAGAGGGAATTACAAATGTCGCTCACTCGGGGAGGTCTGAGACCAAACGACTGTTTTCTTCAAGGAACTTCTTAGCTTTGGCCTCATCTTCAGCACGAACCTCTGGTCGCCCAAGTTTTTCATCCTTCGGTTGTTTAGGAATATGAGGCGAGTAGAAGGAAAGGGATTGGAGCGATGCTGTGCATGCCCCCCAAACCAAGTGCAGTTTAATGTCAGGTGAAGGCATACGACGAAGCACACGTCGTACGCACCCGCTTGATCTCCAAAGTCTCGGCCCGCAAAGGCGAATATTGGACCAGGCACTGCAAAATCCTGTCCTTGACCGTCATCCCTCGTATCCCCGAAGGGCCCTGCGTAGAGAAATAAGGTGTGAGGGTAGGTGGAATAGCGATTTGTTAGGTGAGCACAGGTGATTCCCTGTGTCCTCCGGCTACGGTAGGACATTAAATGTAAGGGGGGCCGCTTACCAAGAAATCGAATGTTCCCAGTCGCAGTATTTCGTACTTCGAACGCCAATCGGACAATCGACGATTTCTCAGAGGATCCACGCACCCCCACCTTTCCTGTGATAGAGTTGACGATCTCTTTATCTGGTGTCGAGAAAGTTTTTTTTTTTTTTAAAATAAGTACTGAGTTTCATGTGGGAGGCCAAGGAAGAAGCCACAATACCGCTAAGTTCGAGGTAAGTAAAATTATTGAGGTGGTCTCTGTTCGGTGTTCCATGAATCGAAGTTCGGGTCGTTCCATCTCTCAAATTATACGTGACTGTCAATCCCTCGATCACTCGCCCGTGGTAGAGGGTTAAATCACTGATTGGACGATCAGGGTCAAATTGTCCGTCAACTGCATGAGGAAGGTTTAGCACGGCAAAACAACGTATAAGGGATACATGAAACACATACGCATTATAAAATCATCGAAAGGATTCCCTTCAGAATCACTCCCATAATTCTCGGATCGTCGAACAAAAGCCATCCTTCGAGCGACAGATCCCCTCGCTGTCCCTGCAGTGACCGATCCATACCGGAAGTAATGGCTCACCACAGGGTGCATGGACACTTTGTAAGTAATCGTAGACAATGCGACAGGGAACAATATACAAGAAATCAGAAGCAGATTGTTCCCTAAAAAGTGGTCATTCTTCTGTAAAAGGGATTTCGAAATTGTGTCTTTGAGAGAGGAAAGTATGTTCCTGAGCTTTCGAAAGGAAAATATGTCCCCGAGCTTTCGAAAGTAAGGTATGTCTTTGAGCTTTTGAAAGGGAAATATGTCCCCGAGCTTTCGAAAGGAAGGCATGTCCTTGAGCTGTTGAAAGGAAAATAGGTCCCCGAGCCTCCGGAAGAAAGGTACGTCCACGAGCTTTCGAAAGGGAAGTACATCCCCGAGCGTTTGAAAAGGGTGTATGTCCCCGAGCCCTCGAAAGAGGGCCGTTTCTCTGAGCTTTTGAAAGGAAAATTGCATTCCGGCTCCGGATGACGAATCGAGTTGTTGGTACGTGTACGTGGGAGGGGGAGGAAGGAGGCCAAATTCTTCAAGTCGGAATTAACGATTAGCGCCCAAACCTGAACTTGATCAGTCGAGGTGCTAGAGTTACAGCACGAAGCGAAGCTGCCAATGATCTCTGAATGCCTCCTGGTGAGATGGCGTCGCACCACTGAGTGGACGGAGACCAGTCTGGGAAATAGAGATTTGGGGGTTGGTCAGCGGCCTGAGGGGTATCTGCTCAATAGCCCTGAGGTGTCAACACCACTGTTGATGTGAGCGGCCCAAAAAAAAGTTGGAGGCTCGAACCTTTGGAGGTCGCGAAGAGGTAGAGAAAGGAACCGCACGCAGGAGTTAAGGAGAGGCACCTTCTGCGCTTTATGCTGCATTCAGCGCGCAAGCACATGCCTCTAGCACGAGTACGAACTCGCGCAACGCTCTAGTAGCACACAGAAAATCTCTGATGCGCGCGCGCAAGTCAAAATACCGCTTGCACCTCAAATTGCAATTTCGATGAGGCACCCTCTCTATGGGTAGATTAATGGATAGAAACAGATGGAAAGAGAGGCGATGCTCCAGCTTCTCAACTGCCTCATGCCTCGAGCTTATCTTGTGCTCACTTTCGTACCGGGGGTTGCCCGCGCAGCTAGTTATATCTTTGACAGGCCTCCCAATTCTAGCCATCTCCTGATTCAAGCTATGACGAACACATTGCAGATTCAATTGCAGAGGTCCAGAAGACACTAATACCATAATGACAATGATAGCAGTCTGAAAAGTGCTCAAGAAGACGAAGATGTCGAACAGAGCTTTCACTCAACCCATCACGGATCTGAAAGATAGGCACCCAGTGGGCGGCGAGAAGGCTTCCAGTGATCTGGATGGCCGGCTCCTGATAGGAAAATTCGGCTGAACTGTCTGAGCGGATAGTGAGCGGGCAAATAGACAGCGGTGATGGGTGAATAGTGTCATGCATGGCCGAAGAGCGAGGAGGTGAAGTGGGCGTCGAAAAAGCTAGCCCAGGCCCCATCATACTACTCGACATCACCTACCCGCACCCATATAATTCATTGACGATCCTCGTGTAGGCAGGTGATCAGCCTCTCATAATCCTCATGCACGCCATGCATGGTGTAGCAGCCTCTATAATCTATTGGAATGGTGTAAAACCACCACACTCCCACGTGACTAGGTCGCGGCTAAGCTGCAGCAGCGACGGCCGTTCTGCATCATCATCGACATCGAAAAGCTGCGTCCAATTCCTAACGCTGAAGAGACCGACGTGAAGGGACCCCCGAAGAGAAATCCACAGTTCAGTTCGACGCACTGATGTGTCGCAGTTTGGAGAACAGTGAACACTTCCCCTGAAGCAGAGTAGAGGCTGACCCCTGAAGACGTTCAGGGAAAAGCAAAAAGAGAGTCGATCAAGAGAACAGTGATACGTGGATTGCTTCCATAGGAAAATCATGTGCAGTGCGAACGTTCGTTATCCTGCATGCCTGAGGCGTCAATTTCGAGCATTACCCTTGGCCTGGGCTCAGGCTGGCCGTAGGTGATGATGATATATAACCTGCCAAGCTCCCTAAGGGCAGGTGGTGTGACACGAACAGCAACAGCGACGATGAAAGTTTAAGTCCATAACCGGGTACGTCTTTCATCCAGCTGGCCTTCGGTAGGCAGGATACCAGCCTCTATAGATGTCCTCGGCTTGGGGTCATATGCATTTGTTGTGAGACAGCAACAAATTACGGGTTCATAAACTAGCAAAACATGTCTTTGAGGCTGCACTGTGTAGTAGCGATCGTGCACTGGATGAAGCACGGATAGCAGCGCTAATTTGAATTGGGCCGTTCCCCATACGGTAAAGTCGCCGGCGCCGGGATCCGATCATGGAATGAACGCTGAACTGCAGACAGAAATAGCCATCGATTTGGGGGCTGATAGTGTAGTCAAGGCCGGTGATATTGATGCAAGACACTCCGGTGAGGCACCAGAACAACGCAGATCCACTCTTCCGGGTCCATAATTAAGTATAGTAGTGTCTGGCTCCGATTACTGTAATTAATTCTTCTATGTTTTCGATCTGGTGGTCCAGACAACCAACTATGTACATATGTAACCGTTTTGATTCCCCTCACCATGGTTGGATAGGGCTCCAAATCCACAGCCAAAAGAACTGCGACAATCTATGTATGCCCAAAAACAACGAAGATTGACAAAAGTAATTTCCAATATTGCACATCTTAAGTAATTCGACTCCGAAGTGTCTTAAAGGGTTTGGAAATGACGGGATTTCAAAATTCGATGACATGTTTCCGTATACGGATCTGCAATACATATTACATAGATAAATCCCTCGCGGGGGACGACGTTTTGGCATAGACGTTTGGGCGACAAGGCAAGATGGAGATACATAGCTAGGAGACCAAGATCAAAGGCACGTAAGAAGAGTTCAACGCCAATCGCACTTTTTGTGATCGGATCAGCATGCGCGCACGTAAGGAAGCTGGTCATCTGCTCTACCATGCACAGTACAACTGGACATACGTTCAACAAGGTACATACCCCACCACAATGTTTGAGCATGGAACTTGTAGGTATGTAAGTGCATAGCCGTCTTAGCTCGAAGTTCGGGGGAGAATTCGGGTTGAGATCCGGACAATAAGCTGTGGCCAGCTGACTCCCTGCATGCATAGCTTTCACCAAGGCAACTGGAAAAGAAGAGGGTTGGCAATTTACCGCGATATATAATTGATCTGGTTCTTACCTATGCTTCGACGCGTTTCCCCATTCGTCACCAGAACCGGAACGCGCCTTCGCTTCTGTTTTCTGTCAGGCATTCTGTCATGTTCCGTCCATCTTTCAACCAGCCACACAATGGATGCCGATGTGGGGCCATACCAAGGAGCGGAGATCCCCCCCCCTCGCACTCTCGACCCTTTGTGTGGCATATGTAATATAATCGGTGCACAGAGAATCCAGGGTTTTACCGACCGCATACTCTTCGGATGTCACGAAGGGGGGGGACAGTACTATAGTGACTACCACAAATGGGCACGCACGTACGTAAGCACGGTTTCACGTAAAGCGGACGTACTGCGGGCGGTCAAAGAAAAAGGAAAAAGTCTCAACACGGGTGCCTGTAATTCTGCCAGCGGCTATTTCACAATCCCCAACCGACAACGAGGTGAAGGAAAAGAGACAAGTGTCAAAAGGGAACTCAGACAAGAAAGAATGGGGTAAGTTTGTAGGACACGGAGCTAAAATAAATGAAAGACATGCTAAAAGATGAAAAATCATTAATGTCCATGCATGTGAATGGCGCATCTAAAGGTGCAGTGACAACACTGAATCACTGATGGGCGAAGAGAAAGGGTATGAATAGCTCGAGCATAAATAAGACTAGTGAGGGAGATTTCAGGAGCAAAAAAAAAGAATTATAAATTAAAATAGATGCCTAAAGTCCGAACTGCACTATGTAGCGGGAGAAGGCTGTGGAACGGTGACAAGCAAAGGGCAAATTACGTGGCCGGTGCCTTACATTGAGAGGAAAATGCTTGGCCAGTTCGTACCCGGTAAACGAGGGTTAGAGCACACCATATCCAAGAATGCCTGGGAAGAAACACTGCGGCAAGTCGTAAGCGGTGACTCAAGTTGAAAAAGGAAAAGAAAACACCTTTCCGTTGCTGAACAATCTTCTTGTTTTAAGACTGGCGCTGGTAGCCATTAAGTCGGATAGCCCGGCGGCTGCGGCGACGGCGATCATTGTTACCTTCACCATCACCACGATCACCACGATGACTGCCCCAACGATAAGTGGGGGCTGGCTGAGTTGTAGTTGTTGGATGGGGCTTGTGGCAGCATTGGTCGCCATGGTCCCAATCTCCATGAGAGCACGAAGGGTTGCCGGGGTTGGGGTGCTGAGGAACACAGGATTGGTAGTTGTCGTTCCATACCCAACCAGAGGGACATTCCTTGTCGGATCTGTGGGGGGATGAAGATGAGTGTGGGGATTATGAGATAGAGGTTGGGAGAGTCAGGTACGTACGGGCATTGTCCAATCCCTTTGAAACCATGGGAGAGGCAGATACTAACACCGGTGTTGGCGAAGGTCCCTATTAGAGAAGAGGAGGAAACGTAGGTTGGTTGGGGGAATTAGGGTGCTAGGATCTAGGAGAGAGAGAAAAAACGGCTAACATTTAAACTGGCTGGATGAGCACTCATGATCTCCACCATGATCTCCATCATGGGCGAGAACGCGAGAGGCAGCAGCAAGGAGAACAGAAGCGACGGTGATGAAGCGCATGGTGAAAGAAGGGTCTTAGTGGTTCTGAAGAGAGTGGGAGGGTTGTAAAAGAAAGTCTATGCGTCTAGCTCGCTGTCAGAAAGAGCGAACGAGAGTGTCTCAATGTAATGTAAAGGAGCACGAGAAGGCGTTTGGTATATGAGAAGGGGGGAAAAAAGTCATTGGGTTGGGCCATTATAAAGGGATCTTCGATCGGCGTTCTCCGTCCATCCTTCTACTTGCAATTTTGAGCAATATTGACTCTCGCCGTTGGGAAAAAGTTCAGGACATTTGAATATCAAGCCTTTTACGTAATCAATTAATTTAGCTCAACGAACAAATTTCGGTATATATACATCCGCCTTGATTTCCTAAATAAGATGTGACACTGCCACTGGTGATCAAAATAATTTAATTGCCACATGTCACAGAGTCCTGCTTATGTAGTGACAGATCTTTACCAAAATATCCGTTGTTCACTAGTTCACGAGAAAAGAACACAGTAGTGGGTATGTTAGTTATTCTGGCAATCAATTCCCGATCCCACCCGAACAATTGTGTTTGTGTGCAAATGGCTTCACGCAACTACAGTGTTTGGGAGGTGATTCGAGCGCCATAGCAATCGTTTGAGCACTGGAGCATTACTTCTCTCGGACTTGCTCATGATCGGTCAGTGGTTTCCCATCTCAGTCACAGGGGGGGTTGGCCGAGTATTGCATCGTTACAGTCCTGCTAAGTAATTAATTTGGATTGGGGGATTGGTACGTTTGACACTAGAGCGACATGACAAGTAAATTATATGAGCCTTTTCTGGCCCACACTAATGGTTACATTGCGTTATCCTCCTACGTATTTTTCTTTCGCCTTTATATTGTTGATAACTACTGACTGAGTCGCTGGACTGATTACTTAGCTACAACCAGTCTTTGTTGACATGCCAATAAATATTTGCTAGAGTTGGGTCAGGAATGATGAGAAGGAGTTGCAAGATCATGATGGAATGGACTTGAAGTGATCTCTATTATGTATGTACAATAAGTAAATAAATCTCTGACCCAAGGGCAGACCCCACCGATCAGGCGGTCGAATGACAGATGAGAGGAAGTTCCGGATTCGGTGTCCCACGAAGCAAACATTCTCAAGGCTGCCCCGGGAAAAGAAACCTGGCCCAAACAAATGCCTCACAAGCTATAGAGGCCAATTACTAAAGAATATATATAGGAAAATCAAGATGCCTATGTCCTCGAGTTCGGCTACAACCGAGTCGGGGCGCATTGCAGCCCGGCAACTCTCAACGCGACTGACGCTGTCATGACAGGGCAGACACGGATTTGCCGCGCCATTGTTTGCCGACTCTGCCCCAGCACAACTTACTCTGGCCTTCAACGAAGCTGGACCCTCGGAGACTGCCGTTCATCACAGATCTCGAGCAACCTTCTATTATTTCCGCTGGCACTTTGTTCGGAGTTAATCTCTAAGTCCGCTTGCCGTTACTCGTGTTTCAACGATTGAAAGGCTCATTGAATAACCAATTATTAAAGAAGCGTTCACCGATCGTCGAGTCGGTGTTTGGCGGGGGCGTACGGTACCACTGACACTACCGTCTTCAACGCTCTCCTCGAAAGAAACCCCTAGCCACAAAAGGAATCTCCCGGATTTTTGGTCCTTTAATACCTTTTTCACTCATAACCGTTCACAGTAACACCTCTCCTTAACCGACTCTTCCTAACCAACCACAACTCACCGTCTCTTCTTCTAGTTCAACTTAATCTAACGTACTTACGACTCTAACTGTAGCTTTACTCTTTCGCCACGTCAACGCGACGAACAGGACAAAAAAAAACCAAGTGATAAAGCTATCTAGTGTTCAACAACCCATGGCAAACGCTCCAGCCACTTTACAAAATGTCGTTACGAACTTACCAGAACTACCCCCACCCCTTAAACATCTCTCACCGTACATCCAACGCGCGCTCGAACTGAAAATCAAAGATCCCGTCATGTGTTATTGGTGTAAGTTCATCACGTCTCAGGATCGCACCACCTCAATTGGCGTCGCGTTTCTTTTTCTTTTTCTTTCGTAGGTCTTTACTTCTCTGCAAAACAAGGCGTAGCGGCCAGAGGAGGAAAAGAATGCAGGCCGTTCTTATTAGCACTGATGGACGTTCTCGAACGGGTGAGCTGATCAACATTCCATGTACCTCATAACCCCTCTTTCCAATCTCACGCGGGGATACACCTATCCATCCACCTTACCGCCCCAGTGTGCCCCTCCGAGCGCCTTCTATCATCCCTACCCACGTTTCCCGCCTCTCTTTCATGGCACAGTTTAATGTTTCGGATCATGTTTCACTGACGCAACTTCCTCCATCCCATCGTTTTTCCCTCGGACCGTTAATACGTTTCTTCTTTCCTGTGTTGTGGCGGGCATCCCACCACCGCTTTGTTGGTTTGACCCAACAAATGCACAGGCGAAAAAAGAGCTAAACTCAAATGATGCAGTAGCTTCTGACGAAGCTGGCAGTGCTTATATTGAAAAGTACGTCCCACAACTTATTCATGATGTCATGACTTTACTCATACACACCCTTCAACATTTCATCCCTCCCTCGTGTCCCGTTTCTGCTTTTTGCAAATTCATGGAATAGTTTCGCTATACGTGTATTCAATAATGCTGACAATGAAGATCGAAAGGGCAAATCATCGAGGTGAGGATCTTGTCTTCAAAACTCGCTGTTGGGAGGTTATTCTTATCGTCTACTTCATCGTGCGGTTCCCTTCTCCCTAGGTCAACGGCCAAAAAGTTTCTTGCTGCAGCTAATTTTCTAGAGCTCCTATCCGTTTTCGACATCCCTGAACAACCAGAGGTACGTCTCCATCCCCTGCTTCCTCTCCACGTGTTGAACCCCTTTTCCGAACATTCTTAATTCACCCATGATTACACCCTCATTTCTTTGGCCCGAAATATAATCGTCACGAAGAATGAACAAAAAATCCGATATTCAAAATGGAAAGCAGCTGATATAGCAAAAGCCATCCGAGAAGGTCGAGGACCCACTCCAGGTCCAGCAGGGTCTGTTTTTGAGGAAACCATGAAACCGCCCACCCCACCTTCCGACAGTGGAACCCTGTCCCCACCTACCATCATTGCCGGGCAAGAGAGCGTCTTTGGGAGTATTCCACCCAGCATTTCGGCAAGTCCGAATCACAAGGGAAACTTTCTGACTCTGCCCTCCGGTCCGCATGTAGGAGCGGGGCCAAACACCATTCCGCTACCCCCTAGTGTTGGGACGCCCAGTGCGTCACCAGGGTTGAGTGTGAAGGGCGTGTCGCCCGAGAGGGGAAGTGGAGGTGGGAGTCAAGGAAGGATATCCCCACTTGGCCTATCGCCAGGAGACGAAAAAGAGAAGGAAAAGGAAAAAGAGGTCCCGCGGACACCTACGCCTCTTTCGAGGGTGCCGTTCAAGTCGAGTGGGAGTGGATTAGGGGCTAGCATTGGTAGTGGGAACAGTGTCAGCCCTGGTGCTTGGAGCACGGCTGCTACTCCTGGACAGGACGAGTCGAACTGGGCTCTTGCATCGGCGGTGCGCCCTTCGACGGCTGCTATTCCTGAGGAGTTACCTATTCCTGGTATCACCGGACGATTGATGGAAAGGAGTCCGAGTCCCTCGAAGAGGCCGACTGGCAATGCTGCGTCATCTTCGTCTTCGGGTGGTTCGAGGTCCCCCACGTTGCGGGCGACGGCTTCGGCACCTGTCACGAATGAAAGCGTCAGGAACGCCAATTGGAAGTCTTATGAAAATGTTGACTCGGACCACGAGAAGGAAATGGATGGTCCGAATTCGATGGCAGTCGGGAGGCAAGACAGTTGGAGCAGCACCGCGGCTCAGAGGGGTGACAGTATACCCTCTCGAGGGAGCAGCTGGGGACAATCGTGGGGGACTGGCGATGGTGATCACGATGATGTCGAGTCTGACGTTCCGATTCCTTACCGATCTGGGTCGCTGTCTGCTGGGTTTTCGAGGGAGAATTCACTCAGTGTGATCCCGGAGACGTCTTCCTCTGGTCCAAGCGTCGTTGATGCGGATATGCAAGAGGATGTACATCCCGCTGAAGCGTCGGATCTTCTTTCGCCGTTAACTCAGCCTCAGACTATCAGCTCGTTCCACACTACTACGAGTAGTGTTCCAAAGAGAGTACACTTTACCCCAAGCGTGGTTGGAGGTTTATCCAGTATCGCTAGCGAGTCACCGCCTCCCAGTCCCAGACAGAGCATGCTGAGTGTTCCACTTCCTTCTTCAAACGAGTCCGATGCGTCAGATGATACATCTAGAGGTGGTTCGCTGCGCAAGACTGGCATTCCCCCAATTGGCGAGTTACCCTCGACGGATAACATGCCGAGCCTAACGTTCACCGTCCCTAACGGAAACGGGACACCTCACCTTGGTGCATCCGCTCGGCTATCACCCATCATTCAGACCGTCTCGCTTCACCCCAACGGGGGTTTTGCGCCTGGACACAACCGATCAAGTAGCGGCGGTAGTTCTTCAAGCATATCCCGCTCAAATGGCAACACACCCGCTACGCCTTCTCTGGCTAACCACCTCCAAACTTCGCCTCGTTTGAATCCTGAAGGTGTCAAGGGTGTAAATGCCATTCCACCTATCTCCGCGATTTTACCGGATGTACCCTCTTTCCCATCCATTTCTTCTCCGCCGATGCATTTGGTTTCGCCTCCTGCCCCAAGTTTCCCCCCGTTGCTGCCCCAACCACCGCCCACCGTTCCTGCTCTACCTCCCGTGTCATCTCATTACCCACCAACGCCGTACCCGCGTCACTCTGCTCCCCCTCTTCCTGATGTCATCTCCCCTGAGGATACGGCGAAAGCTAAGAAGGCCGCGAAGTACGCTATTAATGCGCTTGATTATGATGATCTTGATACAGCCAGGAAAGAACTGGTGAAAGCATTGGCTATTTTGGGCGTTTCTGTCGAACTTTGAGCATCTCGCACAAGCCCCAATTCATTTTTTATACATACCCCTCCCTTAATTTGAGTTCCTCATTGGTGTTCTCCGGTTTGAGACTATGCGCTCTGTACACCTTTCGCTCCGCCTAGTTTGTTTTGGGTTTCATGCGTTCATCTTTGTCTCGACCCTCGTCCCATACATCATTGTAGCACATTCACACTCTTCCTCGTCCCATTATTGTCTCTGTTCGTCTCAATCTACCTCCACCTTGGGGCTTCGCTATCAGCTGTCTGTTTCCTTTTTCCTTAAACCCATCTAGCGCCAAAAGTGGACTGATATTCTGACTGGTATATCGTAACTGGCTTGCTTTTCTTTTCTTTTCTTTTCCCTTTAACCAGATATCCACCCATTCTAGTAGTACTAGTACGGTTGATCGACTCCGATCAATGCCTCCATAGTTGTCCGTATTCCTTCCTCATTCTATTCCGTTTCCCATGATTCCCCTGCTTCCTAATGATGGTCTTGTTTCTGCGTCTCATTGTCTGTCCTCGGATTCGGGTCTGAGCTGTATGTGATTTATGACCGTTTTTGCCGAATTGATCCCATAGATGATTTGCTGTTACCATTTCGACCGATTTCTACGAGCTGTCGGGGCCCAGATCGGACCATGTGTAGAACCATGCATAAAAGCGCTCATCTTTCACGGAGAAGGTGGTTGTTGCGTTGATACGTGGCAGTGTGGCTGTCCCGCGACACCACAACCTGAGGGGATCGGCAATGCGTGGTAAGGGTGACTGGTTGGTGTGGCGGGGTGACGGAGTCCTCTGGCTTGTGGTGTCGGCTGTACTGGATGGCTATGTATCTACAGTGTTTATGATCCTCCGCCTCTTCCGCGTGCTCCGGGTCGATCGCGCTCCCTTGCTCCCTTGGGTGGACGTACAGTAGGACACCTAGCGATGGGGACGACCAAGGGTGGCGGATAGTGATGGAGTGATACAGGGAAAGAGTTTGATGATAACATTGCACTTTCAGGGGTGAGTGTTGGTCACGCTCCGGGCCATCGATGCCACAGCCTCAGGTACGCTGGAGTTAAGTATAATCGGTTAATGGCATAGCGCTTGGGCGAGCATGTCGAAATGAATTGCAAAGGGTACCTACGCTAACCACCAGATACTGGGCAAATGACAGCGACTTCTTCTCCACCCTTGAAGTAAACTTCATTCACATCCCGTTCATCATCTATCATTTCAGCATCCACACTCCACGAACTCTCGTTCAAGACATCCTGTAGAGCAGGGTGACGTTCTGCTAGAAGACGGGCGAGCTGACCAAGCGTGAGTGAAGTATCTGGGAAAGGAATCGTCTCGGTGTGGAGACCCGTTGCAGATTGAGCAGCTGCGAAGTACAGCACAGTCACAAACTTGTTCCCAGTGTTCTGAGCAGCCGGCAAGGATCTGGACATGACCGATAAAACACGCTAAACTCGTGTCGATCCTTTGATCTAATTCGGAGTTTGTGGACAATTGGAAAAGTGTCTGATGAAATAATGAAGTTAATTACAATCAACTTCCTCTTTTGGAGGCGCTGCGTGCCCACGCTTTCATCGACCGATCCGCTGACTTCGTCATACAAAGAAAAGAGAAAAGGAAGTCTGACCTCTAGGTGCTAGTGCTCGTCATCACCCGCGTAAGATACATCCACCCATCTATGTCCCAGCGTATCTCTACTTTCCATCCAAGAACCACGATCGGCGTCTCACAAGTTGATATGAAAGATCGCCATTTCTCGTTTGGCAAATACGGGACCATTATCTTGAGCTCTTTCAGGCACGGAAGTCCTTCAAGGCTCCGTTGGAGGACCATCACAACGTCGTCATCCGGAAGCTGGAAATAAGGGGAAACGATGCTGAGGTATTCAAGGCGCGGGAGGTTATGTCCAGTGAAAACGATGGCCTTTTCATCCAGTAGGTCCACGGATTGGATTGTAAGCGTGGAAACTGGACCGGTCGACTGCCCGAGCGCGGTCAATGCCCCGAGAAGCTTCCCATCCTCTTCACACCATATCAGTCTGACATCTCGTACCGGTCTGCCTGGGACTAGGGCTTTAACGACCTCACATGGGCCAGTCAGATTCCCTAAGCTGGGCATTGCCACGGGCTTCGCTTCGCCGCGACTTCTTGGAGAAATCTGGAGACGTTGAAGGGGTCTTGTATATTTTCGGCGGGGTGGCGCGAAAGCTTTGTGCAGCCTTGGCGTGACGCTAAGCCGTAATTGTAAGATGTTGGGACAGAGTGTCAATACCCTTGAGAGCAATCCCAAATCCCAAGTCTTATCAACGGTGCTGAAATTGTCAGTGCAGGCTCCGTGCAGCAGAAGCCTCGGTGTCTTCTTCGGGCGTATATTTCTCGGAAGGTCCAACCGGAAATTATGAGCGGGCAGGTCAATGAATAGTGACCACACAAACGATCCCCGCAATGGCCGAGCGATGATCGATTGGAAGAACCCCAGTGCGATCGTATCGTCCTCAAGCGAAACAACGCGATACATCGCACGTTCAGCGACCACTTTCCAGTTCCTGTTGACGCGTGTCATGGCGCAAAGATCTGCTTTGCGAGTGATGTAGAGGAGAATGTTCTCCCAAATCTCAAAGGGAAACTTTGAACGCAAGGTTGGGTCCACTGCATGAGGAATAGCCTGTCAATGATATCAAGCATTAGATCTGACTTTATCATTCACGATTGATGGTTGGGAGCGAAACATTCGTTTGATAGCAGAACGGAACTACGAAGGCAAGTCAGTCATGAACAGTCACCAAACCCAATCCATACCTGATGGTTCATCCTGAACACTTTGCGCCAAAACTCCGCCTGAAATTGCGGCAGAGTCGGAAGGGAGTGGGGAGGGGTAAGAGCGTCAAAAAATCAGGAAGATGAGGATCGCAGCCGGCAAGACACAGGCGTGGCCTATGGATAAGAAGCATACGGCTTATATATAACCCAAGTAGCGTGTAACTTGTGGTAAAAGCAAGCCACAGCCGGTTGGCACCGGTACGCAGCGACGCGAGCTGTATGTGTACCCCAGCATGGACGACTAGGATACAATATTGAATCTTGACACCTTGCAAGCTTGATTGACATAGTTTACAGGTACACAACCGCCAAACCAGGTTATAAGTGGGGACTCGGATTCATGGAGGCTCATTGGGCACGCGGGCGAAGGTGCTGCTGACCGATGTTCAGTCTTGCCTTAGCTGTGGTTTAGCGGAGTTGGCCGAATTGTATTGTCATCATATCGCATGCGTTTAATTTGGCGTGTTATACCGAAGACCGACGACTGCACCTGTGGTTTGCAGGCTGAACATTTGTTAATGGAGGTACGAGATTACATGGGGCTTTTGTTCCGCGGAAGCCGGATTTAGCATTCCATGGCTAATTGGGTCAGGATGAAGTGCCTGTATATTGACTCGTCCTCGGCCTCATCGGTCTCAGGTCAGTTTGCTGCTCACGTACAGCCCTACGCGCGCCGCTTCTTCTAGTCCATTCCCCTTCGGCGCCGTGTTGTGAATGTGTCGGTCTTACAGCGGGTGGAGGTACTTGTCACGGTGTCCTTCAACTGCCTTCGGCGAATCTGAATATGCCAAATACACACTTATGTAAGTCTGGGTCCCGAGGCTGAAGAATCAGTTCGTTCAATTAGGTGTGTTCCATGTTGCAGCACTGCTCTTAGCCGTACGTGGTGCGCAAGCAGGCTGACATCCCTGGAATCCCACCTGGCTCCGTGGGAACTATGCCTCCGACAGGGCTCTAACATAGTCAAACCAAAAACATAAATTTGATTCAGAAGCCACTGTGGCTCTAGGAAGACCCTGGAGGGGATCACCATATCCAAAAGATTGACTTGAGGACAAATGGAGGACTCATCAAATCTATCCCGGGACTAAGTCTGCCCAACACATCGTGAAAGATCTCGTATGCAGTTGGATCCTAACAGACGTTCTTACGACCCGAAATCCAACGTTTCTCCAGGCTGAGGTATTGTAGAGTCGTAGCCGTAATCCAGAAGACGGCTAGTATCGAACACACCCCTATCGATGCGCAGAACACGCTTGAAGTACAGATGAGCGAAGCCTGGTGGCAACTCAAGGTTTCTCGAAGACTTTAGTGCGTTGGACAAGGTGGCATTGAGTACAAGAGCTTAGTCACGCCCTGCCCGAAAATTGAGTTTACTCCTTCGTAAGCGAGTCAGCATGAAGGGGACTATATTGTACTGATGAGGTGAGACCCACCCATCAAGGCGTCACCAACGGCGATGAAATTGTTTGGGACAGGTTTGGATGCGCAGTCGATCCAATAGCAGGATGTCTGAGTGCTGACGTTCAGTAACCTGTCCCATATCACAAAGGAATAGGCTATCTTGCTATGGCGTAGATATCCCATTTAATGGCCTCGTCAAGGTTGTCTGCACCTTCTCCAGCAGTCGTAGTAGCTCGAAAAGCCATTCGTCCTGGTCGTGGCGCTCTTCAGGAATGATCTTGTTATACAATTCCCTCACTGTTTTGATATACTGAGCTAAAGTCCCTGGACATGTGTCGATATTCCATCCAGACGATTCGCCGATAAGCGAAAAGGTCTCGGCCAGTTTCGGGTGTTGGCGAAACTGCGCCGATGACAGCGCAGGTATCCCACCTCCCAAAGAGCGATCATCTTGGGGAAGTGCCCTCGAGACCTTCTCTTGCGTTTCGTGAGAAAGGGGGAAGGAGGTGCAGCAGTACTTCACATTTGGGTTTTACGATGTACGGTCATAACGCCCCCATTTCTCGCAGGCTTCCGGCAATAACTTGGCACCGATTGTGGATCTGCCAGAGCAATCCACAAAAAGTGTGCATGGTATTGTACTTGGATTCGTCGTCGGAGCTTCTGAGGCGGGACGCGAACAAATTGTCGCTTTGTCGGATGAAGCTTCAACGTTGGTACCCTGAATGATTCGAAGCCGGTCACCGCAATACGCAATGGACAAACCTCGACAAAAGACCTTCAATGCTGGAGAGGCGACGCCTCAGTTTATGACATGAAGAAATACGAAGGTATACGCTTACGAGCCGCTAATCTGATCCCGCCTCTTCAATTTGGGATCGCCAAAGTAGTTCTACCGAGCCACAAGTGTCTCAATCCAGGGAATATGTAAACATCATTCTTTGGCGCCTCCTTGGGTAGAGTTCACGAAGGATCGTCAATGAGATGGCCAAGAGAAAATGGAGTTGAGAACGTTGTGGTACTCTTCCAATAGGCTTGACACTGGTATCAGGGTCAATCAGAACGGTTTTCTCAAAATAATCGGTCAAAATCCTTGAGGGAACGTATCCGGACAAACCGAAACAATGGCCTTCCTCAGCAGCATGCGCTTCATGCAGAGAAGTTGGTTGGGCTCTAGGGGGATCACTCACCTGCCTCCAGCAACAACAACGGTTCTGTAATTTTCTGGGCAGGTGGGGCTTTGCCTAACCGCCATATGTCACCGAGCACCGTGGTCTCACTGATAAGATAAAGTCGAAGGAGGTTCCATGACACTTTGTACCCCACGTAAGAAAGGATAGCCGTCCAAAGAAGCGCCTGGTCATATGGCTTGGAGAAAGTAAAGAGGACACTTCGAAAAGAACGTCGCATCGAACAAGGAGCCCCTATTTGTATCCCCGGGTGTGATTTGGTATCTGGTGACTCTGATGGAACAAATGCAGTTTTAAGCCAAGTCCTGCATATAGTAACCGACCCTCTGGGGTGCTGGGAGGCGTAGAGCTCACGCCGTACCGAAGCTTTGGGATTCGTTGTGTATGGGGTGTGTGTGCCACGATGTTGCGTGCAGAAATATTTCTTTCGGGGATGAGACCGAGTGGATATCGGTGAGAGCAGCCCGTCAGCTTATTTGGGTCATTTCAATGCAGAAGTACAAGTGTGATGTATCAGAGACTTGTGCAAGCCACAAGGAGACCTGCCCAGAGGCTACAAGGCGAATTAAAACGATCGAACTAGATATTACTGGGGTACCCAATAATGTTAACATGTGGCTGATCCATCGTCGGGTGGGGGAGGACTAAATCAGCCAATAACGCAATCAATATTGCCTCCCCATTTGCGGGGTGTTGTCTCAGGTGCATTCTCGCGGCGATAAGTGTGCACCTTGGATGGGGCGATCACCACCGCGAGGAAGTGCGGCTGTCAACATTGTGACAGAGGGGCTTCCCTTACATTCCCCTTCGCCTATCCCTAATATCAATGACTTGTTGAAAGTCGAAGGAGTCTGATGGAACATCGGGTCACTACGTTATCGTAGTGGCACCAATATCAAGGCGTGGCCGGGAACTGTAAAAACCAATATTGAGAGCGAGAAGGGAATGGATTAGGAATCGGGCTGCGTTGTTTCCAGCTTCACAACTTTTGGAGTGACACATGAATGATATGACACTGAAAGGTCCGCGAAAGTCTGTGCGCAGTGGGTGGAGGTAGGTTCATTCGAGGTATGGAATGTCACATATCCTGGCATTTCTCCAAGCTAAACATGGTGCGCAAGTAGGCTGACATCGCTGGAACCCTAGCTGACAATGTGGAAACTATGCCTCCAGAGTTCTAACGTAGCCAAACCAAAAGAGCGAATTGATCTAGAAGGTAGATCTAGGAAGACCCTAGGGGGGACCACCACAACCAAAATATCGACTTGAGGACAAACGAAGGACTCATCAAATCTATCCCGGGGCTGAATCCGCATAACGCATTATTAAAGATCTCGTATCCAGTTGGATCCTAACAGACACCATATTCTTAAGTTTTGTTACAATCTGCAGCGAAAGAGAAGCCTTACATGAGCAACGAAATTGACTAGCGCCTCCCAATATTTCCTGAAGGTTTTTCCTGTCTCCAACGTTTCTCCAGGCTGGGGTATTGTAGAATCGTAACCATAATCCAGAAGACGGTTAGTATCGAACATGCCCCTGTCGATACGAAGTACACGCTCGAAGTACGAATGAGCAAAGCCTGGCAACAACTGTAGTTTCTTCGAAGACTTTGTTGCTTTATGCAAGGTAGCATTGAGAACCGTGGCGTTGCCCAAGAGTTTGGTCACGCCCTGCCCGAAAATTGGGTTTACTCCTTCGTAAGGAAGTCAGCATGAAGGGTGGTTGGTTGTTTCGGTGAGGTGAGACCTACCCATCAAGGCATCACCAACGGCGATAAAATTGTTTGGGATAGGTTTGGACGCATAGTCAATCCAATAGCAGGAAGTCTGGTAGATGTAGATGCTCAGTATCTGTCTCATGTCGCAAGAAAGTGGGCCACCTTACCATGGTGTGAGCATCCCACTTGATAGGTTCGTCGAGGTTATCTGCATCTTCTCCAATGAGTCGTAACAGCTCGAAAAACCATTCATCTCGGTGGTGGCGCGAGCTAGGGATGCTTTTGTTGTACAATTGTCTCACTGTTTCAATATACTGAGCCAAAGTCCTAGGACATGTGTCGATATTCCACCCAGAATACCCAACGAGCACTGCCATTAAAAAATGTCAGAGAAATCGAGCCTACTCTTATAGAAATGACTCACATCTATTCCCTTCAATTCGCTGATAACCGAAAAGGTCTCGGCCACTTTCAGGTGTTGGCGAAACTGCACCAATGACGGTGCAAGTTTCCCACCTCCCGAACGACCGATCGTCTTGAGGCAATGCCTTCGATACCTTCTCTTGCGTTTCGGGAGCAAGGGGGAAGGACGTGGTGTAGTATTTCACGTTCGGATTATACGAAGCGCGACCATAAGGGCCCCATTTCTCGCAGGCTGCTGGCAATAACTTGGCACCGATTGTTGATGCGCCAGAGCAATCCACAAAGAGTGCGCATAGTAAAGTACTTGGAGCCGTCGTGGGGGCATCCGAGGCAGGGCGGTAAGAAACGGAATGGATTGTTGCTTTGTCGGGTGAAGCTGTAATGCCGGTGACGGTTCCCTGAATGACTTGAAGCTGGTCACCGCAGTATGCATTGCACAAGCGCCGACAGAGACGTTCAACTCTGGGAAGGTCACGGTCCAGTTTCAGCAAAAAGGGATACAAATGACTACTATAAGCTTACGAGATTCGGGAGCCACTGATTTGATCTGGCCTCTTTGATTTGAGGTCGCCAAAGTAGTTCCTACCAATCCACCAGTGTCTCAATCCAGGAAATATGTAAACATCATCCTTTGGCGCCTCACTGTCAAAGCTCGTGTAGAGTTTACGAAGGATTGTCAGAGAGATGGCCAAGACAACGTGGAAGTGAGAACGTTGTGGTACTCTTCCAACAGCCGTTACACTTGTATCAGGGTCGATCAGAACGATTTTCTCAAAGTAATCGGCCAAAATTCTTGCAGAAACGTATCCGGACAAACTGAAACAATGGTCTTGCTCAGCAACATGTGTTTTGGGTAGAGAAGACTGTTGAGCTCCGAGAGAAGGGGATCACTCACCTTCTTCCAGCGACAACGACC
Organism: Cantharellus anzutake; assembly: GCF_015039405.1. Lineage (NCBI taxonomy): Eukaryota > Fungi > Basidiomycota > Agaricomycetes > Cantharellales > Hydnaceae > Cantharellus > Cantharellus anzutake. The sequence continues at coordinate 48,647 of NW_024067029.1, forward strand.
GTTCCTGGGATTTTCTGAGCAGGTGGGGCTTTTCCCAAGAGCTCAATGTCATGAAGCACCGTGGTCCTACTGATAAGGTAACGTCGAAGGAGGATCCATAACACCTTATACCCCACATAAGAAAGGATAGCCGTCCAAAGAAGCGACCTGATCATATGACTTGGACGTAACAAAGAGCGAAAGTACCCTAAGGGATTGGAGAAGAATGCGTCTTGGGTGTGCACTGGGGGGGGGGTCAGTCGTTCAGTCCGATTGCGGCTGGCTTGCACACTCACGTGAAGCCAAAGCCAGTTGGCCTCAGTATAGCCACCAAGCCACCCCCCTGCATGCTGCAGGCACTGCTGAGGCGGAACCATGGCGCCAATCCTTCTTTGTCTAAGTATCACCAACTGGTGTCACGCGAAGCTACAATGAATGAATGGGGAGATGTGTTCCTTTCGTTCCGTAATTTGTGCGACATTGGCATTGAGCAACCCGCATGCCAACGAGGTTTCACGTACATCAGCAGGTACTATTGGAATGCTTGCTGGGGTGTTTTCAGGAGAGTGGGGCTAATCTCATGACATGGTCATCATTCCAGTGGGCATTTGTTGAGAACATAATAGCTAAGATCGTGCTTGTATGACATAGTCGTCGGGAATGGGTATGGCTGTGCGGGCGACTGTATTGAAGAATAAAAATACGAGAAAAATTTGGGTGATTTTTTAGGAACGGGGTCAATACCCATTCACTTGGATTGGACAGAAATTTTAGAAAAGGCTGTACTAGCTGTGCTTGGCACGCCAACGACCGGTCAGGCGTCACGCGAGGACTTTGGACTGAATTAAGAATCAACGGGATTGAATTGATTGACAGTTTCCGGCAACTCCCGGAAGCCGTGGGAACCGGATGCAATGGTTTCTCCTCTCTGATTGGCTCAAGCGTCGCACTTGAAGGGTCACTCTGGTTGGCTCAAGTTTCGCCCTTTAGGGTGACAACGTTACTTAACGCTGAGTTTTTACGGGTCAAGGATCGGTGTTGGAGGGTTTGTTCAGAATGGATCGGCTTTCTTTCGGACTGTCGATTTCTGGGGATGCTAAGTGATATATCGCGGTCAATCGGCTGATGATGTCCGGAGTTTTGATTGACGCGTTTCAACATCAAGTTTTCTACCTCCCATTCAACTGCTATTGGATTAGTGAGAGCTGACATCCATTATGTAACGGTGTGCCGAACCATGACGTGTAATCTAACTATTTTGGAGGTTATGCATCCGTTACAATAATATGTTCCCGGTGAGTATAATTTCGGTTCCAGTACTCGCAAGACTCTACATTGGCAGTGCAGTACTAAATCGCCATGGGCGATGTCCTGTTCATACGAGGCAATCTCATTACCCAAGTGATCAATGACAAGTTCGTGGCGTCGTCTAGTTTATCCATGTGCACCGTTCTTATTACTGGACACCCGGCTGATTCTATGCAGCCTTCGTCAAAGATGACATTAGTCTAATTACATGCATAATGTAGCCCACGCCGCAAGCGTCCGACGACGGCTGCATAGAATCAGTAGCTCTATTTCAAGGAAAAGAAACAGGGATTCTGGCAATGCAAAATGCAATTGCAGACCTCAAATCGGCCGCGCAACTTCGATTTCTATTCTGTCTACTCGTCCTCGAAGGAAGTGATGTTGTTCCATTATGGGAAAAATACTACAACGATCTCTTTCGTTTCCCAAATGGAAGGGCGGCTACCGAACGCGACTTAAAGGTTTTCTCGTCTAAACGGTTTGGGTCCCGCCTTCATGCACCGTAGCCTCATTTATCGGATCTGGAAGAGATGAATTACTGGACCCCTTGTAGCTGCACCCATGAGTTCCAGAGACCGGCTCTTTTGTATTTGCCATTCCTTGTTGGCCAAGACCTGTACGCCAGGATAATCACCTCATCGCATTTTCACGGAGCTCAAAGCCTAGTTCTCATCCCGGGCCGACCAATATCCCTCAAGGAATCACGCACCCGACGTTCCTGGAGATCGGCGAAACTAATGTGCCTCGTGAAGGTGCCCTCCCCGTCTCACTTCACGTTTCCCTCTTTTAGTGAATATCCTTCGTGAGTTTACAAGTTCAGCCAATGGAAATATCGGCATATCACCTTCCTGTACCGGCTCCGCATTACCCGCACCATGGACACATTATCATTCTCGATTCGCATATCAAATGTTCTCAGAACAGCGAAAATTACTTTGGACTTCAACTACAGGACGCATGGTATCCAATTTTTAGAAGATGCTCTCTGATTAGGCTTAGGGAATGTGTTAAGGCTCGCTCGCGCTCGTTCATTGCTTGACGCATAGCGTCGGACAGCTTACTAAACCGAAGGACGAAATACGACCTTCATTTCAAGTATGCATTAATCTCATCGGTGTTCTCATACCTACGGGCGGAGTCAATCCTGGACGAATCTTAGTGATTGTTCGCACCTCGTCAATACGCATCTGCAATTCATTATTATAATCTTCTCCATTGTTATCACCAATCAAGCATCCGAGCTTCAGTCTCCGGAAATGCTTCCCTGCAAACATATGCAGATGGTGTGTTTTTAGAGTACGTGACCGTGCTTATCAGTATCATACATGACATGATGCGAGGATGAGATAGATGGAGCGTCAGGAAAACCCGACAGGTGCTCTCGAGTGCTCCAGTACTCGGGAGCGCTCGGGAGCAGGGAACTCTGCTCCTGAACCTGTCGGGTTTTCGTGACCAGTGAGGGAGGCTTGTGCGCACATATCTAACTAATAAATAATCGCCGAGGGTCATCTACGAGATCTGATTGGCTCGGTTTACCCCGAAGCCAGGTTTTGAACCGATTTGATTGGCTGCTCCATCTTACCTAATCGGTGCTGAGGGTCTCTAACTTGCTTGCGTCTCTGTTTCTTCTCTCCTCTCAGGCCTTTTATACGGCACGGTGTATCTGACGTCATCCTTTCACCCACACCGCTCCGATTTGCTCACTTACATGCAGCGTATTACTCCGTTCACAACTCCGTCTCAACTTTTCTGGTGATGTTCAGTGCATCACTGGTATCGTAGTCGATGATTGGTGAATTAGCTCCCTGGTGCATTATATTCATTGTATATGCTGATGGCTGGATCAAAGTTGGCTCCCCTGGCTTTCTCTCATTTGCTCACTTGACCTTCGTCCTCCTATCATTGTACTGCTACCTTCAGTTCGGTAGTGTTTTGTGTGTTTCTGGAAAGCGGAGGGTGTTGGCGACATGCTGCTATTACAGAGACATCAAACACTCGTGTAAAATTGCAATGGTGCATCGAAAGACTCATTTTTGACCAACATAGCGATTTCCAGATTGAATGCTCTTGGCGGTTGAGAGAACCGCTCTGCTTCCACACATCTCCCGGCCTCAGATAGCCAGGTATGATCCCCATTGGAGGGCTTAACAAAGTATGGATTAATCGTTCGATTCATGGTTCAGCCACATGACCCTGGCTGAGACAGTGAGCAGTTGGCATTGAAGGTTTAAGCAGAGACCGCTGAAATAAACGCTGTATGGCTCGATGACTGAATGGAAGAGGGACATTAAAGGTGTGAATTGTGGGCTCACTCTCAGCATCTATCATCGAATCATTGCAATCATCGTCCCATTTGCCATGTGTCTTCGTTTTTTCCGTCACCAACATCTGTGCTTGCATGTCCTCAGGTGGCTATAGGGTTTCCAGAAGTGTCTTCCTATTTGTACCACTGTATTTAGGATTTCACTCTCAGATACAACGCAGTTCTACTCATGTCCGAAGCCAGCCGAAGGTTGGGTGGGTTCTCAGTCTGACGAAATTCTGTCATCCTCCCCTTCTGCCCCGACTGATTACACCTCCGGAGACACTACGAGAAGAAGAGAATGTGACAGCATTTCTCTCATTTGAAGCGACTGTAGTGTTTTGTACTGGGATTTTGTGTGCAGTGGCACATTGTAATAGCAGTTGTTTCTCATGCTAATCAGCTCATTGTAGTTCGACTGTATCTGTCATTGCATCAGATGATGGGCGCTTATCGGCTTCGGAACAAGCCGAAGGCGGTTCGGCTAGTTTCATATAAGGAATGAGAAAGGAATGGGGAAGGGTTGAGTGTCTGAAGAAGGGAACGGCGGAGGAATTTGATAAAGGGATGTCCCTTGAGTGGGATAGCAGCTAGCTAGGATAAATCGAAAACGCGGTCGTCGTTGACGGTGGCTACATGAGAGTGCGAGGAATTTTGCTACCGCTAACGCGATGTTGTGGTTGAGACGAAGGTTTGTCCACAGTATTCCTGGGTCGCTGTGGAGGGCGTCCAACATGAGGCGTTTAGGTAAACAGTTATATACAGTAAATGTGCGGCAGCCTTTTTTCAGCTCCAACATAGCAGATTCTCCCTTCGAAAGGTGCTCACGGCCAAGGCACCTTCCTCTTTAGGATGGGACGTGAAACACTCAGACATGCATGTCTGAGTGAAATATAATGATATGACTAATGAGGAAGCGCATTAGGTATAGGTGGATCACATTTACTCTAGATCGAGCGGATCAAGATTTTGTGGTTTGTGGACTCGAAAGACGCCTTCACGTATCGATCACCCCAGTTTTCTGATTCGTTCACAAGGCGGTTACATTCCTCTAACAGGATTCATGTAATATGTAATATACCCGATGCTGTGTTGGTCAACACCAATTAACACCCCCAAATGCATGCACGCCACCACTGATACTCTACTGTTATTCATGCCCGACGCAACAAAGACGGTACCACAAGAGAAAACATAAATGAACCAAAAAAAAAAATCGAAACATTTGCGTCCGCGGTGCACAACAGAGGAGCAACGAATGAAGCGAAAGTATGCGGCGAAAGTATGCGGCAAAGTATACGAGGTACAGAGATGAGTAACAAGGGAAGTGGGAATATAATCTAGTCGAATCCCTCTGGACCAGTTAGCAGTAATGCAGCACCACCCCGTCCATCAACAGCTAAAGAAAAAAGAGTATTAAGCCTTGGAACTTGGTACAAGAAAGCTCGCTTACTGTCTGCGAAAACTTTGTTACCCCACCAGTTCACTGAGATTCTGCCACCCTTTGGGAACTGGAGGGTCAGAAAGATAAACAAGAGTGATATAAGTGTGCCTTGATCACAAAGTGAGGAACAGAGAAATCACAGGTATGTCAAGAACCCATACCTGAATCTAATGCCGAGCTCAGAATGTAGTTAAACTTCGACCACCACCGGAAGTTCCGTCGCCGTACGAGATATTCTGAAGAAAAAGCCATCAATGATCATTTACGGGCCATGTTCAATAGGCTGTGAACTTACGAAAGATGAAAGCGACGACGAACCAGGATGAGAAGTGGATGCCTACCGCGGGGGGTATCAACACGGGTCCGTTCACTAATACCGGCATACTGATCGTCTTCAGTATAGTTTTCGGATAACGACGTTGCCACAACCAGAAAGGAATAGGTAACAACGCGCCGAACAAGACCGCATACAGTTCTGGCTTATACAAAGCCCCCGGCCCAAACTGTCGCGTCGGCCCAATCACCCCCCTAGCCAAAAATGGAGTGATCAAGATTAGGAAGATGAGGTGTCCCAAGGGGAAAACCGCACCATATCACAGACGCACTATAATATACCGAAGTTTGCGGACATGTCAAGTGGTCCCTCTGGTTGGCTGAGCATATGTCGGGTACATGACTGAATAGCCAAGCCTGAGTCGCAACCTGAACCACGGCCGTTAACATTGTCGCAACGATTTGAGCTACGTAGACAATTCAGTGAGACCCTAATCATCTTAAATTGGTCGCGACAAACCGGTGAAGGTGGCTCTGGGAGGGACTTTAATGTAATGACCAAGTTTCAAATCTTGAATGAAGTTGATGGCGACAACGATTGTTTGTACGGAATATGCTTTAAACATCTAAAAACACATATCAGACACGGTTTCATAACTCAATGTTGCGCCGCGTACCATGTTGGTGAAAGGTTTGCCGTTGAAGAGAACACCGGCCAGCACCTCAGAGATTACATTAATGGACACCTATCCACACGTCAGCGACTAACGCAAGGCTAGGTGGCATCGAGTTTCCTACCGATTGGCCCGTATATGCATACACGAAACCCGCGGGGAGCACATATAGTAGCGGCAGTGTCACACCAACAAGTAACGACCAAATAGGTACACCAGTATGAAACAGCTAACGCATCACATACTTCACGTCAGCTAACAAATCAATAGGAATAGACACCGCGACACACCGCAATTGCCAATAACCCCATAACGAAGAAGAACGAGAACACTAGCGCATACCACCAATCTGGGACTTCTGGATAATACCTCATCAGTTTGGCGTGAACATCATCATCCTCTACCTTGGCTCTCTTCAATCCACTGATCAGCGCTGGTCCATGGTATAGAGCCGTGTGCACGAGCACACATGTACACAATGCGAATGAAAGCAGGTATGTAAAGGCATAGTTAAGGGGAAGGTAAAGGTGGGAGTAGGTACTGTATGCCTCCTGATTGAGAGTGTGATTACCAGGAAAGAGTACACGGGTAACATTATACCGTTTTCCATAACGGTCGTAAGGTTGGCTGCCCAACATGGGAAGGTGCGCAAAATGCCAAAACTGAGTTGAAAAGAATGATTCCATCAGACCTCACTCAGAGGGATGCAAATGACTCACGTTTGTGTAGTAAAGAATTGGCCCAATGATCCAATACATGATCACAAAGCCTATCATGATATGGACTTCGGCCCACCATGGAACCATCAATGGGGAGCCGAGAAAGTTGATCTGGTTCCAATCGAACGTCAAGATGCCCATTCCCAGGCCAGATTGGACACCAAAAAGCTGGTTGATAGGTACGTTGTCTAAAGCGACGAATAAAGCTCATACACTCTAGAGCGACAATCACAACGGCTTACTTGGCTTGAACCAACACACCCACGAGAACACTGACAACGCTTGGAACAAGAAACCTAGCAGCCAGTTAAGTCGGTGCTGTAAGGCTTACGCTCCAACGAAAAAGGAACTTACCAGGCAAGAAAACATAAAAGAACGCTACAATGCTGACGTACAAAAAGAACCGATACCGAGTCATACCTTGACTCTGTTCCTCGTCCTCTGCATGGAGGGTGTTCAACAGCGTACATGCCACAAGATTTTGCGGCCAAATCAGCGAAGCAGGCCAAACAAGAAATCGACGACATATCCCTGCGATACCGAATCCGGCAAGTTGATTACCTAAAACTACAAGGATATTGAAACTGATGATTCACAAACAGAAGATATAAGTCAGATCAGGGGGGAGTGAACAAGTAGGAAGACCAACCCAAAACCCCGACGTATACCATAGTAGAGATCTGCAACAACAACAGCGTTCATAGCGTATGCGGGAAAGACGGACACGTTTGTCATGATATAAATTAAAACGTGTTCCTTTACGAAGTAATCACCATCGTCAGTACCTTAACAACTTCAGGACGAATGCAGATTTCAACACTTACCTTGATGTTAAATGGCCCAGGATTAAGATTTATTTCATACTCGATTGGCATATTGCTATCCTTCCAGAATAGCACTCGATTCAGCCATAATGGCAATCGCAGCGTGTACACATTTATTGGCATTGAATACGCCAAAAATTTGCCACATGGATGTGCAATGAGTAGTAGCACTGTAGGGGCAATGAATTGGGCTGGGAATCGGAAGTTGAAGAACGTGTTGGCCGAAGCGGCGACCACACACAGCGTCAACCCAAGAATCCACATCCGTACAGTCAGAACGGGCATTTCGGGGTCATCAATGTTCGACACTGAGGCTCGAACTTCAGGGTATGGACTGTCTTCCTCCTCTTCCTCGAGTTCGCCGTCGAAATATGAAGGATAATACGGAACCATGTTCGATTGGATGGCTTGGCCATTGCTGTGATGATGCAGGTGGTGGCGGGGATGCAAATGTTGTTCTGGATCCGTGTAAGAGGTAGAGGCCTTTCCACGAGTGTCATCGTCCTCATCATCATAATAGTCTTCCCCTGGCATCCCGCTCAACTCCGAAACACCCAGTGAGTCGAGAGTGGGTTTACGCATGCCGCGTCCGATACTCCGTTTCCTGCGCGTCATCGAGGGAGTACCATCTACATTGATCTCTTTACTCAAGGAGCTATATCTATCATCGCTCAGCGAAGCCGGGACATCTTGGGGATTGCCTCTGCTGTCTCTATCCTGACGAGCAGCATTCGGAAGGCCATTAATGCCCCTAGTACCTACCGGAGACCCATCTTCTGGAGATGTGGATGGGCCACGGGACGGCAAGTCGACTCGCACTTCTTTTGCGGACCGTGGGGTTTGGATAGCATGAGGAAAGTGACCCCCTCCTCCGTTCCCAGAGTCGGCGGCACGTATAGCGCGAGAAAGTGGAGTAGGGGCACTGTTTGAAGAATTCGATAGGGCGGGAGGAGGGCGGGTGTTGAACGGGCGCATTCTATAGGCGTCAGGGCCGTAAATCTGATCAAAAGTGCTTCCATCCGACACGGCGCTTGAAGACGTAGCAGACAGAGAAGTGGGCTGAGGGGGATGTACGAATGAGTTTTTCGAGAAAGGGTTGACAGAGAACGTAGGGGCTTGAGGAGCTGGTGCAACTGAAAGGGGTTGTGCAGGATCAGGGTTGTTTCGGTCCGTAAGGGATTGTGAAGAGAATGGTTGAGAATACTCGGGTAGTTCTACGCCAAGATCGATAGGGGATTGCCGCTCAGTAAAGTTAGAGGAGAGCTGCTGTTGTTGTTGTGCCTGCTGTCCAGCTAACTGCTCTTGCTGAGCCTGAATCTGATCAGCCGTTGAGGGTGGGAGGTACGCGAAGACGTCCTCCTCTTCAGATTCCTCTTCTTCCTCCTCTTCTCCGTAAAAATCTCCATCATACTGCTGGTACTGTGGAACGTCGGAAGCCTGTGGGTCATAATAATCATCCTCGTAGGCAGTTGAGGGCACAGGATACGACTCGTAAGAATAGTCTGTAAAAGCAGTATCAGGCCCAGCGGCTGTCCTAGGTCGACCGGTTGATGTCCCAGGTCTACGGTCCATTTCACAACTGTGGTCGTCTTCGAGCTCAGTTAAAAGGGAACAGTAGACATATGCCCCAGGCAGTCACTTCAGGAACGAATGTGTGCTTAGCTAAGCAATTCACTTTCGGATGCAAAACGGGGATAGCTACGATTTTCCTGGTGCGACTTTGCTGTCATTTGCTGTTACGCGCAAGGCTGGGTAGCAACACGGCTTATAGTTTGGCATCGAAATGACTGGCTGCGTGAGATGGGATGCTTTCGTTGTGCTTTCGACAACACAACTAGTGGTGCCTGACCGCTCTTTTTTGAGTCACACACCAATTTTGCTATGAATGGAAGCTCCATCAAGCATTTTCGCTCTCAGATGATGATCAACTCCCGGCTCTCTATATCTTTTGAACCCCCTATTTCGATCCTTCCCTATGGACTTCCTCACCAGAGCTAAAGCCTGCGGGCTGGGCACTGGAAAACGAGTGACTCGGGCGAGAACAATTAAGCTGGCGCTCGTTTGAAAAAACCCCTCTCATGCTCATCAAGGTATTTGATTTTCTGCTATATTTGGCAAGCTCTTAGATAACACGCGGACATATGACCAACCCGATTTCAAATGGTCCAACTCTGAATCGAACTTGACCCAATTCGATAAGCTGTTTCGCTGCACAATAAGCTTCTCTTTATGCCGCCCTCGGTCACGCATGCCGCGCGCGATATGAGGAAGCAATCCTCATTGTTAGGCAACCGCATGCAAGGTGTAAACACTGTCAGTGAAGAGCACCTCCAAGGTTGGGCACATTATTCATTAAACCGCGGATCCGATTGGCCCACGCAGGGATTGGGAGGTCAATAGATTAGGGAAGAATGGATGACTTCATTCAGGCACACAAAGAAACAAAACGACACCGTTTCTGACAGTCCCTGGCCGCAACACCTGCCGCTGCTGCTGGTCCTATTGTGAGTACAGCCTTCTTTACACTCACCTCAGGTCGTCCGAGCAACCCGTTTTTGCAAGTCGGAAAGCGGAACGACTAACGAAGGCCGATCAACCCACATCACAATCGATAAAACAATAAATAGGGACAATATGACAACCGAGCAATTTTCGGAGTGATGTGTTTGAGATCACCATCCAACACAGTCTGGCGTTGAAACAACGGATTAGACATTTGCAAGTCCAGATGCGTTGCACCGGACCATCAATCAATATCAAGGTGTACCCATCCGTTCAGTTCCGTCTTCAGTATATGCATTACTTACATAACAACATCATTACTTGATGTCTTCATTTACAGTTTATCTCATGTTACAATTCTAGGAGGAACGGGCGTGAGAATCTACTCGATACGAAGCGGCTGTAGGCCACTTGGCAAGAACCGGTACCGATCCTGCACCACGAATCCTATTCTCCGTCCAAGAAGCAGCAGAGTGCGCTGTTAACAAGGACACGCCGCCTCACCGTAAAGTGCGTGCCTTGATTGATCATTCTTTCATATCTGATATGCAAATCGAGGACCGGAAACTGCCGGTGACTACAAGCCATGGATCCTCGGACTTTTGGCGAGGGGCGAGTGATTTTTGCCTTCACCTGTAAGAGCCCATGACTACGGTTGCGCTGTATATGTATATTGCGCGGGCAGAGAACATTGACGCGTCCCTTGTCATGGACCCGGAATACTTCGGAAAATTATCTTGATATACACAAGCCGCATGCGCGCTGCGTGTCAGTTCAGGTTCCACGAAGCTTGGGCAACAGGGTTACAGGAACAGCTACTCAGGAATCCCATGAAGCAGGGCAGCTGGCCCAGACAGTGATGAATTGATCGGCGGGCTCGGATGTGGGAAATTTTTCTGGGCACAAACAGCTTGCAGAACCATCTTGGTGGGACATGCGGATACGATTATCAGCCAAGTCTCACGAAGAGCACGAGGGGGACATATGAGCCGCGTCTCTTGTTAGCATTGAGGGTCATAAAGTCAAGTAGACGCGAATTCCAAGAGAACCGCCAAGTCGCGCAGAGTTGAGGCTTCGTTCCCATGTGTATATACAGGCACCCGCAGGATTACAATGCATGACAGACCAAATCTTCTCTCCCCAAGTCTGGCTTGCAATCGCACCTGAAGGATCCACTCGAAAGCTAGGGACCCATTGGCATACCCGTTCACTCCTTGAGTCGAAGCGCTGGCTCCAAATGTCATCTATTATGTGTACACCCGCGCTATAACACAGTTGGGGAGCGTGAGAGTATTTGGACTTTGACGCTGCATGATGATTATCGGTCCAAGGCTACATGCGAACGTTCGCACGTAACGATACAGATGAGATGAAAGCAAAGTCCGTTACCTAAAATGCAAAAACAAGTGATGGCACATGGATGATGTATACGTAATTATGTGAGTTGCAATCAGTCAAATCAGAAAGTTCCTTCTCTCTATAGATCTATAGGAATCAAAACAAATCCCCTCCCATTCAGCTATATTAACTTGGCTGGGGCCATGCAATGACCCGGGTCCTATCTCCAGTCAAAGTAAAAGAAGTGTTAGCCATCCGATTTGGTGTGGTATCAACCCAAAGGTCGTAAGACCCAGGGTACAGGTTACTATCACCGTTCTGCTCAACTCGAGCCAACGAACCTAGCGTAATATTGAGCGACAAAGTCTGCGTTTGACCAGGCGATATATTTTGAGCCCGCGCATAAGACACGAGCTGTTTGAGCGGAGCGGGGGAGGGTCCTGCGCTCGTTTGCATGAAAACGAGGGCTACATAATCGGATGTAACGTTGCCCGTGTTCTTTACGTCCAAAGAGAAGGACCCGAGCAAGGCAAGGTCCTGATATTTCACGTTTCCCGCAGCCGAGATAAGGGACGAAATACTGTACGTCGATTTTGGTGCACCATTATTATCCCAAGAGACATCGAAAGTGGTATAATGGAGCCCAAAGCCAAATTCGAACACTGGTGTGCCGCCGTACCACTTATACGTACGGCCAGGGGAATTAGTTGATGAGTCGGGTCGGAGGTTCATGTTAGTCATGGGAATTTGGTTCACGTAATTGCCCGGGTATTGCGTGATCGGAAGCCTGCCCGCAGGTGCCTTCAAGCCTACAATGAGATGCGCGATGGCTATGCCGCCACTCTGGCCAGGGTATCCAGCCCACAGAATAGCTTTTACCTAAACATCTCAGGGTGATCGAACCTTGTCCGGTTTCCAAACATCGTTCCAGACACTCACAGCATCACTTTGGACTAGCGGCGTATCGTCTAATTGACCACCTCCCATCTGAACGACAATCAGAGGTTTCCCCGTCGCAATGAGTTGTGCCAACAGGTTCAGCTGATTGTCTGGCCAAGTGATGTTCGTCCGATCCAAACCCTCCGCTTCTACCGAATTGTCTATCCCCCCAATGTAAATCACAACGTCTGACGAGGTGGCTGCAGCAAGCGCAGTCGTAGTCCCACCGTCAATATCACTCGTGATCCCAGTTCCCTGCGCCGACAGCACGTTAAATCCAAAACCTAACGATTGGAATGCTAAGAGAGGACTAGTGAGGAAAGGCGAAGTGCCTTGGTAATTGCCTTGCATCTGAGTCGTGGCGTTCATCATGGGCCCAATGACAGCAATCGTGCGAGTACCTCTTGATAGAGGGAGAATACCAGAGTTTTTGAGAAGAACCATCCCTTCTGTGGCAACGGTGAATGCAAGGGCTTGAGCCTCTGGTGTATTCACGTTGTCCCATCCTAATTGCCGGTAGGGTTGGGAAGAGGCTGGGTCAAAATATCCCAATCTACGTATCCATTCAGAATCAAACCAGGCATCATGATCAACCGGCATACCTAACCAACGAAGCATATAAACGGGTTAGGGCAGTCTCAATACCCGCTTGGCTTACAAGGGATTGATTTAGAGCTTGACCAAGATTCTGAGCATACGTAGTACCGCAGTCGAGGTCTGTTCCAGCCTTCAAAGCAAGCGCAGACGCGTTGGCAAGTGAGCTCGTGAAATTGTGACCCGAAACGATCGTGTCCACTGCATCGCAGTCGCTAACAATCCACTGGTTTTCCCCGAGTCCATAGAAATCGCGTATAATAGTTTGGAGGAGGTACGAATTTGCGCAGGTAGGGAGACCATTCATGGAGTTATAGCTGCACATGGCAGAAACAGCTTTGGCGTCACGAACACAAGATTGGAAGGAAGGTGTATAGTATTCGGCCAGGTCTTGTAGGGTGACGTTGGCATCGAAGTTAAAGCGACTAAATCCGTACCAATATTCAAGATCGTATGCAACAAAGTGCTTGCAATCGGCGGCGATTTTCAAATAAGGTTGTGGGTTGAGGCCACCTTGTAACCCGATGATAAGTTGATACACATAGCGCGAGATATGGTACGGATCCTCCCCCGGAGTTTCCTGTCCGCGACCCCACCGCGGATCCTTGAATGGGTTGATATTCGGAGTGAAATAGTCCAATCCAGCGAGTCCTTCGTTATTGAAAGCGCGAGCTTCGGTGCTGACCACCTGAGCAACTTGATAAATCAAATCGTCATCGAACGCCGCACTCATCAAGATTGGTTGCGGAAATGAGGTAGCGGAACAAAAGTTTGTGCCCGGGGTTCCATTGAATGTGACCCCGGGCTCCCTGCAACACCGTGCTAAAAGTAGAACTTTTCACAACCCTTCCCAGAAGTATAAAACACGACGTACCAAAGCCTCGCTCCACCATTGGTACGGGGGAATTCCAAGACGAGGGACACCAGGAGCACCATTGGCGGTGTTGTTTATTATTTCCTCGAGGGTAAGCGCGGCCACAAGAGCTTTGGCGCGGTCAAAGTAGTTGGCTGAAGAATTGCATACGAGGTTGGAGGAAAGTGGACCATTCGAACAATCCGGGAAAGCCGGGGAGGCAGCGATAATCACGGCTGAAGAGAAGTGTTTGTGGGCGTTGTTGAGATCAAGTGGACTTGCATAAATTTAGTACGTACAAGGGCCGGCCCAAAGTAGTAGAGACAGGAGCCAGACGACGGAGGGCATATCCACTGGATGTCCTCGATGACGGACCGTTGGTCTTGAGGATGATTCCCTTCACTCTGCGCGCTGCTTGCAGAAGCGCCAGCCTGGCCAGGTAGTTACTAGTGGCACCGCCCTGAATACACAATACACAACGCGGAATCAAAGCGAGAGATGTCAGTGTCAAACAGAGAGCAGAAAATACCCATCCATCTCACCCACGATGCTCACTTATGGCAGGCGAATGTCGCGACAGTTGAGGCGATCCTGGGGTAATCCCGAAGGGCCTCTTATCCCGGTGTGCCGTAGGTGCCGTCAACGATGTTCCTGTCAGCAAGTTTGCATCCGCTATTCAAGCGTCCTCGAGGCCCGGGTCCGACCGGTCAGGGGATTCCGAACCTCCGTCTCCAATTGTTCCACTGCATTGTCCAAGCGAGTCTCAAGGCGTAAGTACATATCCACAGCCACTCCGTTGAACTGCCACGTGATAACAAGGTTAACAAATTAAATAGATCGTATAGATTAATTGTGACATAATTATGTAACAATTGAATAAATGAATTTGTCAGGGACAGTTGCGCCATCACGCGACCCGCGACCCGCGATGTGAGAATCTCCTCCACAACCACCTTGGAACCCCAGCCTGAATACAGGCCTTCGTCCTTATGCAAGGCATTTCTGTCTTCCAAGTGCCATTATCGCATTATCATGGTATGCACTGCCTTTGTTTACTCCCAAGGGTACGACTTCTAATTATACCTACTTATGTAGCCCTTTCATTCGCCGGATTCCCTGATTGCACAGGTGGTCCTCTGGCGTCTAATTTGGTGTGCAATTCGTCGGTTCATTACTTAGACCGCGCAAAGGCCCTCGTCTCCGAGTTCACCGTGGAAGAGCTGATAAACAACTCCGTCCATGCCTCTCCTGGCGTGCAACGGCTTGGACTTCCTGCGTATAATTGGTGGAATGAGGCGCTTGTACGTCCTCTCACATTACAAACGCGTAGTTTCAAGCCTGAGTCTCATGTTTTGTTCTAGCATGGAGTCGCTTGGAGTCCAGGCGTCTGGTTCGATCCTCCAAATTCCGACTTCAGTCACGCGACCTCCTTTCCCCAGCCCATATTGATGGGTGCAACTTTCGATGACGAGTTAGTGCATTCTGTCGCCGATATTGTGAGCACCGAGGCTCGTGCTTTCAATAATTTTGGCCATGGGGGTCTAGACTTTTGGACACCCAACATTAATCCATTCAAGGATCCCCGTTGGGGTCGTGGACAAGAGACGCCTGGGGAAGATCCTTATCATCTCTCCCGCTATGTCTACAGCCTCGTTACTGGACTGCAAGGCGGTGTTGATCCCAAACCGTACCTCAAGACTGCTGCTGATTGCAAGCACTTTGCCGCATACGACCTCGAAGATTGGGGAGGAATCAACCGTTTCAACTTTGACGCCATCGTCACCCAACAGGATTTGGCAGAGTACTATTCCCCACCCTTCCAATCTTGCGTGCGTGATGCCAAAGTGGCCTCGGTCATGTGCAGTTATAATTCGGTCAACGGTATTCCATCCTGTGCGAGTCCTTATTTGCTTCAGCGTGTCATTCGAGAATTTTATGGACTCGGGAACGAAACGTGGATCGTTTCGGACTGCGGTGCTGTTGGCGTTATTCACAATGATCACAAGTACTCGACTTCGTTGGCCCATGCCAGCGCTGTTGCGTTGAAAGCAGGGACTGACATTGATTGCGGAACAGTTTTCTCCAATCATCTTGGGGAGGCAATTGACCAAAAACTCATTACGATCTCTCATATTCAAACTGCCCTCGTGCGTCAATATGCCTCTTTGGTTAGGTTCGTTGCTCGATAAATAAGAATGTCTTCAAATCGTCCAATCTCATTTTCTTGCGCAGGTTAGGGTATTTCGATTCCCCTTCATTTCAACCTTATCGCCAATTGACGTGGAAGGACGTTAACACCCCAAAAGCACAAACCCTCGCATACACCGCTGCCGTGGAGGGCATCGTCCTCCTCAAAAACACGGGGATCCTTCCTCTCAGCACTGACGTACATAACATTGCACTTATTGGGCCACTCTTCAACACGACCACTCAAATGCAAGGCAATTACAATGGCAGAGCACCATTTTTGGTCAGTCCTTTCCAAGCTTTCCGATCGACACGCTTCAACGTGACATACTCCATCGGGACGAATATTTTGAGCGATGTGGTTAATGGAACTCGAGATGCGCTTGCCATTGCGGCTCGTGCGGACGTCGTCATTTATTTGGGTGGTATCGACAATGATGTTGAGGCCGAAGGAAAGGATCGTGTTGATATTTCCTGGCCTGACAACCAGTTTCAATTAATTTCTGCGCTTGAGTCTACTGGGAAGCCTTTAATCGTCGTTCAAATGGGCGGTGGGCAAGTGGATGATTCAGCCCTGGCAGCTAGTGAATCAGTAAGCCTTTCACATCCCCGCTTCATCTAGTGAACAATTCTGAATATGGGAAACTCAGGTGAAAGGGTTACTGTGGGCGGGCTATCCTGGCCAAAGTGGTGGCCAGGCTATTGTTGACATCATTACAGGAAAAAGATCCCCGGCAGGTCGACTTCCCATTACGCAATATCCCACTTCATACGTATCCCAAGTTCCTATGACGAATATGAACCTCCGACCCGACTCTATTTCTGGCTCTCCAGGACGAACGTACAAATGGTACACTGGTACGCCGGTGTTTGAATTTGGGTTCGGACTACACTACACCACATTTCATGTTTCTTGGTTCAAAAACGGTATACCCAAACCGTCGTACAGCATCTCAACCCTTGTCTCCTACGCCAAGACATCACCTCATCTTGATCTGGGTTTACTCGATTCCTTCAAGTTGAACGTTCACAATACTGGGAAAGCGTCCTCCGACTACGTCGCACTCCTTTTCTTGCGCACTACAGCAGGACCCTCCCCTGCTCCTCTCAAACAGCTGGTTTCGTACGCACGCGCGAAAAACCTGTCTCCTGGCCAGGTGCACACATTGACACTGAATGTAACCCTTGGCTCTATCGCTCGTGTCGAGTCGAATGGGGATAGTGTGCTATACCCCGGAAACTACGAACTTTGGGTAGATGTCGGCTCAGGTTTGGCAAAGCAATCATTCACGTTAACCGGGAGAAAAACAAGAATCATCGCTTGGCCACAACATGACTAGTTGGGCTCTGACTTGTTCCGTGCTCAATGTATCGAGAATATGAATCGATTGTATTGCATATGTGCTAACTACTTGGTTATGGCATGATTTGTGTCTGGGGAAAGGAACAATCCCATGCCCTATTGAAACACACAAACGAGTCGAGAGAACTAGTCAGGAATTAATCCTCCATCAACAATCAGAGTCGTCCAGTCACATCATTGTTTGCAGCCAGCAACAACACCGCCTGCGTGACATCCTCGTCCTTTCCAGATCTTCCAGCTGGGATCTTCACCCCAAACCCCTCGATCTTACTCTTATTAACCCCATCCGATCGTCCTACCGTAAGCTCGTTTGAAATAATCCGGGAGCGATGGAGTTGGCACGGACATTGACTCCAGCGCGCGAGAATTCTTGTGCCAGCAATGCGTTGGGTTGGATGACTGCTGCGTTGGAGGTATTGGAGGCGAACTGGGATTGACTGGGGCGGGTATACCGGAGATTGATGAGATATTCATGATGCCGGCTGAGTGACCGTAGCGTTTTGCGGTGGAGGCAGAGAGGAGAGCAGGATAGACGTAGAAGTATCTAGAGGAACCCAAACCGGCCATTCGCGATTAAGTATTGATGAGATACCCCACGAAGTCACATTCATCCGGTACGAGTCTTCCCAAACCCCCAGATTTTCTCGGGAGAGCGCCAGCGCGAGTTCCCATTTCCCAGCTCGACATTGAACCTAATTTTTGGCGATGCCTGCACTGTTGATGAGCAAGTCGACGTGCTCTTCCTTTTTGAGATATCTCGGAGACGATTTGTCAGTCACATTGGCATCAGTTTTCCCTCGGGGTGTGCAAGTTCAGAACTATGGACCCTGGCAGCTTGTTCGAGTGTGTCGAGGCGACACCCAACAATGTCTGGGAGGAACCAGAGGGTCGGAAAGGTAGTACGATGATATTAGCTGGAAAAATAGGAGGATAGAAACTAAGGACCAAGAACACACGTGCACCGTTGTCAGCGAGAGCCTGAGCAGCCATGAGACCAATACCGGTTCCACCACCCGCGACAACAGCGACCTATCCTTTCATGTACGGTGTGCAGAGAGTGGTGCGATCCCTGCTCATAGGATGGTATATGTGTACGCAACGCTGAGCTGCTACTGATGTCATGGAGTCGGATGTCATTGTGATCTTACCAGAGCTCATGGCTGGAGCAGGGAGTCACCTGAGTATGAAAGCATTCACTCAAGATGGAGATCTAGCCAGTACTCCCATCGAGCCACAACCCGACTTGGAATCGCTGTCGTAAGAAAGAAGATCCAAGGGATCCTGCGCCACGCAGCGTGATAACTGCTTATTTGGAGGAAAGCAACACTGATGGACTCACACAAATACTTTAGGGGTTCACGATGCAACAACATCGACGACAGCGTTCGAAATCCAATTGTCACTGTCAATCTTGTGTCAATCCGTTTTTGGCAACTTTCTCACGTCCCACATGCATTTATGGCGAACTTCATGCGCCCAGTTATAACATGTACGATGTATACCCATTAATATTACTGGAAAGAGACAGCGGAACAGTGATGATGCCGGGGAACACTCAAACCTCGCTTGTTACGGTGACGCACCATGCACGACGGTCATGATACTGTCGAGATGACGACATATATCTGTATCTGTCATCAGAGATGCGAGGCGAAGATCAACGGTACTTCAGATAGATATAAGGCATGGCCATGCACCAATTGTAGATAACGAAAGATCCTCAGGGGTCGGGATACACAACGGGCTGACCATTAAGAAATGCCGAGATTTGTGCCTCCGCATCTTTCAACCCCTTCAAAAACCAGGTGGAGTACTGGTCACGATTGGCGGCGTCACTAGACATTCCATTGGAGCTATCCTTCAGGAGTTCGTCGTAGTGGTCCCGAATGTACTGTCCTCTGAATCCTAGCTTGCTAAGCCCATTCTGTGCGAAAACCTTGGCCGTACTGAAACCATCTGCATAGCCGCGGGCAATGGATTTCTGTGAAGCTGTCATATGCAAATACGGATCGTCGGAAATTGTTTGCGGTGATTGAATACCCTCTGAATCGGTAGGTTGGGCTTGTCGACGCTGGCGATATTGAATAATCCTGTGATGACGACGACCTCTGCCAAAGAATGATGATTTGGATAGGTGGCCAAGAGGATTGGAACGTTTCTTCAGAGGATTTGATTCTGCAGACATTGGGGGTTGTTGAAGGAAGCTGGGATTCCCTGGAGAAATCGCCGAATTATCAGGGGCAGATTCGTCTGTCTGCGGAGGGATCTCGATGGTTGAAATGTTTGCGAAAGTCAGATTGCTGTTAACCTGACTGGCAGCGATAGTGGGAAGGCTGGGCGACGAGGCTGGCCTGATGCATCCAAGAATAGGATCCAAGTCGTTGCTAGAAGAACTGCCGGCGATCATTGACGTTCGAAGAAGGGTTGCAGCGGTATTGTTGGATTGTGACTGCGGGAAGGAATAGAAAGTGGAAGGAAGATTCGTTCCGACTGCTTTGCGGAAACACCACCCTCCGTCATCACCACAGTCCTCCTTATTGTAGCTCCAAAAGGTCCAGCCAGCAGCCGCTTCGGAGTAAATGTTCATCTGTCCCTCGCAAAACGTTCGTTGAGAATCAGAAGGATGATTTTCCATGGAAAGACTCTGGGGAGTCAATGCACAACTCCACTCTCCGATGATCATATTGCGTCGTCCAAGCTCAGACGTTGATGTTAGAGACTTGAGAACGCCCGAGTTGATATCGTTTGTGTGAGACGTTGCAGACGCCGACTGGTCAGATGGTGTGTAGACAAAGTAAGAATGATGATCCTCCACAACGAAATCCGTGCGATCAGAGACAAAGTTGCCATATTGGTTCACATTAAAAGCATCATGGATATAAAATGGGAATTTCTCCGTGGCCGGAGAAATGCTTCGCAAAGCATCGATGGTTTTGGCATCTGAATTGATGGGCTATGAGTGGTGATGCGTCCGAAATCAAAGGGCGAAATCTCACAAAAGTCAGGAAGACGAGCGTCATTATTTGGTTCGTTCAGTAGTTGGATACCAACTACGTTGTTTCGGTTGACGAGTTGCTTGGCCAGGTAGGCGAGAATATCCGTAGTCTTATTCATGTAACATTCATTACCAAAGAGACCCACTTTCCCATCACTCGTACCCGAGTGAGACTGCCCCTACAAGACATCAGACTCATTAGTTACATGGTTCGAATGGAGAACAAGGATAACGTACATTTTGACTGCCGGGAGCACCATGAAGATCGATGAGGATACCTATACCATACTTCTCTGCAGTGCCAATTGCTCTGAGAACGCGTGGCCAGCTGCCTGTATAGACCTCCTTCACGCTTTCAAAAGGTGTACCATCCATCCATCCACCATCAGGCCCTAAACTCCAATACCCAATGGGAAGTCTCACGGTGTTGATCCCGATGGAAGCGAGATATACGAAATCTTGCTCAGTAATGAACGTGTCCCAGTGATTCTCTAGAACAAGTTTGGTCAGAGTCTGGTTCCAGCCGAAACCGGAGGCGAAATCATATTCGGAAGACTGAGGCCCGCTAGCGCAAGCGAAGAGTGAAGGGTGCATCCAGCCTTCGAGAACGAACCTGTCGAGAGAAAAGATATCGGTCACAGTGAATCTGCGAGCGTCAGCATGTACTCACCAACTTCCTAGGTTAACCCCCTGCTGCTGCCTATACCGGTATATTGTAGATATTTTCTGATCGGGTTGCTGGGGCTGAGGTACTGTTACCGGAAGTGATGGGGGAAATTGCCATCTCGAGTCATTCGAAGTACAGCTCTTCGCATCGTTCGCTATGAAACTTGTACCGAGGAGGGAGGAAGAGGGCTTAAGATGCGAGGGTGCTTTGGGGGAGGGAGATAGAGAGAGTGCAGTGAGAAGATTGACGAAGTATCGAGCTGTCGACATGGTGCATGCCCCTGTTAGGCAGGAAGTCGAGATCTAGAATAACACTTCAGGGAACTACGCTGTGAGTTACGTCGCCAAAATGAGGCCTTGATGGTTGTGAAGGCAAACGAACGAAGGATATTAGCGGAGATGTGGTGAAGGAGCTCCGAGAAGTTTTTCCAGAGCACCACGCAGTGAGGAGAGCTTAAGAGAGGGCTCAGGGCTCAGTCTGTATGATACGTCTTGGAGCGAGACGCCTGACGAGGATTTCAAGGAGAAAATAAGATGGTCAAAACTGAAATGTCGAAATATGCATTGGTACGAAATACAGTGTGATGCTAAAACAGTAACATTTCAGTGATTTGCTAAATGACACTGAAACATACTAAAAGTGAACTTACTCTAGTAGTGCACGGCGATGGTCAGATTCGACATTGACAAGCTCATCATATCCCTACCCGATCTGAGAAATCCTGCATAAATATGGAACTCTTGGGGTCTTGTCTGGTACGCTCGTCTTTTATCATTCTGTTTCGAATTTCGTGGGGGGTTTAGTCGCAAAGTCGTGTTGCAGCTGTGCAGCTTACCTTGAATCTATCCTTGCATCCTCACCCTCGACACCGAGCATCGCTTGAGGAGTTTTCGCTTCTATGACCTAAAATAGAATTAGAATGAGCGATGGCCTTCGTTATCCAAATTTTATTGCGAGAGAAACCCACATAATGGTTGTCGCAATGAGGGCAGTACTCATCACTCTCCTCATATGTTGCCATGTCCTTTCGGAAGGCTTTCTTGCACTTTTTACACATAAAGATCATTTCGAGAGTTTTCTTCAGTCGATGCGCTGACACTTCAGCGTGACATTCTGGGCAGTCAAACCACTTCTGACAGCACGGGGCTCGGATCGCGACCTGAGCGTTAAGAATATGCTTGCTGCCATGCACCATCGATAAGGTCAGTAAAGATATATCTAGGCTTCGCATTTATTCACCACATTATCCGTAATGTTTCTTATGAAGTCTAGCAACGATGGAAGAATCTCTAGGAAGCTGTCACGTGTGACAGCCCCAAGCAAAATATTATTTCAGCAGAACCTGTTGTCACATTAACGTCGAGGCCGCTGGCTATGAATGAGTTGTAGAATATGAGATACTCTTCTCGTCCCAGCTCCAAGGACCGCTTTTTCGCTCTTGCCCAAAACTGCCGACAACCTTCCCTCCACATGGAATCATGCAACTGAATCTGGTGGTGCCACGGATTGGTATCCTGGTTATTGTTTTCTGGCGTACCGTCAATCGATAGAGTGAGCGCACTCCTTCTGCGCAGTCAGTGTATATAGCCAAATTCCAGTCATTCGGATGGTTTGAATTCGCATGCGGTTTAGTCAAAAGAGACCTGTATTCATCATGAAGCGCTTCGAGCTGTGCTCCCCTCTCGAACCTAACTCTTCCGATCCCTGTACACCTGACAGAAGCAATGTCAAGGAACTGTTCCGCTATCTGAATCGTTGTGCTGAAACGCTTGCCTTCACGTTGCCGACCATGGTCGCATCAGACTATTAGTGGGTCAGAGGGTGTGTCTCTCGTCAGTGTAGTACGGTCCAGGGGCCATACATACTCTGAGGTTGCCACTCTTAGTCACACCTGGGATGCGGAGGTCTCGGATTTGGCAAAACTGTGCACATGTGGGGATACTTGGTCTATCAAGGCAAATTTGTTGGGAGTACGAATGGTCTCTGGACAATTTCCCATATACCCTGACCCCATACAGCCAGCCCATAACGCCGTCATATGGAATAAGCTACCGATGAATATTCCTGACACATGAAATGGGCTTTTTCGCACTTAGGCATCGGCTGTTTCCACTTCGCACAATGTACACTTTGCATACTTAACATATTTAGACAAGGGTCACAGGAGGAAAAATACATTCGATTCCCACTAATCTTAGACTGTATTGTAGTGGAGTTATCCGAATTAAATCGTTATATTGTCAATACTCCTGCTCACTGTCTGTGCACCATGCTGGCAACTGTCCAGAGGGGTGTCAAGACTGTTTCCCACGGTCTAGACACACTTCACATAGTTGGATAGCCCCATTGAATAGCTTCCAGAATATATATAATTTGAGACTGAATTGATGCATAAATTATCGAGAAAAATGCACAATACTTTTTCGGACACGAGTCTGCAAATGCTTGTGGCTGTCCAAACTCACTGTCTGTGCACAATGCTGGCCACTGTCCAGAGGGTTGTCAGGACTGTTTCCCACGGTGTTAACATACTTTACACCAATGGATAGCCCGTTTGGATAGCTTCCAAAATATATAATTTGGGACTAAATTGACCAGTAAATTATTGAGAAAAACGCAAAATACTTTTTCGGACGCGAGTCTTTTGGGATAATTCAATGTCTGTGATCATGCTGACCACTGTCTAAGCTATTCATTGATGTAAAGTGTGTTGATGCCATGGGAAACGGTCCTGACACTCCTTTAGATAGTGGTCAGCATGAGCACAGACTCGTGTCCGAAAAAGTATTTTGTGTTTTTCTCAATAATTTACTGGTCAATTTAGTCCCAAATTATATATTTTGGAAGCTATCCAAACGGGCTATCCATTGGTGTAAAGTATGTTAACACCGTGGGAAACAGTCCTGACAACCCTCTGGACAGTGGCCAGCATTGTGCACAGACAGTGAGTTTGGACAGCCACAAGCATTTGCAGACTCGTGTCCGAAAAAGTATTGTGCATTTTTCTCGATAATTTATGCATCAATTCAGTCTCAAATTATATATATTCTGGAAGCTATTCAATGGGGCTATCCAACTATGTGAAGTGTGTCTAGACCGTGGGAAACAGTCTTGACACCCCTCTGGACAGTTGCCAGCATGGTGCACAGACAGTGAGCAGGAGTATTGACAATATAACGATTTAATTCGGATAACTCCACTACAATACAGTCTAAGATTAGTGGGAATCGAATGTATTTTTCCTCATGTGACCCTTGTCTAAATATGTTAAGTATGCAAAGTGTACATTGTGCGAAGTGGAAACAGCTGATGCCTAAGTGCGAAAAAGCCCATTTCATGTGTCAGGAATATTCATCGGTAGCTTATTCCATACCGTCACAGCGCCCCTCGACATTCTGTTATGGAATGAGTTACCGATAAAAAATACTGATGGATCTTTTTGGGTCAATTCATACTTCACACATTTCCACTTTGTGCATTTGCATGCTTCGCTATTGTATACTTTGCATACTTTGCATACTTTGCATACTTTGCATACTTTGCATACTTTACATACTTTACATACTTTACATACTTTACATACTTTGTGTACTTTATGGTTGCAAATTGTCCTAGAATGCCATACTTGTCCATCCCATGGTCTGTGCACATGCTGACCACTGTCTAGAGGGATGTCAAGACTGTTTCCCACGGTCTGAACACACTTTACGTAGTTGAATAGCCCCTTTAAATAGCTTCCAGAATATATATTTTGAGACTGAATTGACCAATAAATTATCGAGAAAAATGCAAAATACTTTTTTGGACACGAGTCTTTGGGTTAGTGTGGCTGTCCACCTCAATGTCTGTGCACAATGCTGGCCACTGTCTGAAGGGGTGTCAGCACTGTTTCTCACGGTCTCAACACACTTTGCATAGTTGGATAGCCCCTTCAAATAGCTTCCAGAATATATAATTTGAGACTAAATTGGCAAGCAAGTTATTGAGAAAAATGCAAAATACTTTTTTGGATGCAAGTCTTTGGTGTCATATCTGTACATACCCAATCCCGATTTGACTCCCAGACCCTTTCCACCACCTCCGGAGTCTTACCCCTATTCCTGTCTGTTCCGATCCCCACCTTTGAATACAACCTCACCTTCCATTCCCCCTGACTCTCCCCTGCTGTAAGGGATGGATAGGGAATGGACAATGTGCACTTTTGTAAGGTGTTAGAACGGGCGGATTCAGATGACTCCGGAGTGGAATTGGAGACTTAGCGTGGAAGGACCTTGGCCTCAGCAACTCAAGCGGAGCGCTGTGCCATTGCTGTTTGTCCATTTGGTCCTTAATTTCACAGTAGGTGAGCAGGAAGTCTCTAGGGGCATTTCAGGTTGATTTTGGACTGAGCCCAAAACGAGTATGTACAAGCACCGATATATATAATGGAGGGGGCAAAAGCACAAGGAAACAAAGGGGATCCGAATCGGAACAAAGGCGTCCGAATGGGAACAAAGGGATGACAGAAGCGGAGCAGTACCGAAGGTCATAAGGCAGAACCTGTGATATGTCCGAAAGGAGGTAAGAAGGGCGAGGCCCAGAGGGGCAGGAGGATGAGGAGAAGTGGGGATGATGACTAACTGGCTAGAATGGGGAGAAGCAGCAGTCCAAATAGGGATGAGGGGAAAACGCAAGAGATACATTACAAGTGGCGAAAGTGCTGAAGATGATCTGTGGAGCTCAGAGCTTACAGAGGTTACAGAGGCGGGTGTCATGGCCGTGCATTCCGGCCCGTTCCCTGCCCGTCCCGATGCTGCCCGAGCCTGTTACCGCTATGCAAGCGTGAGTGCAAGCCCCGACCTCAGCCCTATCCTTCATGAGGACTCCCTGCTCACTCCCCCGCTTGCCCCTAGGCTCCCCTGCACCTGGCCGACTCCCCCACAGCCACACCAACCTTCCTGCCCCGAGTCCGCCTCCGGCACCATGCCCAGCGCGACTCCTCTACCCCGCCCACTTGGCCCCTACAGGGCCGCTATCATCCCTGCACCCAACTCTGGCCCAACTCCGAGTCCAGTGCCGCTACGATACCATCGCCGCTATCATGGCCCTACGCTCTTTCCTTTATTTATCTGTTATTGTTTGTTTTGACCCTCGGTCATTGCCGGCCACTATGTGGCCAACCCCGGTCCTTATTCTTGTTTGCTTCCGGACCCTTCGGCCTCCGGCCCGGGTCCGCTTCCATTCATTTCTTCCTCCTATATCTATCCTGTATGATACTTTATTGTACCTTAGCTCTAATATCGATGTGACCATGACCCCTAAGTCCTGACCCCAACAAGGCAACCCCAGTGAGTCCGAAATGAGGGCCAAGAGACAGCTAGGGGGCACAGCACTCCCTTTAGAGTTGCTGAGGCCAAATGCCCTACCCCCAGGCCTTGTTCACGGCATCATGGCCATCGCAGCCTATAGCAGCCCGCATCGGCGACCTTCGGTGCCGACCCCGGACCAGTGTCTAACAGCGGGGTTGAAAGTCCAAGGAATATTGGCAATGGTGTTTACGTAGTATGAGGTCACCATTGCAATGGACTAAGACCGAGGTGGAGTCAAAGTCCGAGGTAGGGACTATGACAGAGGCTTGGAGCAAAGGTACAAGCGGTGCCTGAGTACAAAGTATGGGACAGCAGTGGAAGGTCATAACTTGGTGGGAGGTCAGTGGAAGAGTACCAGAGGGAAGAGAGAGGAGAAAGGGAAGAGGGAAGGAGTGGCAGAAAGGAGAGTTGTCAGGTCTGAAGGTGAGTATCGGAGCAGATGGGAGAAGCATAGGAGGATGACAGAAGGGTGGAGGTGTTGTGAGGGAGGAGCAGAGGAGTAGGAGGAGGAGTAGTAGGAGGGTGGCGAGAGGGGCAGTGTTCGGTCCAAGGTGAGTATCGGAGTGGACAGAGATGGGTGTGAGGCCCCGGCCCATGTCTATATTCTGCCCACAACATCAGTTGATGTTGTGTTGTGTAATAATTATGTCGCGATGCTAATTTAGCATCGTGGAAGCTTCTCTATTTATTTGTGCCGAGAATGTATAAGATTGTATATAAACCCTCGGGGTAGCTGTAAAAGGCAGATTAGCCTTTACTTCTACCCCGTCAATATACAGCCAAATCAAGCGTATACTTAGACGGACTACTGAGGCCTGAGGTGAACAGGGGAACGGAACGTTACCGTCCCCAAACTAGTAAGATAACCTTTCACTTTTTTACGCTATTATTCTCTTTCCATTCTCAGCACCGCATTACCGGCGCCGAAACCCCATTTGGCAACGCGCGCATCGTCGGCCCCTGACAATGCATGACTTCGATCAAGTTCTCACACGAACTTGTTGAACGACTCGACACCTCTTCTGGATGTCGTGGAGATACAACACCAGGAGCACGTCCAACACTCCCGCCAACACGGCCGGCCCCTCCACTAGCCGTAGGGTGGAAGATGACACCACCTCAAGTGATGGTGGCGATCTGGGCCTGCAAGGGCCCAGGGACGCGTCTCAGACATGTCCCACCTATATGAGAGACGTTGACGAAGTCACAACGTCTGAAGCCCTCGCAGTGGAGACTCTCGTGGCATTCGTCCCAATGCGCACGTCGTGTCCTCCATCCCCAACCCACTCCCTCGTGTCTGAAACGGCACGAGTACTAAGAAATCGCGTCGACCAAGTCGATGATGACATCGCCGACTTGAGAGGCGATGTCCATAACATGAATACCCAAATCTCTGGGAATAGCGATAACATCGCTCATCTAGATCGCAACATCATTAAGGTGGAGGAAAGACTTAATGAGAAACTAAACGAAATTCTCCTCGTGCTCTCTCGACGCGACGAGCCAAAGCCACCCGCAGCAACGGTGGATAACCCATCTGCAAACCCTCCAGTGAACCCAACAACGGGTGGAGACCCCATCGTCGTCTCTGACCAGATGAAAAAAACCGCTGTTGAGGCGCAAGCGCCCCAAGAGGTCCCTGTAGTCCCCGTTAATCAAACGGGTCAACCAATCACTAAACCCGCTGTGGAGGCGCAAGCGCCCCAGGAGGTCCCTGTAGTCCCCGTTAATCCAACAGGTCAACCAATCAGTGGGGTCCCCATACCTGGAGGGATCCCCACTGTCTCTGCCATCGTCACAGAGGCGACAAGTTCACGTGTGTCCGTCAAGGTACAAGAATCTGACGGACGTTTTGTTCCTATCTTTAGTGGAACTAAGCCACCTACCCCGTCGATGGCGCCAGTAACCACTGACGCCAAGGGAAAAGGTAGGGAGATCGACCCAGGACAACTGGCTGGATCATCGACTACAGGGGAGAGTGGAACTTCTCCATTCCATTACAGACCAGGCTTTGTGCCCGCGCCGTTCATTCTGTCGTCCCAACCCACGAACGGTGGGGTGAAAATACCACGCGTTGACGCTACTCAAATGCGTAATTTCCCTCCCGACCACGGGAGAAAGAAAGCAGTGCCGATGAAGGCCACTGTGGATACGATACAAGAGGAAGACGGTGACGCAGAAGCCACCAGTGTTCCGTACGATTATTACGCATGGAAAAAACGCCCGATCTACGTCCAGGATCGTGTAGATGACATTGGCGGACAGCCCGCCAAGGTCAGACCTATCTTCGCTAAGCGTAGTCTCAGCGAATCTACTTTCGACTTTAACGCCTGTCTGGATGCAGATGCAGCATTCGTATACAACATGGGTCGTGGGGCAAACGGTGAAGACCCCGAAAGACTGTCCCACGGCACAGCACTCAGACGAGTGCTGGATAACTACCACCGATTCTCACAACCGCCTGCGGCACCAGAAGGGGGCAAGAGGCATGTAGACCAAGTTAGGTCTAACTCGGGAAGAAGGCCCCGCCGTCTGAGTGGCGATGGTGATGACGAGGATGGTGGCGAGGGTGGCTCGTCCTGGCCCAACCCACCATTTCTTGACCCATTTGGCACCGAAGCAAAATGGGAGCCTTCATCCAATTTTCCAAACCGCTCGTCTGTACGACCCAGTTTGTTTGACTCAACCATGCGTTCATATGCAGCACCTGCGGCACGAGTAGTGCCTGATCCATCTGAGTTCATGACTCAGCTTCTTGAATCTGCACGCCGAAGTGTGGAGGTCCGAATCCTGCAGCCACTGCCTGCAGATGTACGCCCAGAACTGCTCAAAAAGATGCAGGGACTGACTCCGACCATCAAATGGTCTGGAGAGAATAACTCGAAGATATTCCACAACTGGCTGCACTCCTGGCTAGCCTATATGTCGTCGTGTGGGTGGAAGGGTGAAGCTTACAACGAGTTTCACGTCCACACATTGACAACCGCCATTGAAGGCGAGGCGCAAGACCTCCTGATGCACTATATATGCATTGGAGTGCAGAACGGGGTAACCCCCCCATTCTGGGATCTACTAGAGATCCTTATCTGCACCTTCATCAAGAAGTCTGCAGCAGTAGCATCCACGAAAGCATTCAAAATGCTTTCATACGATTCCGCGAAGGGAATCAAACACTTCTATAACCAGCTGTATCGTGCAGCTGAGGAGATGATCACGCCTCCTGACCAGGCAACGTTCAATGAACGTTTCCTGAATGCCATCCCTGGCGAAATGCGTTGGGAGATGGTTATGCGCCATGACATTTCCGTGGACTACACAATGAAAGACGAGTTATGGACCACCGTGCTCCGCCTGGACCACGCATATGATTCAATTAAGGCGATCTCTGCGTATCGTAACGACTCGCAAGCGCCAGCCGCGTCAAAAACGACACAAAAACAAGCCAACACTGCAGCAGCACCCAAAAAAGCTGCTGATTCTTCGTCTGCCAAGAAAGTGTACAAAAACACATTCGGGGGAAACATGTCATCTCTGAAGAGCAGACAACGCTCGACCTTCCATGCGAGCTATTTGCCGGCTCCAAAAACAGAGAAGTCGACGTCGTCTACAGCGACGAAATCGACGCCATCCTTGGATAAGGATGGGAAACCGTGTTGTTTTAAATGCGGGAAAATAGGCTATCAACATGATTGCCCAAATCACGACAAGCCCAAACCGTGCATGTACAACATAGCGGTCGAGGCTGACGAACGAGACCTACAGGACTCGGAGCCTGTAGAAGAACCGGAAGGTGTTGAAGATCCTGCAGAGGTGCAGGACTATATGGCCAACGATGAGGCATTCGACGATAAACTTGTGGACAACCCATACGATCCCAACCTCCTCGCTGAGGCGGAGGAGGAGTATGTGGAAGTGGACGCCGACATGTTCGTCGGTGCTATGATGTTCGTGGATCCCATGGACGAAAACTTCTCCATTAAATTAGCGTCTGCTCGGCAAGCAGACAAACTGCCATCTGATGAGCAGATAGTAGCTGAGCTTGTCGACGACGCAGTAAAGACCTACAAGAGGGACGGTGTTATACCGGTCCCAAAATCTTCATCGGGGAAACCGTCAATGCAAAGTGTGACGAGTTCTTCAGTGCCTAACAAGCTTCTGAAGAAAATCCCGCCAATATTCGACACGAAGTTTAGAATCTCGCGAGAGGCGGGTAAATACCCTGAAAACCGCAGCGCCGACTTAAGGCGGACGCTCACCGGCGAGGTTAACATCGCCGGGGTAAATGCTTTTGTCCTATTTGATAGTGGCGCTGAAACAGACGCCCTATCTCCAGATTTTGTCCAAGCAGTTCACATTCCACTGCTCGAGTTGCCAAACCCCTTGGTTCTCCAGATGGGGACCAAAAACAGTCGTTTGTGCATAATGTACGGCACGAATACTCCCGTAACCATTCACGGGGTTACGTCTACTCACTATTTTGACGTCGTCAACATTGACCACTACGACACCATTCTTGGAGCTCCTTGGCTGAATGCCAACGGAGCGTCCCTCAATTTTGAAACTCACACCGTCCACATAAAGACGGGCGACATCAAAACGTTTGATGTCCTGATGGAACGGGGTAAAACCTCAGTGGGGGCTGCTGCACGCGGTCGCCCCAAACTTCCCTGTGCACCGAGATCCGAACTGTCATCTAAACAGACAGCATGACGCAAGACGGCGAAGGCTGGAAACCCTTCGCCACGCATCCTTGCCATCTCCGCTCAAAAAGACGCGGATACCTCCCAGTGGCCCAATCACTGGCCAAGCCCGAGGTCGAAAGATCTCAGGCTTCCTGACTGTTCCCATTTAGAAGGTCTGCCAATGACAGACCCTGAATTCGTGCCACTCAGGAATTGGTGGCGTGAATGTTTCAAAGACGTCATGGTGCCAGCCCCTGAGGTCTTACCTCCATTCAGGGAGGTTAACCACCGGATCAACTTGATTGATCCGAATAAAAAATATATAGAAAGAAGGGCTACGTGCCCTCAGGCCCTCGAACCGCAGCTTCGAGAAAAGATCGCTCGTTATGAACGAGCCAAGTGGTGGGAACGCAAGGCGGTCGCGATGGCGGCTCCACTTCTTTGTCTTGCAAAGAAGGATGGTTCTTTACGGACTGTAATCGATGCGAGAAATCGCAACGCGAACTCCATTCTCGATGTCACGCCCATGCCTGACATGCGTTTCATCATGGATAGTATGGCTCGGGTAACTTATCGATCAAAGATCGATATGACGGACGCATACGAACAGATTCGTATCGAACTGGACTGCGTACAATACACAGGGATGAGTACCCCGTACGGTACTTTCATATCGAACATGCTGCAACAAGGGGACTGTAATGGCCCTTCCACGTTCCAGCACGTTTTGACTTGGATCCTAAGGGACCAAATCGGTCGAGCCATCCACATATGGTTCGACGACATCTTCACTGGAACTACGTCAGTGAAACAACACAACGAGAAATTCTTGTGGATATATACTCGTCTAAGAGACGAGAAGCTCTATGTGAGCCCAAGAAAATTTGAGCCATTCGCCCCTGTACTCGACATACTGGGGTGTAAAGTGGACTCAAACGGAATCCATGCAGATTCCGACAAACTAGACAAAATAAGGAACTGGCAAACGCCAGAGAACCACACCGAGGTTCTGCGATTCCTAGGGCTCATTGAGTACCTAGCGAAATTCCTGCCCAACGTCAGTGCATACACTGGACCGTTGCAATCCACATGCACCAGCCATATGCTGTTCCGCTGGAGCGCCCTACACGAAAAATGCTTCGCGCAGATCAAAGTAATCGCATGCAAGACGCTGATTCTAAAGCCCATAATCTGGGATATACCGGATTCAGAAGACCAAGACAAGTACCGTGTCTGGGTGATCACCGACGCCTGCCCCGCTGGCATCGGGGCCGTGCTCGCACAGGGTGCAGAATGGCAAACCTCTAACCCTGCTGCGTTTATGTCGAAGAAGTTCACCCCAACTCAACGGGCGTATTTCGCCTATGAGCTAGAAGCTCCAGGCGTTCTGGAAGCGCTCACCAAATGGCTCGACGAGCTGACTGGTGGGCGGAAATTCACTGTGGTCACTGACCACAAGGCGCTTACCTACTTCAAAGAGAAGAATCACACTGCGCCGCGTCACATTTGTTGGCAGAATTTCTTTCACGGTTTCAATTGTGACATCGTGTATGTACAAGGCCACACAAACAAAGTGGCTGACGCCCTGTCACGATACTATGAGTCCTCGTCAGACGAGGATGTCCACTACAACGATTACGTATCCGCAGATATACGGATTGATAAAGAGGGTGACGACCTGCCCTTGGCGCGTGCTGAGGAAGCACGGGAATTATTACACCTGCACAGGTTGAGGCTGCAGTGCATATGCCTAGGTGCGTCCCACTCTATCGGAGACGCTCAGGAGCCACAAGATCTCGAGGCATCCGTGCTCGATCCCCCTGACGATCGTCGAGGGAGGAGGGAGCTTTCCCTCGAAGATGTACTGCCGCCATTGGCAGAACTACGTCCTCATGTGGAGGACAAAGCTTTCATCGCAAGTGTGAAAGACGGCTACTCCAAACACAATGCTTGGAGAGGGATCCTGGCAAAACCTGGGGATTTCCCTAGGTTCTCGATCGTCGATGGCCTAATTTTCCATCTGAATGATTCAGGCGAGCCACGACTTGTCCTCCCTGAATCTATTCATAAAGGGGAGAGGATAACGGGCATCGCAATCGAGCATGCACACCGAATCCTTGGTCACCTCGGCGCCAAGAAGACGCTCGAGTACATACGCAAACACTACTGGTGGTCTTCGATGTCAAAAGACATCGAGAAATTCTGCACGTCCTGCGGGACGTGCCAGACGACCAAGAAAAGCAAACTCAGATATCCGGGACTGCTTCACCAGCTCCCAGTCCCTGAGAAACCTTGGGAGTCAATCGCCATGGATTTCGTCGGACCATTCCCGACGAGCCTGAGTTATAACTACCTTTTGGTAGTTCTGTGCCGACTAACGTGCCAGGTTCACCTAGTGCCTGTGACGACCCAGGTCAAGACTATTGAGCTGGCACATCTGTTCCTGCAACATGTCGTACGCTTGCACGGCATGCCAACATCCATCGTGTCAGACCGCAACACGAAGTTTACGTCTCAATTTTGGACTGAGTTACACCGACTCATGGGTGTTAAACTCAAGTTAACTACCGCGTTCCATCCTCAAGGGGATGGCCAAGCAGAACGAGCGATCCAGACGGTGGTCCAGATCCTTCGGTCATTCG
The DNA here is from genome assembly GCF_015039405.1 of Cantharellus anzutake. Taxonomy (NCBI): domain Eukaryota; kingdom Fungi; phylum Basidiomycota; class Agaricomycetes; order Cantharellales; family Hydnaceae; genus Cantharellus; species Cantharellus anzutake. Next base: position 82,280 of record NW_024067029.1, read on the forward strand.
TCCGACCCGATCAGCGAGATTGGGCTGTGCATATACCCATGGTAGAATTCGCATTGAACTCAAGTGCGAATAAATCAACGGGATTCGCCCCGTTTGAGTTGGTATACGGATACCTCCCACAAATGACCGTGTCCCTGCCATCATCCGAATTGCCGGGGGTAAAATCCTTTGCCCAGCGGGCCCTGGACAACATCCAGGCCGCTCACGATGCTATTATTAAGAGTCGTGTGGAACAGGCTATCCAGGCGAACCGACATCGGCGCCCTGATTCCCCAAAACTGAAGAAAGGGGACTATGCATATCTTTCAACGAAAGATCTGAACCTCCCCAAGGGGAGGGCGCATAAGTTGTTGCCAACTTATATTGGCCCCTACGAAATACTGGAGGTATTTGAGGACTCATCAAACTACATCCTCAGGCTTCCCCCAGTGTTGACGCAAAGAAATATCTTTGCGAAGTTCCACGTCTCACGGCTCGCACCTCATGAGCTGAATGATTCTGTGCTGTTCCCTGGGCACGCTGTAGAAGTATTTTACGACTTTGGCGATGACCCAGAATGGGAATACCAGGTTAAGGAAATCGTCGACCATCGATGGGACGATGATAAGTCTTTATGGTTCCGTGTCCGATGGGGACTTGGTGACCTTACTTGGGAACCCTTGGCCAACGTAAACGATCTAATTGCGTTGGATGACTACCTAACAGTACAAGGGGTAGAGAACGTCGAGGAACTGAACCATCAACGATGGGATCAGATGCCAGACAATAGATCCAGCGGACCATCACAACCATGGCATGAACGTCGCCTACCGGTCCGATACCAGCGGATATCAATGCCTTATCATGGCCAACTATGGCATTGAAGCCATGAGTTGCCTAAACTGGCAAGTCCGGGAATATCCGAATAATATCGGATAAATGCGACGAAAGCGGGATCAAATCCTGCTTCCTACCATCAAATTTGAAATCACTCAAATGAACGTGACTGAATCCCCCCTCGCTGATTCCTCCCTCGACCTTTCCCCCATCAAGGAGGCCCTCGTAGACTCCAGTCCAAACTCCCCACCTGTAAGTCCCACCATGGATGCTGCCATGTCGTCGATGGACGACAACTCCACAGTCGCTCAGACTGTCACCCCTGAAGCGCCCAGCACGGGCGTTTTAACCCCAAAACAGGACCATTTGGTCCTGCCCACTCGCGTAAGCGCGAGTGAGAAATACCCCCACCTGCCGCGTTCCACACAGACAGGGCTCGATCAGCTCGAAATGATTACAGAAGTCGTGTGGGCCTGTATCGAGAAGAAACTCGAGAAACGTAAAGAGACTACATTCAAAGACGAATGTAGGAATGATGAGCTCGATGAGCTCAGGAACAAGTATGAGATGCTGCAGAACGAGGCCGACGACCTGCGTTCTGAAAACGACCGTCTTCATCGACGGGTCGAATCCCTCCGAAAGGCCAACGACGAACTCAACGAGGACGTCTTTAGAGTCGCACGCACGGTGTAGGAGAAATAACGGCCACACTATGGAAACCCATTATGGAAATATGCCAGATAAATCACAAAAACCTCATACGACAAGTAGATATGAGAACATAGAAGGACCTGAATTTTAACGAATTTTACGAATTTTTACGAATTATTATGACTATACACGATTAATCAAAAGAAAGAAAAATAACAAAAATACTTCAAGCTTATCATCAACGATACGGAATTCTCGGGGGAATTTATAGCAAATATTAAACCAAGAATTAGGACAATCGACCAAGATTTGACTATAAAAATAATCAGAGAACCTCCACGGAAACTACTTTCCCATGTCCGCACATGTAGCCAAGGATGGAAGTACCACGGAACAAAGATTCCTCAGGAACTAATGCAAAGGTCAAAGTCGTGTTTATAATAGGAAATGTAGATGTTCCCCAAAAGGAACCAATGAGAGTAATTACAGGGGAAACTACCCATAAACGACGGAGATATGACTAAAACTCCTGCAAAACGAGGACAATGTCTAAAAGGCAAGCGCGAAGATTAACCAGTAACGACCGAGACAAGCTTGATGGCCCATTAGAAAGGAAGGGATCTAATCTTAATCCTCCCAAATTTTCATAATAAAAGGATCATGCGTTAATGAGATATCCAATAACGGGAATAGCGACATCAAAAGTCCGAGCTCAGGGACAAGACGATGTTTGCGTAGGATCCATAATTAAAACATACAACGAAATTTACACAGAAGTTATTAAAAATGGGAAACTATAGTTATGCAAATTCTCAGCCCAAACGGTCCAGCCGTTGTGAAGTTATACCCATGACAGGAATATAGGAATCCGCATCATGTATAATGACACGTGAGGGTGGCGATGCGCAGGGAACTGGCCGTCGGAACCGAGATCCGCACTTCGGCAGATCGCGAAGACCAATTTCCGTCCAAATAAGGAAGAGCCCGGTCAAAACAAAGCACGAAAAGTGCAAAACAACCTTAGATCATGAGGGAAAAATCTGAAATAAATCACAGAAGCCCATATGAAAGAAATAAACACCCGCACATATCATAAATCCCGAACAACTAAACGAAAACGGCTCCCGCATACGAACGACTATGGGAACGATGCACGTGATTACCGAATGTGCGCACGAAACTTTGCTAACTCAACGAATACAGGGAAATAGGACACAACCTTAGTACCATTGGAAAGGTGGGAATAAATGAAAATTTATGATACCAAGAACGTGAGAAAACATCCAGAAATGAATGAGATACAAGGACATGAAGTTAGAAACCTGAAAACACGCGGGAAGACAGCTTCAAGAGGTCTAGAGCCCTAAATAAAATACATAAAAATATGATATCTTCGAGGACGACCTACTATAACAACGAACAATACATATGGAGGATTAGGATGTGATAATACAAAGGGGAATCAGGGAATATGAACGAAATTCACGAAAACTACTAAACTACGACGGACCATGGCGGGAATTTTAGGGAATGATGTTCTAATGAAGTAGAGAGCTATAACACATTCGTTTGAGTAATTCTTGATTACTAGCAACTTTTTCTTTCAGTTTTAAACCTGAATAATTCACTCATTTATCATTTCAGTCTCATTTTAACTAAATGTCACTAAATAAAATTGGAATAAATCAGCTGAAGGTCTCAGCACAGTCACACGCATAGTAATGCGAGGTTTGAATTCAGTATGACCGAGTCATAGCAAACTTAATGGGAAATATGGGGAATTTGAAATAGGGAACTGCGGCAAATGCGGTGCAGACAAATTCTAATTAACCATTAAAATAGCTTAGGCGAGGAAGGACAATAAGGATTCCAGGCGCAGTCTGACCGCAGTAGAGCCACAGTTCAGCGCAGCAAAGCGCAGTGGAACTATAGCATGAAAATTTCACTTTTTATTCAGTTTGAGAAAAATACACTGTAAATAAATCCTGTAAATAGAAGGTAGAGCGTGAAAAAGGAAGGCGACCCAAGGAGTATAAAAGGGAGACCCTTTCTGCGACTTTTCGCCCCCCTCAGAGAAGTAAGAAAATAGAGTATTATTTTTCTCAAGCATTTCTGGTTGTCACTCCAGTGCGAAAAAGTGATATACAGTTAAGATTGCCACTGTAGTAAAAGGCAGCAATTAAGGAGAGAAATATTAAGCAGATATTTCAACAGGAGAGCTGGTTAACACTCCAGATTTCAAAGTGTAAACACAAAACAGTTATTTTGCTACTGTTAAAACAAGCAATAAAATAAGACAAAAATAAAACAAACTCAAGGGACACTCCAGACATAATCCAAATTCATTAACTGAATAGAATCTTTGAAACTTCACCAAGTAGAAGATTAAATCCAAATTAAACAACGCTACACAGAATTACACCTAGACAAATTAGGAAATTTCAATAAAGAAACAGCTCCGCAGGGTTCGGTTTATCTGTAAGTCAATTCCCAGAAACTTTAAAACTAACCCATAAAAATAGAATTAGCCAAAACACTCGGATTGGTACTATATTTACAATAAACAACACTAGTACACTTCCCCATCCTAACTAAAGAACCAGGGAACAGCTTGGTGGTGGTCTCGTTTGAACCTCCCAACTGACCTTCCTTTGTTCTCTCCTTCAATGGCAAGAGGACGCCCTGCATCTCCCAAACCCACCCCGATCACATCTTCTGCTCCCTCATCGTCATGGCCCACTGTTCCCCAAACCATCGTTATCCCCAGGGTTGGCCCGGTGGATCCTGCGTCAGCCAAGTCGGTGCTGTTGAAAAAAACCACCTCTTCCAAGAGATGGGCTCCCACGTCCGACGATGACGAGATGGAAGGCAAATGGGTCATCGACCCTGATGCCCCGTTTGAAGAATTCATCGCAAACCGTCCACCCGGCTACCATTACTATGAGTACTACGATGCCAAACTCACTGAAGTGCATGGCGAACCCCTACCCCCACCGACATATTGTCGATCGGTGGCCCTTCCTACCCGCTTCTACAACATCGACCATGTCGATAGAATCGAATTCCCAGACGCGGCTGCGCTCGTCCGCAACAAAGAACCTAAGTGGTTCGAGTTGGTTCGCAACTACATACACACCGAAGAGGGTGTGAGGTTCTATGCTACAATGTACCATCTTGCCTGGTCATTCAAGATGGGCAAGCCCTCGCAAGAGGACGTCGACACCTGTACCGACTGGTACAGGGTGGCTACAAACAACCGCGCCTCACGAATGCGTATGTCACGCAACGACATTGAGATGGAGGCGAAAAGACTTCCCGACCAGTACCCCCTGGCTCGTATTGCACGGATGTACATCCTCGCGTGTCGATGGATAAAACCAATGACTGACGACGCTCGTGAGCGTTGTAAAATTCAACGCCAGGAACGAGCACTTATGTACTCGAACCCTCCCCCAACGTCGTACTCAAACCCGCCTATGATGTACGCGAGCCCACACCCTGTGGCGTATTCAAACACCCCACCTCCACCACAATACCCCCCTCCGACGTATGCACACTCGTTGGTGTACGAATCCGCCCACGCACCACCAGTGCGAGGGCGTGCCCCCTCTTCTCATGGACATGGCCATCCCGCGCACCATGTCCATTACTCGCACTGTCGTCAAGACGAGGATTCGTCCATGAACGACGCTGACGTCGAGACTCGTCACTACGACGACAACTATCTGAGTGACGATGTCGCTGTCGATGCGGCTAGGTCCACAACGACTCGTAGGACTACATCGAATCGCCCATCCGGCTCTGGCCCATCTGGGTCAGCGCCACATAAACGAATGAGGAACTGACCCCCTCTCATCCATACCTTCGTCAACGACAATGCCGTCGTTGATTACTCACTTTCGTCAACAACAAGGCCGTCGTTGATTAATAATTTCTTACCTTCGTCAACGACAATGCTGTCGTTGATTATCTATTCTGTACCGTTCGTCCTTCGTCAACGCAATCGTCGTTGATTATTCATTTTCTTCGTCGATGACAACTCTGCCGTCAACGACCTACACTGTCAACATCGTCACAGTGGACGATGGTAATTAATAAACTCACAACGACGAGAAAGTCGTTCCATCGTCGACAACACTGTCATCGAGATCTGGGTGCATATGTTCCAGGAGAAACTCTAAGTGGGCTTCACCTACAAAATACTATTATAGCCTCCTGCAATGAGTGTGCCCCTGTTTGCATACATCCTTCGTATGTAGAACGTTAAAAAAATTTTATTTCTTTTAAATGCTTGCTTTCCCTTTGTGTATATATGCTAGTACCCTGTCTGCAATCTAGTATCGCAAGGGAGGAGGATGTGAGGCCCTGGCCCATGTCTATATTCCGCCCACAACATCAGTTGATGTTGTGTTGTGTAATAATTATGTCGCGATGCTAATTTAGCGTCGCGGAAGCTTCTCTATTTATTTGTGCCGAGAATGTATAAGATTGTATATAAACCCTCGGGGTAGCTGTAAAAGGCAGATTAGCCTTTACTTCTACCCTGTCAATATACAGCCAAATCAAGCATATACTTAGATGGACTACTGAGGCCTGAGGCAAACGGGGGAACGGAACGTTACCGTCCCCAAACTAGTAAGATAACCTTTCAATGGGGGAGGAGGAGTGGAGGTGGCATGGGAGGTAAGAGGAGGTGTGGTGCCAGGACCAAAGGTGAATATCGGAACGGACAGCGGTAGGGTAGGACTCTGGAGGTGGTGAAGGAGGAGGTCCGGGAGTCGGGTCGGGATCGGGTATGCACGGATATGACATAAGGGATTAACCTTACTTCACTATAATTCCCATTATAGTGATGCTGTTATTTCTTTATTTATTTGTGCCGAGATATGTAATTTACATATATATACCTTGGAGTAGTTGTAAAGTGTCAGGGGCATGGGAAATGTTACCATGGTTCACTGTCGGTGACTGTTAAGGTCTGCTGTCTCGGCATAACAGCCTGTTATGGGTGGGGTTGACAATCGCAGCAAAGCAGGGTTTTGGCTTCAACAACTCATCCATGAGCATTGCACCTTGTACTTGATGCAGCCCCGATATTTCAGGGTACTGTCATATCCATACAATCCTGACCTCCACTCCGGGCTCCCGGAACTCCGAAACTGACTCCGGAGCCCTACTTCCCTTCTGTCACCTTCTCCTTGCCGACTCCCAAGAGGTTATCCCACCTCCGGCACCGACAGTGAACCATGGTAACGTTTCCCATGCCCCTGACACTTTACAACTACTCCGAGGTATATATATGTAAATTACATATCTCGGCACAAATAAATAAAGAAATAGCAGCATCACTATAATGGGAATTATAGCAATGCAACATAATATAAATATCACTATAATCGGAATTATAGTGAAGTAAGGTTAATCCCTTACAAAAGTGCACATTGTCCATTCCCTATCCATCCCTTACAGCAGGGGAGAGTCAGGGGGAATGGAAGGTGAGGTTGTATTCAAAGGTGGGGATCGGAACAGACAGGAATAGGGGTAAGACTCCGGAGGTGGTGGAAAGGGTCTGGGAGTCAAATCGGGATTGGGTATGTACAGATATGACACCAAAGACTTGCATCCAAAAAAGTATTTTGCATTTTTCTCAATAACTTGCTTGCCAATTTAGTCTCAAATTATATATTCTGGAAGCTATTTGAAGGGGCTATCCAACTATGCAAAGTGTGTTGAGACCGTGAGAAACAGTGCTGACACCCCTTCAGACAGTGGCCAGCATTGTGCACAGACATTGAGGTGGACAGCCACACTAACCCAAAGACTCGTGTCCAAAAAAGTATTTTGCATTTTTCTCGATAATTTATTGGTCAATTCAGTCTCAAAATATATATTCTGGAAGCTATTTAAAGGGGCTATTCAACTACGTAAAGTGTGTTCAGACCATGGGAAACAGTCTTGACATCCCTCTAGACAGTGGTCAGCATGTGCACAGACCATGGGATGGACAAGTATGGCATTCTAGGACAATTTGCAACCATAAAGTACACAAAGTATGTAAAGTATGTAAAGTATGCAAAGTATGTAAAGTATGTAAAGTATGTAAAGTATGTAAAGTATGAGTATGTAAAGCAGTGTTGGCATTGACACGATCAGACCACCAATCAGACCATTTTTGGTCTGATTGTGCTTCCGACAAGGGTCCATTGTCTCAAGGTCCGAAATACGGAAGTAGCCGATTTCCAACCAGACGAGGGATAACCCGAGCCTCATGTGATCACCTTGCGGCTATTTCCGCGAAACTCGTTGCCGACACTGCCGACATTGAACTAGCGAGGTCCCGGCTTTAGCCGACAGACAACTGATGGGACAATTCGGACCATGGGAAAGACGTTGTCTACTGAATCAGACCTTCGGACTTCGGACCATGCGACCATTTGGGACCATGTCTGCCCAACACTGATGTAAAGTATGTAAAGTATGCAAAGTATGCAAAGTATGCAAAGTATACAATAGCGAAGCATGCAAATGCACAAAGTGGAAATGTGTGAAGTATGAATTGACCCAAAAAGATCCATCAGTATTTTTTATCGGTAACTCATTCCATATTCTGTCCTGCGCGGCGCCTATCAGTATTGAAAACAGGAGTATCTAGCAATAAATCGTTCCGGTGGCATGCCACAGGGATTTCCTTTGTCCGTCTCCGAAGACACATGGGTGGTATTTGCGGTTGCCCCGATTTGTTCGTTGCAATTCGCGATCAGTACATCTTCGAGATGCGCCACTCCTAAACCTTCTATCGACTTTCGGGAGGTGTCCGGTTGTAGAAGGCCTGAGTTTCCCCCGCATCGATTCAGGGCCAGATGTTTTCATAAGTTTAACTAACGCCGGGCACACTGGCTGCCTCATTCTTTTGGGACAAGAATCAAAATGGAACTGGCCTCGATTCAGTTCAGTTATTTCCCTGGTCAGCTTGCAAGTTTCAGTGAGGACTTCAAATTATGCTTGTCAAACACTTTCACCAGCCACCCCTTGAATCGGTTCGAAGCCTCTGGATGAATAGGTCGAAGCTCTGCTCATCATTCCGATGCGTAATCTAGCGGACATGCAGCCGTTATGCAAAAGCCGATTCGCCATTGCCTTAGATGGTCTCGATGAATGTGGAAATTAGGCAGCACTCGAAACCCTAATGAAGCTTGCGCTAATGCTTGAAGCTTTACCTCCTGCATTTGCTGTGTTAGTCAGCTCTCGTCCCCAGCCTTCGGCTTAGACTGAAGCTCAAAATCGAGGTGTTGTCATTCCATGGGGGGATATTGATAATGTTTCGAAGATGAGACTTTCCACACAATCCGTTGCGTGGTGGAGGAAGGACTGCAGGACCGTGTCAAGGAGTCTCAGTGGAAGCCATCAAACGGGCTTTCACCTTAGCTTGCCGTAGACTGCCTGTTATAGCCTCGATTCGCATACGTGATGTCTGCGTTCAGCCTCAAATACGGTTCTACTCTTCAAACGGAGTTCGAGTACTTCTACAATCTCATGGACACACTTACCGATCTCAACTCGGAGTACTTGCGAATACTACGGCGAACCTATGTTCCCGATCCATCGAGTGTTCGTCCACGTGTAATCGAAAATTATCGTCGTGTAATGGGTCGGTCATTGCGGCACGCCGACCATTGTTTGTACTCCATCTCGCAGATTTTAGGACTTACAAAGGATGAGATCTATGCGATTCTGAAACCCACAGTTCTCTTGTCGATCTGCCCCTGGAGGACACAGGGTACCCCGAATTCTACCATGCAACAATAAAAGAATTTATTACTGGTCATCCGATGGATGATGAAATTGACCAAATGTTCTTTATCAATGATATTTCCTTGGACCCATTCGGCATCTTTCCCCTCATGATGTTCCCGTTTCGCCGAGCTTGCCTCACGTATACTACCACGCCGCCTCACTGGCACATGCTTGGACTCTCTCCTGGAAGATCATACATCATTTCTTACGATAAGAAGCGTGCTTTCATTTGGTCAACGGGGTCGCGTGAGTTGGTTGCTCATTATCGCATCACCCCACCGCATTCCAGATCTCGACTCCTACGACGGAACTCCCCGCGCGTATCTTCTCACCGGTCCTATCCACTCTTCGCGCCTCGCGCTGACCGAGGAAGCTGCCCCCTTGCAGGGTTCCCGGGTGGGGCGTGACTTGGATCAATCGTGGTTCGAGTGGTAGAATGGAGTTCCTGCTCCCCGAGGAATCTCCGAACATTCTCACCACACATAACATTAACTTCAGAGCCTGGTACGGAAATCGGGTGCTGGAAAATGATGAGAAGCTCTATCTTCCTAAGGTTAGCAGGGACGGAACTCGATTTCTGGTCCAAGAAAGCCCTGATCCTCGTTGATATCGGCTAAATCGTTTAGCGTGCCTTTACAAGTTTATGTCTCTACTTGTCGCCTGCGGTTTCCCAATATAATCGTGTGGAGAGCTGCAACCCACTGCACAGCTCTGGCATGCAGATCGTGCGTTTGGAAGTTGGGATAATCAACGTTTGCGCCATACACACATCTACGTATATTAGCTGCCAGTACGGTCGAGCACCCATCATTGTTATTGGAAAAGGGGTTCGAGTCCTCAGCGTTACAGGTCTACCTGCACCCATGACGTGTTGAAACATTCACATGCACCCGCTCAAAGCACTCCTCAATCCGGACCTGCTCCCGTTTAGCCGGGTGGCACCTTTCCCATTCTGGCCACTCCTTTGCGCCCCCCCTGTTGCGTTGGGGATTGTGCCCCGACGCTTTGCCTCCCAACTTTGTCCTTACTCCACTCAACCATCCCTTTGTCTTGTCATCTATAAATGAACGACGTTACGCACTACGGACATCATCTAACAAATAGGCTTGAGGGCGGGAAGTATCCAAAGCTTGTGACGTGCGCAGCCTATTCGAGGAAACTCTCCGATGCTAAATCACTTCTAGAACCTATATTCAATAGAGAATGATAGCAATGGCTGGTCGCGAATCCTTTTTCTTTACTTCCCTTAATTGTTCTGGATATTTGGCCTGTCACGCTCGTGAGACTCGCAAGGCGGAATAAATGCATGAAAATAAAACTAAGGTCGATTTAAGCATACTCGTCCGCTTTCGACAGGCGGCATAGGAGGCACGCAAAGAACAGAAGGTGCATGCGATCCCTCCACAGGTGCGTGTCAGTCGAGGTAGACGCGTGTGAGTCAAAGCAGAGCACGCACAGTTGGACAGAAGCGCGGATCTATAGCCTTGTGAAATACTATTAAACGTCAAAATAAGTTCATTCGATGGGCATACATTCTCTCATTTGAAACAATTGTGGTCGTGGTGTTAACGTAATTGCACAGGCGTCATTAACGAATGCGTGGCGTAGAGATAGGAAAGAGATAGCTGGCAGTGCGAGACCCGGGTGAGGTAGAAAATTCAATCCACGGGGAAATTGGTATAGGTACATGAGGGGGGAGGACGACCACAGTGAAACGTGAACAACAACGAATGAGAGGTTTGAATAAAACAAATGGTGAAAGGGGGTCGAGTCACATTAGCAACTCTTCCTACACTCGCAAAAGCAACATCTCTCGTAACAATAGCACCCCCACCCTATCCGATCCGGGAGGTCAGCGTAGAGCGTCGAGTGTTGGTCATATAGGGTGGCAGGGAGTTGGTGTCGATAAGGAATGGTCATTGGTGGCTGGCTCCGATAAGGTTGAACAGCCGTGGTCGTTGCTGTTGGTGCGTTCAACGTGCCACCCGCCGGAAGAACGGTAGGGGATGAGGTAGTGCCAGAATGATATTGTTGCTGGTACGGAACGAAGGCACCCCCTGCTCCGGCAGTAGGCCATAGGTAGACGCTTCGACCATTATATGCGTAAGTTGGATAGATTCCATTCAGGCTCCGAGGGACGTACGATGATATTCCGGGATTGTAGACTGGTGAAGGAGGGACGATGGGGACTTGCCCACCGAAGGTGGGTGCCGTAGGGGGGCCCATGAGGGTAGGTGCGGTTATGTATAAAAGGCTTATAGGAGCTGTGATAGGTCCGTTGGTTCAGCTTAAAACGCTAGATCGAGAATCGATTAATCAGTGGTTTCGTTCATGGTTCTCTTCATACCTGTTGGGCAGCCGATGACGTTGCAATTAATGTGTCCGGGAGGTTAGATGAGGACAAGGATGCACACAGGAGTGCCAACTTGGAAAAGTCAACTTCGGTGTGGGTGGCGTGAGACGCGATGCAGAGGGCTGGTGTTTGAGGCAAGATGTGATTTCGATTAGGATGATGTTAACATTCCAACAATAACTTTAAGGGATGGGCCCTGATCACGGTACGGCGGTGAGTCCCCCAAGGGGCTCGGGATGAGCGGGAGGCAGGGAGGATCAGTACCCCTTGATGAGCAAGGGGCTAAAGCGTCGCATTAGCATTGGGGGGGATCCTGGCAGAGTCCCCCAGCACTTCAAGTCGGTCTGCGTCCATAGTTGTCTGGAAATGAAGGGTCAAGAGTGCAGGGGCGTGTCTGAAGCTTATGGGTTCCCACGCGAATTTCTTTCTATATCAAGAAAGGGTTATAGGGGAGTCGCGAATGCTTACCTTGTTCAACTTCAGGTTGCTCGTGGGGGCCTCAAGGGCGGAATAAGCATACGGGAATGGGGCGGGGGTAGGTTCGATTTGAGTCTATGGACTCGCTCGCCTTTAAATCGTAGTCTAAATGGCAACTCTCCTGCTGCAGTTCGCAAATGCTGATGGCTTAAGTAATTACAGGGGCGGGCGTTAGAGCCTGCCATTATATATTATGTTCAGGTCTTCTAAGCTACCGACCGGCCCTTGTCCACCTTGAATAGTGAACCGATTAAAGATGTCAGGTACCCAGGCTAACGCGATTGTGTACGGTGCTGCCACCTCTTGGAAAGTCAAATCAGACGGGGCCAGTATTGCAGGCCAAAGAGGGTTTGCTCGTGGTTCAACCGCTACTCAGTATTCATTCTAGTATTGGCCGATGTTCGAGGTGAGACAGATTTTTCCTTAAATCATACTGTATTCAAGAATCGTCTCGGAATACAACCGAGCCTTGCCGGCCACGGTAAACAGTATGTGCTTGGTTCATCCCCCTCACGTGGCTTACATTCGGACTTCGATATTCTGCTGCGTAGAAAGCGATTGGACTCATGTTGGCCCCCTGACAATTGCAAAACTTGGACAGAGAGCCGCATCGGAATCGATTAGGGTACGGCGAGCCCAGACACTGTTTCTATGACTAGGAGACTCTAGTTCCAATGAGTGATGTTTTCTAGATGCTGCATCAAGAAAACATCAGCCATTGGGACTAGAATTTCGCTGGGCTCAAGCACAGTAAGGTTATTTGTGGGGTTTCGACGCGTTTGTTTGTTTATCTCTATTTTCACCGAGACCACCGCTTTTTCGGCGCCTCCACTGGATTTCGCGTCTCTCCCTGACATATTTCCTCGAAACCCATCAAAGAAGTCGTGTACCATGGAGGAGGGTTCAGGCGCAACCATTGACCTGGACTGGAACACTCTGTCTCCTGATCTAGCTGAGCGTGTCGTAGCTGCTATGAATGTGCGTCTTGCCTCCATGACCAACCGTCCATCGTACATTGGCCCAATACTGGTTTCGTCTTTGGATTTTGGCACTAATCCACCGGAAGTCGAACTCGTCGATGTGAGAGATATATGTCCCGATTTCCTTGAGGACGATGAAGATGAGGAAGTCAATGAAGAGACTCCTCTGAACACTAATAATTTCAGAGAAATGGAGGATGACTTTGAGTGGGTATCCAGGAGGGAAGGAGCCAGCGCCCGGTATGCGCAGGCACACTCCGATGCAGGAGGATATCCTACACCATATAGTTTCCTGCCTCCGCACATCCGCCCTGGGTCATCGTCATCTGCAGAATTTCTGCTTCGGCCTCCGGGAATGCCGAACACTTGGGAGCGTCGACGTCCCCCGATGGGAATTTGGAGTAGTTACATGAGCATGCCGAACTTGGCCACCACCTCGGGAATGACGTTCCCTGAGACTCAACATGCATCAGATGACTCCAGGGGAAAGTCTCGTAATGAACTAAATGATGAGGGCGCCGAGATAAACTCGATGCTCTCTTTCCCGAACTCTGACTCACCGGAACCTCCCTTGGCAACCACTCAAGATACACCCATCAAAAAACCTCCCCCGCCTGATCCGTCGGCTCAGCCTAGCGCTCAACTGCACTTTCGGATCATGTTCGAATCAAATCTACGCCTCACTCTCTCCACATCCTTGCAAATAAATTATCCATCCCCATTGTTTATGGCTCTTCCGGTTAAGTTGTCCATCATTGGACTTATTTTCCAGGGAGAAGTTGTCGTTGCTTGTGAGGGTGACCGGAAGCGGATCCACCTTTGCATCTTGGATGATCAGGATCCTTTTGGACCCGCCGCGATCCGGAATTCATCTTCAAGTCAGGAAGTGAACAGCACTCCTGATGGTCAAGAGAACCCATCCCTATCCATCCCCGATATCGCAGCACCTCTTCGTCCACGGCCTGAGTCACCAACAGCGCCGATTGGCGTGCGTTTGTTGCCCTCCATATTCATTGAGTCTGAGATTGGCCAGCAGGATAAGCATGTGCTTAAAAATGTTAATCGGGTGGAGAGATTTGTGCAGGATGTCATTCGAAAAACGGTTGAAGAAGAATTGGTTTTTCCGAATTTTATGACGATTGTGTTGGATGGTGGGCACTAGGATGAATGTTTCCAATCGATTTATCGTTGAATGTGTTGGGGGATGATGCTCTAGCATGGGGATGCTGAGGTAAGTTGTGCTGAACAGCGCTGCCTCACATGCTGACTCCCTTTTGGATACATGGTAGTTTATATGACCTACGACCGGGAGCTTCGACCAACAGCGATGGGGGCTATGATCCGCGGTGAAGCGCTAGAATCCTTCTGCTGGCGGCGTCCCCATTATGCAAGTACAACGGCTGATATGACAAATATAACAAATCAATTCGAACAACTCCGCTAAGATACAGCTAAGGCGAGCTGGACAGTCAAACCTCGGTGACTGATCACAAGAACAGGAGGGAAACAGGTTATTCATAATATTCGAGGACGGGACTTCCTGAGTCATGATGTCCCTCACGTGACCAGCCTAAATAGGTGATGTCGGATCAACGACCGAATTCATTTGTTCATTTGCTCACTCTGAGCTGTGTCTGCGCAATATTCAACAACGGCATCATCCAACGGCACTCATTACACCTCTCGGATCTCGTATATAAAGACCCCAGGAGCATCTACGTCCCGCTTTTGGTTTCGAGCCCTCTTCCTTCTCCATTCCTCCTTTGACTCTCTGCATTTAACCGACTCATCATACACATAATTACATAGATTTAGACCGGTGGCCTGCTCAAGATGGTCAAATTCAGGAGTGCGTGTCGGACTCGAGTTTGTGGCGTGGTTTCCTGTCCTGGTACTCAACCTCGTCAACCTTGTTGGTCTCGATCGTCTAGAACATATCATATTCAAGCGATCGTTCGAACTGATTTTCCTTACTTTGGCGCCGTATCAAACGCTAAATCTTGTTCTCGGGCCGTTACTATTCCACAGCAATCACCATTTGTCGAAAGAAATCAAGGACGAGCCGTCAGAAAGGGATTCGTTGCTTCCTCCCCAAAGCGGTGATGCTACACGGCGTCACGTCCTTCCGACGAAGTACCAGAACTTGACGATCCGCTCCAAACCTCAAATATCTTCGGAACCTGGCCAACCACCTTCTCATGTTCCGTCAGAATCGCCAGAGACTGACGAGTCGACGAGACGGATTTCTGTTGGAGAGTTTGTCCGAAGCTTTTGTCCAACACTCTTTAAGCGCTGGGAGCCCACATGGTGGTTAAATAGGTATGAAACAGGATCTACCCTTGTACCTTGGCGTCAGAGCCTTTATCTATGTCCATATTAGCGGCCATTTGCAAACCTTTTGGAGCTCCGCGGGCGACTTTTCAGACGTCGATGTCCTCAAGTTCGATCGGTGTGTGCACTGCATAGTTATTGGCCGGCGTCTTAATGTACTCAATAGCACGTTATGTTCTTGATGGGTGGATACAGCACGCTACTTGAACTACCGGATGGAGGTGTCATGTTTGTATCATAATTCTCGTCGTGACACAACTGGGATTGACTTCATTTTCTGGACCAGTGGCGTCGACTTTTCCCATCCGGAAGGAAAGGAAGATCCCACAACTCCTATCGTTGTAGTGTTACCTGGTCTCACTGGAGGTGTGTCAATTTCCTTTCGATTCTGTCATTTTCACATGAGAACAGTCAATGCTGTATCGTTATCCCCATCTTTAACTTTCCCTAAATATGGTCAGGTTCGCAAGCTTCTTATGTGAGGAACCTACTCGCTATTGTGACGGGTCGCCAATCAGAAGGTGGGTTGGGCTATCGGGGTGTAGTGGTTAACTCTCGGGGATGTGAGTGTCGCGCCGCTCTTCCATACGGAGTTTTATTTTTTCTGCGTTAACGGCGATTTCCTCATTCTTTTAATAGGCGGAAACGTCCCATTACGCACACCTCAAATGTCGGCAGGCTCACCGGATGATCTCTGTTCCAGTTTATTATATATTGCTTCCATTTATCCCAACGCACCAATCTATGCGGTTGGTTTCTCACTTGGAGCCACCGTTCTGGCTAAGTACCTCGGGCAAGAAGGGGAGCGTTCTCGAATAAGAGCAGGAATCGTTATTGCTTGCGTAAGTGTCACACAGCCGGCCCATATGACCATGCTCATGATTGGTCCGTAACCCATTATCATGTACCGCAGCCATGGGATTTGCAGAAGAATAGTAATATGTAAGCAACATCGGCATTCACAGCTGGTGCTCTCGTAATTAGCGTTGCTTTACGTAGATTGGAATCCCGATTTTTCTACCGCCGGGTATATTCCCGAGCCCTCGCGAAATCTTACCTTGCCCTTCTCGACCGTTCTATTGGTATCAATCCTCCTTCCTTTGTTGTTCCCGATTCCCACTACCTAAATCCGCACCTTTCAATCATTCGCACCATCAAGCAGCCCACTTTCACCCAAGTTAACACCCACCTGACATCTATCATTGGCGGTGCTCCCCCCGTCTTTCCGCATGCAAGAGTGGAAGACTTTTACAAGTGGGCAAGTTGTGCGGAGGATGTGCTGAATGTCCGCGTGCCGTTGCTATGCGTCAACGCTGATGATGACCCTATTGTGAAAGAACTTCCCGATAATGAAGTGAAACAGAATGATGCTGGATGGGTCACACTAGTCGTTACGAAGGGCGGTGGCCACTTGGGATGGTTCGAGAAGGACGCAAAGAGGAGGTGGATCACAAAGCCGGTTGTTGAATGGTTGAAGGCTATTAACGAGGAAGTGGTTTGGGAGGACGCCCCGAGTGCTTTGGAGGTGTCGTTGGAGAAGGTGATCTCGAGTACCAGTGCTTCGTCGAGTGATGGTGATCGTACGGCAATCGAGGCTGGGTTGACTGCCAGTCCCGGCTCAAGCGGGATGTCAACTCCGTTGAGCCCTAGTCCCACGCTGAATGGAGTTTCTACGCCAGCTGTACCTTCGAGCGGAGAGGAGAGGGGTAGCAAGTTCGTCATGGCATTGCCTGATAACCATCTCATTGGATATAGGGTATTAGCCACAGGGCTTGACCCTGATCACACTACTATCCCCGGTGGGTACGCGGGTTTGTAATTCCATGCCACCATAGTGTTTTCTACCTATCTATCTTACGCATGTATATTTTAAACTTTACGAAATAATGTCTACACACGATTAAACCTTAATTCTCTGGAAAACATGTGTAGCTTTGTGATTTGAATCGTCGCTCTTGTACAGACATCGTGAGGGAATGAATGTGTGAAACAACAGGTGGGGTTGAAAAACGCGGTGAGATAGGGTATCCTAGATAATTTGATCCACAAAAGTGAAAAAGAACTACAGAGAACAACAAACTACAGCGAATGAGAGGTTTTTTGATACACAAAAAAAAACACAGACAAATAAACAACCAGAAGTACATCACTAACGCCCATTCCCACACCCGCAAAAGCAATCTGAGTCGTCATCATCATCGTAATAAGAACGTCCCCATCTTTTCCGATACGAGCTGCGAGGATAGAACCGACCATACCCACGACCATAGAGGGCAGCAGGAAGTTGTTGATAAGGTACGATCATTTGTGGCTGACTCCGATAGGGTTGAACGGCCAAAGTCGTCGGTGTAGATACGCTCATCGTTGGAGCAACGGTAGAAGCCAAGGTGGTCCCAGGGTAATACGGCTGCTGGTACGGAAGGAGGGCGCCCCCTGCTACTCCGGCAGTGGGTATTGGGTAGACCCTTGGTCCATTCTGTGGGTAAGTTGGATAAATTCCGTTCAGACCTTGAGAGACGTACGGCGATATTCCGGGATTGTAGACTGGTGAAGGAGGGACGATCGGGTAGGGTACTTGCCCGCCGAAGGTAGATACTGTTGGAGAGGGGATGAGGAAGGGCGCGGCCATGGCTAAAGGGTTTCTGAGAGTTGTGACTGTTGGTTGAAAACAGTTGAGCGGGGGACGCTAGACCGAGATGGCGTTGTTCGGTTAAGTTGTGGACCCGTTTCAGGTGGGCGGACAGTGACGTGTGTGTCGGGGAAGTTGGACGAATAACACGTGGAAACCGGAGTGCTGCCTGCTTGGAAGAATCGACTCTGTGTGGGTGGCGCAAAATACAGTCGCGATGAGTGGTGTTCGAGTGGAGGCAGGAAGTGAGTCGATTGGGATTATGTGAACATGCCGACGATGACTTTTAAAAGGATAAGGTCTGATCACGGTACGGCGGTGGGTCTCCTCAAGAGGCTTGGGATGGTCACCGCGCGGCAGGGAAGGCGCTAACAGTGAGCAAAGGGGAATATTTTTACCCTAAGCACCGAGGAAGGGGAAAAAGACCGACCAACCCGTATCGGGACTCTAACGCTCAAAGGAGCAGTTATATATGCACCCCGAGGTGACTCGTCTATCTCTCCCGCAAATTTCCTGATGAAGAGACGAGGTGAAGGACCTGCTGATGATCACCAGTACTTCCGCAGTGCTCCGGAAATAGTCGACTCCCGTATTTGGATGTGACGCGCGGCCACGGACGAAAAATCTGGCGCTAAGCCGGACTTCAAGTTGAAGAACCGACTGATGTTACCAAAAGTGCTCCCTTAACGGGGTCAGAAGAAGGAAGTAGGCCATCTGGTTGGTATTGCCAGCTGAGCGGAGCAAGAGCCGGAGAAGAACGTCGCTACAGCAGACATCTCTGGCACGTGTTGGAAAGCTGATTAACTTCACGACGTCAGGGGTGCTACCGCTGCGAAAGCCAGCAATCAAGCACTTCCAGCAGCTGTGAAATGAGTTCATTCGGGGGAAAGGCTCGAAGAGAGAAACGACCCCTTAAGGACAAATCCACAATTCAGGGTAGATCTGAACGAGAATTGAGAGTAGCAGTAGGGTTATAGCTCATTCGGCTGAGGAGCCTCGTGGCAGTCTCGTGGCAGCACGGGAGGGCGTCTAACGGAGGGAACGGAGGCGGTGAATATTAATCACAGTGGGAGTTGTCGATGATCTATCATCATGATTACATATATAGGGGTCAACAAACACACAAGTCTGCTGCTATAAGTTGATTTGCAATGCGCGCGCCGCGCGTCATGCAATCATATATTAGTGGTTACGCACGTTAAGGATACTGCTATGAAATTGAAGATAAAGGACGTGAAGATTCAAGAAATTTTGGTGAACTGGATGATCTCACTCGCAACAGTTGTCGGAGAGTCTCCAGCCTCTTCGGGAGACCAAGGCTTAGCACTAGGGGCGAACGCTGTGGGGTATGCGCACCAGTGGCGCGCGCTCCAATAAATCTGGATGATTTACGGGCGTTCTTTTGCAGCCTCTTCAATACCTTGCCAATACCGTAGTCTGACACATGAACGGAGGGCAGACTCATAATCTTCTCCCGCGAAATATCTCTCAAGCGCCTCGGCTTCAGTTCGGATACGTTCTGGGGTGGGACATCCCGAAAAGGTGAAGTCAATCGATTGCAAGAAACAGTAGAAGTACCTTTATTTCTTTTCACTACAGATTCCACTTCTTCCTCCGTCTGAGCATCCTCCAGCTCTTCCCTGGCCTCCATGACCGCTACGATGAGGTCTATATCGTGTTTTGCACTGTCCAACGCGTCTAGGCTGCCATCGAGCTTGGCCGTCTCACCGATCTCAAAACCTCTTATGGCAAGGAGGTACTCTGCCCGCTTAAGAGGAGAGAGGAGGGTCTGGTATGCCCTGTTTATCTCTGCTGAGTTGGCAGTTGCCTTGTCTTGCGCATTCTACGAACGGCATCGTGAGAAATATGAAATATGCGAATGGGCAGCAACGTAACACATGCTTCTGGTCTAGTCCGAGCATCTGGATGAGCATTGCGCTGCGCTTGGAGAAAGTTTGTCTTCAACAGCCTTAAATCCACAACAAACGGGTTGGAGTTCTCGGGCATATTCAGCAATGTGTGATAAGGTGTCCGTGTCAACGATGAGGTCCATCGTCTCCCGATGAGTGATTTGGGATAAGTCGTTAGACGCCTCAACAACATCGTGTCGAACAAGGGCGTGGCTTGTCAAGAAAAAGCGCCAAATTCGAGGTTACAGTAATGAGGCTTTTGCAAAGAATTCATTCGCCATGCTTATGTAATCACTCCACCAAACTCCAGCTCGACCTGACATCAGCGCTTAGCTTGAAGTTGTCTCAGGCCCAATTGGGCACTCGTTTTCGACGAGGTACAGCCTCTTGATGCTAGTTCTGGCCCATGTCGGAAGTGCAAAGCCCAGTTCCACCCCCTCCTGTCCTAAAACCGACGAGCTCTGAGGAGACTGGCATCATTACTCATCTTCGCAACGTTTCTGGGTCCAAGAGGTTCCCTTTGAGAGTGTTTAAAAGGCTAAGACCATCCCCCAACGTCAATTCGAAGGCAAAAGAACGAGTGAATCGAAAGAGCCCTGCTGAGGATCCGGAGGTGGAGGATGAGTATCGTCTTAGGGATCGCATCGCTGCCCGAATTCAACGGCTTAGACACGGAAGCGTTGATTCCCAGTATGAGGATGACCTGGGAAGCGAGGCTCTTGTGAAATTCATAGATGCGCGACAGCGTCCCAACGATGATGTTTATGACAAGGATACTTATAAGTGGGCGATATTGTATGAAAATCAGCGAGGGTGAGTGCCAAGATGTATTGATGACTGCGTCTTTTGGATTATCTTTGGGGTAGAGCCACATTTTTTGGATCGACGCGATATTCTGCATCATCTCTCCTCCCTGGCGATCCACCTCCATTTACATTGGCTCTTAAACCAGGCGTCAAAGACCGTAGGCTTATGTTCACCCCCCACACCTTGAAGGATTTCCAACTTCCTGACCCGACATGGATGTGGGTATCGAGATGCTGGCTTGTCCAGATGGGGGGAAATGGAGGCTCGCACGACGGTTTTCAGTATAACTGGTGTTTCCGACAAAAAGGGTCAGTTTGAGTACATTTTGGAGATTAACTATTGCATTTATACGTGTATAGGTGGAGACCCTATCCGGGGAAATTCAATTCAGGAGGATGGGTTCGGCGGCGCCGATGGATCAGGCTGATGATGCGACCAGCGGATCCCGAATTCATCCCGATTTCTACAAACAAATTTTTGTCGAATGCAAGACCCGTTTCATCCTGGACGGGTGATGTGGGGAAGGACATTGTCCATTGTCGCCGTATTCTTCGGCAACTTGGTACCGATGGCCGGAAAATTGCAACGTGGCGTCGGTGGCTGAAAGTGGATGAACGCCAATCAAAAGCATTCGGGAAAACTAAGCGCAAAGCGTCTGAAGAAGACGATGAAGTATACCCAACTGTTGCATTCCCCAGCGGAAGCAGCGGCTATGAGGACCCTGAAGACGATGTCCCTCAGGAATGGGAATGGGCTGTCGCCGTCATTCGTTGCTTTGTGAGTTCACCCAACCAAGGATGAGGGACGAAGCTGACAAAATTGCAGACCAAAGACATTCTTTTTACTTTCATATATCCAGAATCGCGCGCGCGCTTCATCCGAATGCTTCAAGGCCTTGATTTGGACTCAAGGGAGCTGCAGCACTATCTGGAGATTGACTTCTGGGTCCTTGCGCACCTCCAACTCTAAGGTTCACGAGGCATCTACTTTATTTCCACTGCTCACATGGACCTTAATACCTCACTGATCGATATTTGTCTGCATTCGTGTATATAATATACGTTCAACGCAAATTTTACTTTCAGCTTTGCCCATAACGTAAGCATTTTGGTTTCACAAGTGGAACCCCAGGATTTAAAGGCTAAATCCGCATTGTTGAGGCCTCTTGACCTTAAACTTCAACTCTCTTCCTCTAGACTCCTCGACAGACATCTAGGACGCACACGAACACGCTCTGTAGCACTGACATGTATTTCTACGCGTCTCTTTCCTTCATCTCACTCGTTGCCTCTGTAAATAGCGCGTATACTCCCGTCCGTCGCGCCGATCTCGTTCACGCGCGTGGCGATCTCGTCTATCTCCATCGTCTTCACAATCGCGGCCATCCTAATCCCTCTCGTCACGCTCAGAATGGTACTAAGCTCGATTCGCACCACGCCACAACTCATGCTCGTCCTGCTACTGCTGTGAAACATAACGCGACATCTGCTGGTGCCGACGTCGCCCAACTCCATCGTTTCCACAATCGTGCTCACGCCCCTCCCTCTGGTCACGTTCAGAATGTTACGAAGCTTGATACGCACGATGCCACAATTACCGCTCGTCCTGCTGGTGTGAAACATAACGCGACGTCTGCACATGTTCCTCCTCCTTTGCCTACCCACGTGCAAAATGCTCATAGTAAGCCTACTTTGAGCAAACGACACGCTCTGCTGCAAGGATTTGGCTTGGGAATGGGTCTCATGAGGAAGTCGATTACTAGGGACGGTCCTGACTTAGACGCCATTATCGCAACTTTGACCCTTCAGCGCAATGATATTATGAGGAATGGGGACGCTATGAGTAAGTAACGATCAGTTACCTTCTATCATCCATCTCGTAGCTAATTGGCGTTTACACGATGAGATACTTACGCAGAACAATCGCGCTCCCCTGGGTTCATTGTATGAGTCCCTTTCGAAGATCATTGTAGTTACCAACCCCCTTGGTTTGTTTAGGCGACCAAAGTATTTCAGACTGGAACCGCTGGGTGTCTAGGCGACTTGCAAGCCACGGTCACTTTATTCACTGGCACTTTCAAATCCCTCGGCAGTAAGAAAGGTCTTGCGAATTATGATCGTGGTAACGTCTTGGAGACAATCCTCAAGGATGGTATGCGTGATACGTAGAAGGTTATCAAATTATGCACTCATCAGTTACATCCCAGTCGTCAACGCGCTTAAAAAGACTCTCGAGTCGATTGACACCTTGATTTACAAGATCCCTGCCCTTGGTCCCATATTAGGCCCTAGTACGTCCATATTCCGAATTATCTTCACCGTGTCCCCTCACCCGTGCACTTCAGTTGTTTATGAGCTAAAATGTCTCATCGATGACCTCTTGAATGCAATCGAGAATCTCGCTGACCTTGCCATTAATTTGCGCAGCACTGCCAATCTTCTCGACCCTCTGGCGACAGACTACGCGAGCACATGCTGTTCCATTCTTTCTCTGAGTGCAAATTGCATTCTATCATCGCTCTTTCCCTGAGGACCATGATGAACTTTATCATTCGTGCATTCCGAGCAGAAACCCACCTGTACCACTTACCCTTACATGCCACAAAAGTACATTCTAGACTTACGGACTTCTACTTTTTCTTACTGTACGGTACAGAGTACCAATGATTCCTAATGCATTTGTTGTCCGTTGTGTGCATCGGTGTTGCGAGACGGGCTCAATTGAGTCCAGGATCGGAGACATTGCTTTCAATCACAGCTCTTGCTCAACCATGACTGTCAGCGATTCTAACGGAACGGTTACGCTCGAACTGCCCAATGGTGCATCAGCTGAGATAAAGCACTTTGGCGCCACTGTGATTTCTTGGAAGTCGGCGGAAACGTCTGCATCGAAAGATGAGATCAAAGAGCGTTTCTTCTTGTCAAGCAAATCGGCGTTGGACGGTAGCAAGCCAGTTAGTTCTGTTTGGATCCTTTTGGCCAGGCACTAGATTTCATGCCTAGATTCGTGGGGGCATTCCAATTGTTTTCCCTTTCTTTGGTGGAGCAACTAGAGAGGAGCATAAGCCATTCTCATCCCATGGTTTTGCACGATCGGAGAAATGGGAGTATGCAGGCGTTGTGTCTGAATCGGAGGAGAATGTATCGGTCAGATTCGGTGCGTGGGGGGATGGGAACTATTTCGCGCGCCCCTGAAAGCGCTCTCCAGGGTGCTTTTTATATACTTCTCCCTTTTTCCTTTCTTAGTGCTTGAACCGAGTGCTGGTGTTGCGGCCAAGTACGATCAGCCGTTCCTGTTGGAATACATTGTGACGTTGTCGCAATATCAACTCGCCACTGAACTACACGTTACGAATCCAGCTACGGCATCTTCACCTCTTGTTCATCAAGCCCTTCTTCACAATTATATTGCTGCCTCCCCCACGTCTACCATTACAATATCACCGCTCACTAACCTAACGTATGTCGATAAGGCGAACGGTGGAGTGGAACAAGTTGAGAGTAGGAGATTGGTGGATGTCAAGTCACATACGGACTCGGTGTATAAGAGTGCGCCTGGTACGTATGAGGTCAGATGGGAAGGGGAAGGTGGGGGAGGGTTGGACATCAAAACGAGTGGATTCCCGGATGTTGTTGTTTGGAACCCTCACGCAGAGGTGGGATCGAAGATTGGGGATTTAGAAGAAGGAGGATGGTAAGAAATCTGCTCCCCCTCCCCTTGAGCGAATGTGATATTGACGATTTCCCTCCAATCCCCCTCTTTTCTTCTCGGTTCGACATACTAGGGAGAAGTACGTTTGTGTTGAGCCTGGTTTTGTCTCATCGTGGAACACGCTTCAACCTGGAGAGAAGTGGGTGGGTTCACAGACACTCATTCCATTGTGACTACATGGACCCGAAAGCAAGCTCTAGGAGGAAGTATTCATAGATAGCTCATTCACTTGAGGAAGCTATGGTGCACATGTCCGATACGGCCTTGCAATGGAGTTCATGCCATCGGCGAACATCCCGCAATCCTACTGCTGATTTTTCGTGAATCAAAGTAGAATTGACATGAGCGGGCTGACAACCACGTAGTAGACCCTTAGCGGGTCCAATGGGTGCCCCACCGAGTTAGGAATTGAGGTCGATGACATTCACAATGGGGTGGTCGCACACATCAAAAATATAATCAAACCAAGGCACCGTCACGATTTGAACCTGAACCTGCAATCACATTAGGGATCTTGTTTTGTATCGCATCCGGTCGTGTTCCATAACGGCCAAAAGACCCGAGTGAACAGCTCGAAGATTGAGATGATTGCAATCCAAACTAATGAATTGATTGATCCCACTTCACCTGCTACTGTGATGCGGCGTTGAATACAACAGGTGGGTTCACTTGGTGTCACAGCACGCTCTGTGACCTTTATGACGAATGGATGACGATGATTTTCGATTGCATGGTTATAGGCATGGCCATCGTCGAAACGTTTGGGATACGCTAAACGGACGATATTGCTCATGTGTACCACAAGAAGAAGTCCGGATCGAAAAGAAAGCGAAATCCTTGCAGAAATATTCGGGGGAGATTGCATAGAATCGGAGAGTCGCCAATCTGCTCACATAAAGCAACTTTCTACTAAAATGTTCGTATTGCCCCCCAAACCTCCATGGGAAGCGAATTTCATCCTCGTCCCTTCTTTCGGGCCCGTTGCAAATGAACCAGACGGTTGTTTGGACAGCGTTCTTTGCCTATATAGTATATTGTGTACAAGGTGCTATGGATTGCCATTTACTTAGAACGACAACCGTGGTCAATTCCTGGGCGGAGTACCTCCCAGAAAGAAGATACAAGGAGCTGCAGTGATAGCTGATACCGTGGAAGGTGCTTTCCCATCCTTCTGCACCTTGACATGTGACTGACACAGAGATAATTAACATGGCTGGTTACGTCACCGCCAGAGTCCTAACGGATTACTTCGAGAAGACCGTCATAATCGAGCCTGACGCTGCCGTCACTCTCGGGGGAAGGGTGCCCACAACGCGCCCTCGTTCTCTGTGGGAACGATGATTCTGCGCAAATTGTTCCCGGCTTTCCAGAAGGAGGCTTCCAAGAGCGATGTTTACATTTCCCCAAGGTACACGAGGCGGTGGGTGGGATGCTCATACTTTGGTGACCTGAAGGTGAATATGCCGGACTATGTCACTGGCTCGCGATTCTCGTAAGCAGGAAGCATGGATCCTCGTGTTTTTCTTTCAGCCGACCCTGATCAGTGTCTTTTTTCTAGTATCGATCGAGTCTTGTGGCGACAAGCTTCAAGTTATTCAGGGGATCGTAAACGGCGTCGAAGCCTTGTCCGATGGGACTGCAATCCGCTCAGTCTCCAAGAGTACAACGACGATCCCATGTGTACTGTTCGTAGATTGTGCTGGTTCTTCTTCCATTGGCAAAAAGTTATTGCCTACGGCCTCCGACAAATGGGGACCCAATAATCGCACATCTCGTACAACCCAAAAGTTAGCTATTATGGCACGTCTGTTAAATTGTCACATGAATCGCAAGAGAAAGTGTCAAGATTATTGCCCAAACATCATCAGCAGTTTGGACGATGGGATGACTGTACTATCTTTGGAGCCTTTGCTTCAACGGCTGAGACCGGAAGAGACTGTTTCGGGTACCAGGGAATCAATGGGGATCACCGTGCGTATCGAGCGGTGGCATACAAATTTCCTTCTGTATAGTATTATCTCCTTTCAGTGCTCCTTCAATATTCTTGATCAGGGATCCCGACACCTGTCCTGCGACCGTGGCCCAGTTTGCCGACCTATGTCGTCAATCGGTTGGCAAAGTCATTCCAGAAAAGTACCGCTGCTGGGATGAGTAGTTCTTTGAGGTACCGCGGATTGCTGGAGAGAGCACGGACTTGCTTGCTTGATGAACCCGCTAAATAGAACAGTTATACTTTGGGGAAATTGAACTTGGGTTAGACGAATCTGATCGTGTAGCTCTGTGAACAGACGAGTTGCCATTGGATCGATTATGCGTTTAAACCAGTTCTAAACAATCCGTTGGCGATTCTATAATATATCATCATTTTTCTCTCTCTCTCGTCATCAATCTGACAGCATTTCCTGCATGATAGGCGTGAACCCAATGTTTGGCCATGGCGTCAGCATGGTTCTCTTTAATGCCACCGTTCCTAATTCTACGCTGTACAAAGCGCTCAAATCGGCAGCAGAGCATGGCGAGTTGCCGCAAGGATTCTCTCGTTCTTACTTCAAGCGCGCTTTCTCCATTGACAAGGGCATTTTCGATGCGAACCGTATGCTGGATTATGAGTACGACAACACTGTTCCTCAACCAGATGAAACGCTGGCATTTGGAACGGTGTTTAGAAAGTATTGGAGACTTTTGCCGCCATGTAAGCGTTTTTCTTTCCAGCTAATTTGGACAATGCTTATTCATCTACGAAGGATGGGAAACCGTTCGAGGTGCTTGAAGGCATTTTGAGCAGGTACAGGCCCTCTGTCAACTTGATGAGCCTTTCCTTTATTTCCAAGTCATCGTTCTGGATGTGGTGGTTGCCACCAGGGTCAGCATAGAACTAGATAAAGGGGATGGGGCTTTGCGTGCTGTTGGATTTTCGGCTCGGGTTGAGAAGACTGGTGGATCTGACGTCGGGTTTTAGTTCGGAACTGCTAACGGAATATGGGCCGTTCCGCTTGTAGTGTCACAGTTGTAACGACGCTTGATTCCTGTCTTGATTCATGTTTCCCCACACTATTATATGCGATCAAGGTGCCAAGTGGCCTCAGGTATAGGGAGTCTGGGTGTGGGATAACAGCAATATAGCTCAAGCCAACTGATGACAAGGATGGGCGTAGGCCAAGGAGGAATCAAGCGAAGCCGAAGTATCCCGTGTTTACATGGTGCGGACTTTCGAATCCAACGGATAGCACAGTTCTTTTTGCCGCTTGCCAGGATATGACTTGGATCTTCGTCAGGGGTTGGCAGGACCACAACCAGAAGGAGCAGATATTTAAGACCAGAATGGTTGAGAATGGGTATATGAGCACTCACATTACTCACATCATTGCTACCGTGATCGAAGCTAGAAAACCAACAGCAACAAAGGCCATCGTCAATGTTGGCAGGCCTCGCGCGAGTCGCCTTACTCAGCACAAATAAATAGCCCGTTGAGGATGTTATGGTCTAGATCGGGGTTGGGTCTTCAGGGTACCAATCTTCGAAGAGATGGATGTCCAACTCTGAGACCATCAAATATGGTTTAGTGGTTCAAGACTAGAATGTGACCGGAACGACTTTCAGTGACCTAAAATTGTACCCGCTTTCGATCTCGATAGCGTCAGAGTGACGTAAACACACAAAGTTCCGGGCATGGCCAACCACTCGGGTGAGGGGAAAATGTAGAGGAAGTGAGATGTGTGAGCCCCGCATTTTCAAAAGATCTGCCAACTTGAATTTGGGAATAATCCTTATTTGGTTAAACAGGCCCATTAGCGATGAAGGCAACGTTCAGTGACTACCCGTTGATTGATTAAAAGAAATTATGGCTGTGACATGCATCTGGTGTTAGAGCACCTGGCGTGGGTGCATATATAGGGCACATGAAACAATGGCAGCGACGGAGACCAACACATCGCGCACACACTCCGGTTCCTTAGCTCCTTGGGCCCCCGGTGACGGGGGGTGACCCGGATAAAGCAACGTCACCTACCTTCCAGGTCTGATTGAAGCTATGCCATCTGTTTAGTTGTCACGAAGCAGTCCGTTGAGAACGGACTTGGTCATCTGGCTGACTCACGGAGGCGGGTATAACCGCTCGACCGCGGCCCTGTCTATGTTCAAAGGGCAGACCTATGGAATAAAAGCCATGGAACGATTCGGCAGTACTTAGATCACTGGGAAGGTCCATGGTTCCACCTCAGCAATTGCGCAGAGGCTTGCTCAGAGGCTTGCTCAGCTTGCTGGTTTTGGTTTTGGTTTTGTGTGAGTGTGGGAACAGCTAAGTAAGCCCCACATTACATAATTCTTCATGGGTTGAGATGGCAAGGCTTCTTGATTGTTTTTGTCCACAAGAGGATCTTTCAAGCGCGCTGCTTGAAAAATTTTCCATGCCGGACTTTCAACCTGCTTGCTTCTCACCGATTATATATAAGCTGCCTTCCACTGGGACATAGGCACTCGAATCATCTCCCCAGGGCCTCTTTGGAAGCGTATTTCTTCATCTAAACTCAGATCGAATGGGCTGGGTGATCCTTTGGGCAGCACTCTCTGCCTATGTTGCGCACAAATTACTATGGATGGTTCTTCGACGCCATTTGCTTCACAAGACTACTGTCGTCGATGACCTCGAATTTTTGGGTAGAGCGCCTCCCCGAGAGAAAGTCCAAGGGGTCGCAGTGATAGCTGGTGGAAGGTGCTTTTCCGTCCCCCCCTCTTTTACTTTGCTCTGTGATTGATACGGGTGTGCTCAGCTTAGCCGGCTACGTCACCGCAAGAGTCCTAAAGGACCACTTCGAGAAGATTGTCATAATCGAGCCTGACCCTGCCATCACTCTCGAGGGAAGGGTGCCACAACGCGCCCATTTTCACGTCATTCGCTCCGGGGGAACGGCAATTCTGCGCAAATTGTTTCCAACTTTCCAGGAGGAGGCTTCTAAGAGTGACGTTTACATTTCTCCAAGGTTCATGAGACAGTGGGTGGGACTCTCGTACTTTGGAGATCTGGGGTTGAAGATTGGGGACACTGTTACCGGCTCGCGGTCTTCGTAAGCATGGATCTCACTGGTATGCTTTCCAGTCGACTCTAATTCATGTCCTTTTCTAGTGTTGAGACTCTCGTTCGACGTCTATCAATCGAGTCTTGTGGGGACAAGCTTCAACTTATCCAGGGAACCGTAACCGGTGTCGAAGCCTCGTCCGACGGGACTGCAATCCGCTCAGTCTCTTTCCGTCCAGCCACCCAGAGTCCAACAACGGGTCTAACAATGGTCCCGTGCGCACTGTTCGTAGACTGTTCCGGTTCTTCTTCTATTGGTAGCAAGTTGTTGTCCACGGCCTCCAATAAATGGGGACCCTATGAACGCACATCATACAACCCGAAAATCAGATACCACAGCACGTCTATTAAATTATCGCCTAAAACGCAGGATGAAGTGGCGAGATCACTACCTAAACACCATCGGGACTTTGGACGATGGGGTGCTTGTACTATCATTGGACTCGTTATTCCAACAGCTGAAACGGGAAAAGATCTTTTCGGGTACCAGAGAATCGACGGGGATCACTGTACGTACAAACCAGTCAAATTCTCACAAATTCCCTGTTATATCTTTATTCCTTTTCAGTGCTCCTCATATATTCTGGATGGGATCTTGACACTTGTCCTGCAACCATAGCCCAGTTTGCTGATCTAGGTCGTCAATCGACCGCCAAAGCTATTCCAGAAAAGCACCGCAGTCGAGACGAATGGTTCTTTGAGATCCTGCGAGTTGTTGGAGAAGGCACAGGCTTGCTTGACGAACCTCTTAAATGGAACAGCTACACATTGGTATGACTTAGGGGGCGGATCAAAAGGGGCTGGATTAGCCTGACCATGTATCTGTTGCACAGACGAGTTGCCAGTGGATCGATTACGCGTTTAAACCAGTTCCAAACAACTTCATTGCCGTTGGCGATTCCTTAATGCGTACGTAAATATCGACATTCTCTTTCTTGACTCGCTGTCAATCACTCTGACACACGCTTCCTCCGTGATAGGCGTGAATCCGGTCTTTGGTCAGGGTGTTAGCAGACTTCTCTTCAATGCAGCCGTTCTTAATTCTACGCTACACCAAGCGCTCCAACCGGCCGCGGGACACGCCGAATTGCCGCGAGGCTTTTCTCACTCTTACTTCAAGCGCGCTTTCCCTATAGACAAAGGCATGTTCGATGTTAATCGCATGCTGGATTATGGGTACGACAGCACCGTCCCTCAGCCAGGTGAAACACTGGCATTTGGAACGACGTTTAGAAAGTATTGGGCATTTGTGCTGAACCTTGTGTCCCATGTAAGCATTTTTGTTTCTTTCCAACTCGCTCCGTCAATTATTGTTTTTTATGTTCATCATTGTAGGACGGCGAATCGTTCAAGGTTTTTGAAGATGTTTCGTGCGGGCTCAGGCCCGCGATAGATTTGATCCGTCCTTCCTTCATTTTCAAGTCGTTGTTCTGGATGTGGTGGTCGCCGCCAGCCTCAGCGTAGAATTAGCTGACGGAGGGTGGGAGAAATTACATGTTGTGCTTATCAGTGCAGTTCTGCGAGAAAGTTCGTAATGTCGTCATCCCGACTCGTTTATATGCGGCCCATGAAGGTGGGAGGGCGGCAGCGTCTTGCCACGATAGCTGCCTGTTATTCAGTACACGCCCTGACTGGATTCTTACTTTTTTCGCTGCAT
Source organism: Cantharellus anzutake (assembly GCF_015039405.1). NCBI lineage: Eukaryota > Fungi > Basidiomycota > Agaricomycetes > Cantharellales > Hydnaceae > Cantharellus > Cantharellus anzutake. The sequence goes on from NW_024067029.1 coordinate 113,470, forward strand.
CCATAAACGTATGCTTGCATCACAGCTGCACAGCAACGGCAATCATGACAAATAGTGACATGCATGCATTTTAGAGTGTTGACCAACACAACATCGGGTAAGGTATTATTATATGAATCCTGTTAGAGAAATGCAATCGCCTTGTGAACAAATCAGAAAACTGGGGTAATCAGGCGTCTTTCAAGTCCACAAACCCCAAAATCTTGATCCGTTCGACCTACAGTGCGCTGCGTCTAAAGACATGGATGTGCCATGCATGCCTGAGTGTTTCACGTCCGGATGGTTTCCATCCCTAGCCTAAAAGGGTGCCTTGGTCGTGAGCACCATCCGAAGGGGAGAATCTATTGGAACACCAACGTTGTTTACATCGCGAAGTTGTGTTGCGGTTACTGTACTCAGCTAACCTAAATGCCCCACCCAGCACGTTCCTCAAAAAGCACGTGAATGACCACGTGCTTCTTTTTTTTCGGAGGAGAAATTGTTTATTTTTTGTATGGAACTGATTCCGGTTTCTCACAATTTGTATTGTGTATAATAATACATATTTATGATTTCAACGGCAGCCGATATCGGTGGTTCTTTACCCTAATGGTTAAAACCGGCTTCTGGGTGGTCATCCTGCTTTGGGGATTCCTGTTCAATTCAGAGTTGTTGTCCTTTTTTCGTTGTTGTTGTTGTTGTTTTTTTTTCTTTGACACCTACCATGGGTTGAGTATTTAGGGGTTGAGTGTTGGGAGGTTGGGTTGGGTGGTTGTGTGTTTGTGTCTATGTGTCTATTCAATTTTGAATCGGTTGGGTGTTGGGTGGGTTGGGGGGTCGGGAAAGGTCGCAGGTAGTTGTGTGTTTATGTGTCTATACAATTTTGAATTGGTTGGGTTGGGTTGGGTTGGGTTGGGAAGGGTTGGGTCATAGTTATGAAGTACGATAGCTGGACACATTGCTTAGACTTACATCTCACATATTTACAATTTAAATACTCTGGTTGCTTTTGGAATCGTATTTTACATTTTCTTTTTGCATGCATGTGAGCGTTGTGGAACGTGCTGGGTGGGGCATTTAGGTTTAGTTACTGTACTCACACGACCAACTACCAGTTGCATCTGGAGCGTGACAAAAAGTACTGAACCGGCAGCTCATGTTGATGCGTGACACCCAACCGGCAAACTTACCATAAGGAATGCAATACTATCGGATATTGCCATAATAAGTAACTAAATGCAAAAGAATTTGAAAATGTGCTTAGAGTGCCTTTCTGAAAATTTTCCTGCACCCGGATATCACATATGGATGGTTTTGCGCTTGCACAACAAATTTGTTCTTGCACAAATGAACCTATTTCATACAGAAATAATATCCCAAGCCACCTTGCTAAGCCTACCTAAGAGGTAGTTTTTACCCATAGTAGGCCTATTGGGCCTGGATCCTGGCTGATTAGGCTGCAATGGCACCTTACAAGTTGCATCAACCTGTGCTGAGGATATCCCCCTCAAGTGTGACTTTGGCCGCAGAAAGCGGGCCAGACAGGTGTGCCATTTGGACAAGAAATGGCCATTTTTTGAATGTATTTACTTCCGAAAAAGGGAAATTTGAATTACAGTTTGCACAGCCACCCTGAAACCAGGTTTACAGCGTGACACAACTAACTCAACCTTTTTCCCAGCGTGATGCATGACAAAACCTTGATTTGAGCCGGACCTCAAGGCCAGCATGATGCGTGACAGGTTGTTGGTCATGTTAGTACAGTATTCTGGGGTGCTTTGAGGCGTTGCAAGCGGGAACGGACTCCTAGAGTGGAGAGAGGGGGAAGAAGGAAGGGAACGCTCCAGCTAACTGTTGGAGAATATAATATGTTCCCAATAGTATAGAGTTTAACAGCCTATACTGGCATGGCTCATGGGTGAGTAGTGTATGGATGCACGCTGTAGGCGGGATAATCGCCCACGCGCAGCACCGGCTCGGATACCTGATTCTACGATTAAAACCCCTTTCATTCATGCGACAGCTCAATACGAATTTGGTACCTAAAAATAGGGCTAATTCCTACGATCCCAACGATACCAAAAACGTCCCAATCGGTGGAGATTTGACGGAGTTCTGTGTTGGAGAAGTTAGGCACAGCAGGTCACGGGCATGTGCGGGCGTGGGAATCTCAAGCGGCAACCCAGAATTCCAGCCTCACTCGTTCCCACAGCGTCCAATAAATTGGTAAAAATGCTCATTGGCTGCATAATAGCTCTATTCAGTCACACTTCCAATTTCGGATCTTAATTCCGTAAATCCGTTGAGAAATCGCTTATTTTCTTATATTTTCATATTTTGCCATCATTTCAGATATTGATTGATTTTCTTTTATTGTTACTATTACCCTTTTTATTATTTCGCCTAATAAGGTATGCAGGTGCCATATGGCACCAATATTTCCCATCTATTAGTTCTAAAAATAATTGTTCCTTATATCCTGTACATACCGGATTCTGGAAAAGAAGTTCTCCCCTCCCCCAATTTTCTCTAAGGTGCTAGGATGTGCTAGAGTGGGTGTGAGTGTGTGGAATCCAACAGTAGGAATAAGGGCAACTGTCTAGCCCACAACGAGTGGGTAGTAGATTAGTTGAGCCTGGACCTTGCGGAATCCCGGAGAACCCACACGGAGTTTAAGGATCGAGAGCGTAGCGAAGTCTAGTCAAGAAGTAGGAGTTTTGGAGAGTTTGGCCCCATGAGCTTAGTCGGCATAGAGAGCCGCTAGCCCTCTTGCAACGCTAGAGGTCCTGGGTTCAATACCAGGCTTGTCCATGATTTTATGTCCTTGCCACATGACCTGGAGTTGAAGCCATTTGAATTGGAGCTCTGGATAAGTCCAGTAGTCGCACCGGATACAATTTTGACACTAACTCCCTGACAACTCAGGGAAGAAGAAGAGGGGGCGAAAAGGGGGTCACTGTACTAGGTTTGATGTTTTTAGCAAACAAAACCAACCACTCAACTAAACAGGTGGAATTGCCCTAAGGACCAAATTTTTCCTTAGCTTTAGTTACTAAGCCTCTCGTTGCACCCCAGAGTGCACTGACTCCAAGCTAGATGTGAAGAGGGGGGGAATTTGCTTCTATTTCCTAACTAGAGTACATACTTATATCGAATTGCTACATTGTGCCAAGGAATAGTTCCGAAATAAATGGCTTTGGCTAGAGTAAGCCTCCACCACCAGTGGTGGTAAGGTTTGGGTGCTGTTGGCTTGAGTAAAATCCCAAAGAACAAAAGAAAAATCAAGTGAAAATCAAAAACTTTGTCATATCACCCTCATCACTGTGTCAAAACTTTGTCCCTTCATACCATCCGACTCTCCTCAACTGTAGCTTTCGAACAATACCAATTTTGTGGAATTTGGTGTAGAATTGGCTAAGAATGGGAATTCAGTGGTGTGGGATCCGTGATACAATTGTCCGTGCACAGGGAAACTTGGACTAAATTATCTCCTAAAATTCCGAAAGTTCCTTGATAATATCCCTTGCATTGCTCGCATATTCCTAGCTTGAATTCCTCTGGAATTTCGCTGAGGCTGACCCAAACGTGACCAATGATGTTTCTTGTGTAGTCCTGTGACACATGTCAAGTCCTGGAGTCAGATAATTCCCTTGGTTTCTCCACAACTGTCAGAACATGGCAAGGAGGGAGCAAGCGTGTCTGGACCTTTCCCCAGAAGGGAGGCCAGAGGTAGAGGATGGGCGGAAGGACCATGGCCTCAGCGACTTGGAGGGGAGCACTGTGCCTATGTTCGGTAACGCTTAGTGTTGGGTCCTTAACTTCAGAACAAGGGGGCATGAACTCTGGGGGAATAGTCATTGTCATCGTCGATTTTGCACTGAGGTGCCATCAACTACAGTACATGACTTTGTCAGGGCAACCACACCTGACCATACAACCCCAGAACCACCTTCCCTGACCTCCCCCCACTTCCCTCATCCTCCCATCTTCACACACCTTTCACAACTACAGCCTGCATGCGAACCCATGGGAAAAATCACGTGGGTCAAGGCAAGCAACTCGCCTTAACCCATGTGACACCTTTTCCACATCGCAGGAACATGCTCAGCTCCTACCCTTAGTCACGTTACGAACTGTATAGTACATTTCCCTTTTATAGTAGCCAAGCGGGGAATAGGGAAACTTACCCTTCTTCTCAACTCAATCCCCACTTAGTGAGTTTGAGGAGCTTGGGGTAGGATCCAGCACTTGGCTGCCTGGGACACTGCAAGTGTCCAGTTCTGAGGTAGGGCCGCCCCTGGACAGAGGCCGGGCCCTGACAGACTTATATACATAATACAAGACAGATAGGAACAAAGGGAAAACCCAAGATGGACTTACCCACTTGCCAGGTTGGCAAACTTGTGAGAGAATCGCCTTATTGAGCACTGTGGAGTGGGTAGATGAAGGGTGGAATTAGCGACAGCTATTGGATAGTGGGAAAACCTTTGCGGGGTTGGCAGAGGTCCTAGGAGGTCTGTAGTAATATTGGGTAGGTGTCAGGGGATGGACCCCGGGTCCCTATGACCCCTCTCTACAGTCCACAGCCTGACCTGTAAACACAGCCCATCTCAGGGCATGACTACTGTGGGTAAGGAAGTGAGAAGAAGGTTAACTTCTCACTTTCCCACAGTGGCCCCAATATGGCAAAAACTTCTGGGGATACCCGGAAGTCACATGAAGGATGGGAACTGGGCCCAGAGCATGTGGTGCATGGAGCATGCAGGGTGGAAGTGCACATGCAGGTCCGGGCTAGTCAGGGTGTGTGCCCTGACAGTAGGTAGAAACGTTTAAGATGAGGATAAGGGGTACTGGAGAAGGTACTGGAGATCGGAGGTGGAGGTGGACTGGAGGTATACTGGAGGATATGGTGGGGGTGGGGGAGGGGACGAACCAGAGGTGAACCAGAACAGTGGTGGAGTAGATCGGAGGTTGGGTGGAGTTGGTATGGATATGACAACAACTACTCTTCTGTTCTGGATGAGATTCTGCGCTGGGTCTATGGGTATTATTCCACAATTAATGACCCCTGGATCATCCTCCACTGTTGACTTTTGAGCTTTTTCCAATTGAGTTTTGGTCAAGTGCATGGATTAAATGTAAGAGGATTCCTCTGCATGATTTCTCCACCAATTCTCAACTGATTCCTTCAGGGATGCATTGTAGGAGAAATAACGGTCACCCTATGAAAACTCATTATGGAAATATGCCAGAAAAATCACAAAAACCCCCATATGACAAGTAGAAATGAGAAAATAGACAAACCTGAATTTTAACGAATTTCCACAAATTTTTATGAATTATTACAACTACATATGACAAATGGGAAGAAAGAAAATTAACAAAAATACTTCAAGCTTAGCATCAACAAGACGGAATGCTCAGGAGAATTTATAGCGAATATCAAACAAGGAACTAGGTCAATTGAGTAAGATTTGACTATAAAATCAACCAGAAAAACTCCACAGAAACTACTTTCCCATGCCTGCACACATAGCCGCTGGAAGTACCACAGAACAAGGATTCCATAGGAACCAATGCAAAACTCAAAGTTGTGTTTATAATAGGGAATGTAGATACCTCCCAAATAGACTCAATGAAGGTAATTTCAGGGAAAACTACTGATAGATGATGGAGAAATGACCAGAATTCACAGGAAACAAGGATGATGTTCAAAAGGAAAGCGCAAAGAACAACCAGTAACGACCGAGACGAGTTTGATAGCCCATTAGAAAGGAAGGGATCTATTCTTAATCCACGCAAATTTTCATAATAAAAGGTTCACACATCAATAAGATATTCATTAATGGGATGAATGACATTAAAGTCATAGCTCAGGGAAAAGTCGACGTTCACGCAAAATCCATATTTAAAACACATAACGAAATTTACATGGAAAATATGATAAATTAGAAACTACCACTATGCGAAGTTTCAGGCCGAACGGCCCGGCCGTTGTGAAGTTATGCCAGCGATGGGAATAGAGTATTCTGCACTATGCTTAAAGACATGTGAGAGTGGCGATGTGAAGGGAACTGGCCGTCAGAACCAAGATCTGCACTTCAGGAGATCACGAAGACCAATTTCTGTCCAAATAAGGAAGACTCTGGTCAAAACAAAGCATGGAGAACACAAAAACACCTTAGATCATGAGGGGAAAATCTGAAATAAATCATGGAAGGCTGTATTGAGGATACAAACACCCATGCATACAATAAATCCTGACTAATTAAACAGAAATGGTGCCTGTGTTGTAGGAGAAATAATGGTCACACTATGGAAACCCATTATGGAAATATGCCAGATAAATCACAAAACCCCATACGACAAGTAGATATGAGAAAATAGAAGGGCCTGAATTTTAATGAATTTTTACGAATTTTTACGAATTATTATGACCATACACGATAAATTGAAAGAAAGAAAATTAGCAAAAATACTTCAAGCTTAGCATCAACAAGACGGAATTTTCGAGGGAATTTATAGCAAATATTAAACAAAGAATTAGGACAATCGACCAAGATTTGACTATAAAAACAACCAGAGAACCTCCACGGAAACTACTTTCCCATGTCCACACATGTAGCCAAGGATGGAAGTACCACGGAATAAGGATTCCTCAGGAACTAATGCAAAAATTCAAAGTCGTGTTTATAATAGGAAATGTAGATGTCCCCCAAACGGACCCAATGAAAGTAATTACAGGGAAAACTACCCATAAACGATGGAGATATGACTAAAACTCCTGCAAAACGAGGACAATGTTTAAAAAGCAAGCGCAAAGACTAACCAGTAACGACCGAGACGAGCTTGATAGCCCATTAGAAAGGAAGGGATCTAATCTTAATCCACCCAAATTTTCATAATAAAAGGATCATGCATTAATGAGATATCCAATAATGGGAATAGTGACATCAAAAGTCCGAGCTCAGGGAAAAGACGATGTTTATGTAGGATCCGTAATTAAAACATACAACGAAATTTATACGGAAATTATGAAAAATAGGGAACTATAGTTATGCAAATTTTCAGCCCAAACGGTCCAGCCGTTGTGAAGTTATACCCATGACGGGAATATAGAAATCTGTCAGGGACAGCTCCGAAAGCGGCGAGGCCCCGGCATGTGGGACTCGGTGGGATGAGTAGCGGCTGTGTGTAGCGGCGATCTCGTCGTGGGGTGAGCATCCCCAACCACTTAGTCTGAAGTGGGAATGTGAGTTATTATTAAAAGGGAAGGCTACACTACTTGCCTGAAGTGGGAATGTGAGAAGAAGGCTACTTCTTCGGTTCCCACTCCAGCTGTTATTATATACATGCGGGATCGGTCATGTGGGGTGCGCCACATCACCCTCGCACACAGCCACGGCTCTCCGGGTGGCTCCGTGGGAGATCCCGAGAGGGCCTGCTGTGGGTGCAGGGTAAGTGTGGCGGCGATGACGGCGATATAGGAACAGTGAGATACAAGAGGGGAAATGGGCGTGCGCGCTGGTGATACATTGAGCAGCAGGAAAGGTGGTCCATGTGAGAAAGAAAGAAAGAAAGAAAGAAAGGGGAAAGGAGAAAGGAAGAGGGAGAAGCGGTGCGGAGCGGGGGAGCGGAGCGAGGGTCGGGCAGGGCGTGCCCTGACAAAATCTGCATCATGTTTAATGACACATGAGGGTGGCGATGCGAAGGGAACCGGCCATCGGAACCGAGATCCACACTTCGGCAGATCGCGAAGACCAATTTCCGTCCAAATAAGGAAGAGCCCGGTCAAATGTCAGGGGATGACTCCCGGGTCCCCATGACCCTCCCCTATGGTCCACAGCCCTAAGGTGTAACCAGCCCTATCCAGGGCACAACCTACTGTGGGTAAGGAGATGAGAAGGAAGCTAACTTCTCATCTTCCCACAGTGGCCACAATATCAGCAAAACTTCCGGGGATACCCGGAAGTCACATGAAGGGGTAGGAACCGGGCCCGGAGCATGCAGTGCGCGGAGCGTGCACACGTGTGGGAAGCGCGGCAGGTGGGAGCGGGTCCGGACGCGGGTCCGGGTCCGGGCTAGTCAGGGTGTGTGCCTGTCAGGGATCAGCAATGACCCTGGACCCTATGCTGGCTGCGCGTATGCGTGTGGGAAGTATGCCGGTAATTCCTGTCTACTCCGCTTACCTAAGCCCCGGTGACCCGGATCATCTCCGGCATTGTTCTGGAACACTCTATGATCACGTGATTCTATCGGCAATCCGTTTGGTTTCCTTATTGCCAGACTCTACATGTATATAGCTGACCCTAAGATGGGGACATCCCTTTCCCCCGGCTTTAATCACAACTAGGTTATTGGAGCATCTTGCGCGAGCATGCGTGTCCCCTGACAGTGCCCTGACATCAAAACAAAGCACGGAAAGTGCAAAACAACCTTAGATCATGAGGGAAAAATCTGAAATAAATCACAGAAGCCCATATGAAAGATATAAACACCCACGCATACCATAAATCCCGAACAATTAAACAGAAACAGCGCCCGCATACGAACGACTATGGGAACGACACACATGACTACCAAATATGCATGCAAACTTTTGCTAACTCGACGAATACCAGGAAATAGAACACAAATTTAGTACCATTGGAAAGGTGGGAATAAATGAAAATTTATGATACCAAGAACGTGAGAAACCATCCAGAAATGAATGAGATACAAGGACATGAAGTTAGAAACCTAAAAATGCGTGGGAAGACAGCTTCAAGAGGTCCAGAGCCCTAAATAAAATACATAAAAATATGGTATCTTCGAGGACGACCTACTATAACAACGAACAATACATATGGAGGATTAGGATTTGATAATACAAAAGGGAATCAGGGAAGATGAACAAAAACCACGAAAACCACTAAACTACGATGGACCATGGCGGGAATTTTAGGGAATGATATTCTAATGAAGTGGAGAGCTATAACACATTCGTTTGAGTAATTCTTGACTACTAGCAACTTTTTCTTTTGGTTTTAAACCTGAATAATTCACTCATTTACCATTTCAAGTCTCATTTTAACTAAATGTTGCTGAATAAAAATGGAATAAATCAGCTGAAGGTCTCAGCGCAGCCATACGCATAGAAATGCGAAGTTTGAATTCAGAATCACCGAGTCATAGCAAATTTAATGGTAAATATGAGGAATTTGAAATAGGAAACTGCGACAAATGCAGCACAGTCAAGTTCTAATTAACCATTAAAATAGCTTAGGTGAGGAAGGACAATAAGGATTCTAGGCACAGTCTGACCGCAGTAGAACTATAGCGTGAAAATTTCATTTTTTATTCAGTTTGAGAAAAATACACTGTAAATAAATCCTGTAAATACGAGGTAGAGCGTGAAAAAGGAAGGCGCCCCTAGGAGTATAAAAGGGAGACCCTTTCTGCGACTTTTCGCCCCCCCCCCCCCCCCGAGAGAAGTAAGAAAATACAGTATTATTTTTCTCAAGCATTTCTGGTTGTCACTCCAGCACGAAAAAGTGATATACAGTTAAGATTGCCACTGTAGTAAAAGGCAGCAATAAAGGAGAGAAATATTAAGTAGATATTTCAACAGGAGAGCTGGTTAACACTCCAGATTTCAAAGTGTAAAACACAAAACAGTTATTTTGCTACTGTTAAAACAAGCAATAAAATAAGACAAAAATAAAACAAACTCAAGGGACACTCCAGACACAATCCAAATCCATTAACTGAGTAGAATCTTTGAAACTTCACCAAGTAGAAGATTTAATTCAAGTTAAATTCCAAATTAAACAACGCTACACAGAGTTACACCTAGACAAACTAAGAAATGAACAGCTCTGCAGGGTTCGGTTTATCTGTAAGTCAATTCCCAGAAACTTTAGACTAACCCATAAAAATAGAATTAGCCAAAACACTCGGATTGATACTATATTTACAACAAATAATACTAGTACACTTCCCCATCCTAACTAAAGAACCAGGGAACAGCTTGGTGGTGGTCTTGTTTGAACCTCCCAACTGACCTTCCTACAGACAAGTACAAGAACAACACATGTGATTGTTAGACACTGGTCCGGGGTTGGCACCGAGGGTCGCCATTGCAGGCTGCTATAGGCTGTGATGGCCGTGATGCCGCAAACAAGGCCTGAGGGTAGGGCAGTTGGCCTCAGCGACTCTAAAGGAGCACTGAGCCCCCTAGCTGTCTCTTGGCCCTCATTTCAGACTTACTGGGGTTGCCTTGCTGGGGTCAGGACTTAGGAGGTCATGGTCAAATTGATATTAGAGCTAAAGTACTATAATGTATACTTATACAGGATATATATAGGAGGAAAGAATGAATGGAAGTGGACCCAGGCCGAAGGCCGAAGGGTCCGGAAGCAAACATGAATAAGGAGCAGGGTTGGCTGCATAGCGGCCAGCAATGACCGAAGGTCAAAACAAACAATAACAGATAAATGAAGGAAGGAGTGTAGGGCTGTGATAGTGGTGATGGTATCATAGTGGCGCTGGAGTCGGGGTTGGGCTGGAGTTGGGTGTGGGAATGGTAGCAGCCTGGTGAGGGCCAAGTGGGCGGAGTAGAGGAGTTGCACTTGGTGCGGTGCCGGAGGCAGACTCAGGGTGGGGAGGTTGGTGTGGCTGGAGGGGAGTCGGCCAGGTGCAGGGAGCCTAGGGGCAAGCGGGGGGGTGAGCAAGGGGTCCTCAAGGAGAATAGGGATGAGGGTTGGGGCTCACACTCACACTTGCACACCAGGATGGGCTCGGGTGGCATCGGGATGGGCTGGGAACGGGCTGGAATGCACAGCCATGACAGTGATTACCAATTGTCATATCCGTGCATACCCGACCCTGACCCGACTTCCGGACCTCCACCCTCTTCACCTCCGGAGTCATAACCTACCGCTGCCGTTCCGATGCTCACCTTCGGTCCTGGCAACACACCTCCTCCTTACCTCTCGCCACCCTCCTACTACTCCGCTCCCCCTTCACAACACCTCCACCCTCCCGTTATCCTCCTACGCTTCCCCCGTCCGCTCCGATACTCACCTTCGGACCTGACTACTCTCCTTTCCGCCACTCCTTCTCCCCTTACCTGTCCCCTCTCTCCTCCCTCCGTTACTCCTCCACCACCCTTCCGCCAAGTTACGACCTTCCACCGCTGTTCCGTACTTCGCACTCGGACACCGCTCGTACCTTACTCCGAGCCTCCGTCATAGTCCCTACCTCGGACTTTGACTCCACCTCGGTCTTAGTCCATTGCATTGGTGACCTCATACTACGTAAACACCATTGCCAATATCCCTCGGACTTTCAACCCCGCCTCCGTAACCTCCGTAACCTCCGCAACCCCCGAGCTTCGCGGATTGCCTTCGGCACCCTCGCCGCTTGTAATGTATTTCTCGCGTTTTCCCCTCATCCCTATTTGGACTACTGCTTCTTCCTATTCTAGCCAGTTAGTCATCATCCCCACTTCCCCTCATCCTCCTGCCCCTCTGGGCCTTGCCCTCCCTACCTCCTTTCGGATGTATCACAGGTCCTTGTTAGAGATGGGCGGAAACGGACGACTCCGGAGTGGAATCGGAGACTTAGCGTGGAGGGACCTTGGCCTCAGCGACTCAAGCGGAGCGCTGTGCCATTGCTGTTTGTCCATTTGGTCCTTAATTTCACAGTAGGTGAGCAGGAAGTCTCTTGGGGGCATTTCAGGTCGATTTCGGACTGAAACCAGACGAGTATGTACAAGCGCCGATATATATATAAGGAAGGGGCAAAAGCACAAGGAGAACAAAGGGTGACCGAATCGGAACGAAGACGTCCGAACGGGAACAAAGGGTTAGAGGGAGCGGAGCGGTACCGAAGGTCATAGGGCAAGACCTGTGATACATCCGAAAGGAGGTAGAGTGGGCGAGGCCCAGAGGGGCAGGAGGATGAGGGGAAGTGGGGGTGATGACTAACTGGCTAGAATAGAAAGAAGCAGTAGTCCAAATAGGGATGAGGGGGAATTGCGAGAAATACATTACAAACGGCGAGAGTGCCGGAGGCGGTCCGCGAAGCTCGGGGGTTGCGGAGCTTACGGAGGTTACGGAGGCGGGGTTGGATGTCCGAGGAATATTGGCAATGGTGTTCACGTAGTATGAGGTCACCAATGCAATGGACTAAGACCGAGGTGGAGTCAAAGTCCGAGGTATGGACTATGACGGAGGCTCGGAGTAAGGTACGAACGGTGTCCGAGTGTGAAGTACGGAGCAGCGGTGGACGGTCGTAACTTGGCGGAAGGGTGGCGGAGGAGTGACGGAAGAAGGAGAGAGGGGACAGGTAAGGAAGAGTAGTCAGGTCCGAAGGTGGATATCGGAACGGACGGAGAAAGCGTAGGGGATGACGGGAGGGTGGAGGTGTGGTGAGGGGGGAGCGGAGTTGTAGGAAGGGTGGCGAGTAGGGCGATGTTCGGTCCGAGATGAGTATCGGAACGGACGGAGAAGGGGTCGGAGAGGTAAGAGGAGGGGTGTGTTGCCAAGACCGAAGGTGAGTATCGGAAAGGCAGCGGTAGGTTATGACTCCGGAGGTGAAGAGGGTGGAGGTCCGGAAGTCGGGTCGGGGTCGGGTATGCACGGATATGACAGTCCTGCCTTATGACCTTCAGTACCTATCCGCTCCTTCTACCCTTTGTTCCCGTTTGGACGTCTTCGTTCCGATTCGGTTACCCTTTGTTTTCCTTGTGCTTTTGCCCCTTCCATTATATATATCGGCGCTTGTACATACTCGTTTTGGTTTAGTCCGAAATCGACCTGAAATGCCCCCTAGAGACTTCCTGCTCACCTACTGTGAAATTAAGGACCAAATGGACAAACAGCAATGGCACAGCGCTCCGCTTGAGTCGCTGAGGCCAAGGTCCCTCCACGCTAAGTCTCCGATTCCACTCCGGAGTCGTCTGTTTCCACCCGGTTCTAACACCAATTGTGTGTGCAAACTTTTGCTAACTTGACAAATACCGAGAGTTAGAGTACGACTTTTACACCGTTAGAAAGGTTGGATTAAATGGAAATTTATGATGTTGAGAATGCGAAAAACCATTCAGAAATGAGGGAGATATAAGTACATGAAGTTAGTAACCTGAAGAAGCATGGGAAGACAACTTCTAGAGGTCTCAAGCCTCAAATAAAATTTATAAAAATATGATATGATTGAGGATGACTTATTATAACAACAAACAATACATATGAAGGACTAGGATGCAATAATACGAACAGGAACCAGGGGAAATGGATGAAAATCACAAAAAACCGCAAAACTACGATGGACCATGACAGGAATTTTAGGGAATGATATACTAATAAGGCAGAGAGCTCTAACACATTCGTTTGATCAATTCTTAACTACTAGCAACTCTTTTTTTAGTTCTAAACTTGAACAATTCACTCGTTTATCATTTCAAGTCTCATTTTAACTAAATGTCACTGGATAAAAATAGGATAAATCACCTGAAAGTCTTAGTGCAGCCATATGCATAGCAACGCAAAGTTTGAATTCAGAATGACTGAGTCATAGCGAACTTAATGGTAAATAAGAGGAATTTGAAATAAAGAACTGCAACAAATGCAGTGCAGTCAAGTTCTAATTAAATCATTAAAATAGCTTAGGTGAGAAAGGACAATAAGGATTCTAGGCACAGTCTGACTGCAGCAGAGCTGCAATTCAGTGCAGCTGAGTGCAGTAGAACTATAGCATGAAAAATTCATTTTTATTCAGTTTGAGGAAAATACACTGTAAATAAATCTTGTAAATACAAGGTAGAGTGTGAAAAAGGAAGGCAATCCAAGGAGTATAAAAGGGAGACCCTTTCTGCGACTTTGTGCCCCCCTCAGAGAAGTAAGAAAATAGAGTATTATTTTTCTCAAGCATTTCTGGTTATCACTCCAGTGTGAAAAAGTGAAATACAGTTAAGATTGCCACTGTAGTAAAAGGCAGAAATTAGGGAGAAAAATATTAAGTAAATATTTCAACAGGAGAGCTGGTTAACACTCCAGATTTCAAAGTGTAAACACAAACCAGTTATTTTGCTACTGTTAAAACAAGCAATAAAAATAAGATAAAAATAAGACAAGGCCAAGGGACACTTCAGACACGATCTAAACCCATTAACTGAGTAGAATCTTTGAAAATTCACCAAGTAGAAGATTTAATTCAGGTTAAAATCCAAATTTAATGATCCTACACAGAATTACACCCAGATAAATTGAGAAATTACAATAGAGGAACAGCTCCACAGGGCTTGTTTATCTGTAAGTCATTTCTCAGAGATTTTTAGATTAACCCATAAAATAGAATTAGCCAAAACACTCGGATTAGTACTATAATTACTGTCATATCCATACAATCCCGACCTCCACTCCGGGCTCCTGGCACTCCGAAACTGACTCCAGAGCCCTACTTCCCTTCCATCACCTTCTCCTTGCCGACTCCAAAGAGGTTATCCCACCTCCGGCTCCAACACCACCTTTGGTCTGACTCCGGAACATTCTGGGTCCTTCCAGACGAGCATGCAACACCTATGCTCCCAACTCCGGACCTCCGCTCCGGAATCCTGTTCGCATCTCCATCTCCAGAACCTCCAGTCTTAGCTCCGACCTCGGACTTTGACCCCACCTCTGCTTATACCCATTGTATTGGTTAGCTCATTCCATTTAATTACCTTTGCCAATATTCTGGAGTTTAACTTCTGAGTTCGGACTTCCCGGACTTACTTCAGACCTTGCAACTATTGCACTGCTCCATTCAATTCTGCTATTCTCCCTCATTCCTATTTGGGCTGCTGCTTCCTTTCTATTCAGTCAGCTGGCCATTCCCCACTCCCATCCTCCTTCCTTCTGTCAGGGATCGGCCCTTGACCCCGCTGTCAGGGCACCCAACCACACAACCCCAGAACCACCCTCCCAGACTTCCCCCACTTCCCTGACCTCCCCATCTTTACATCTCTCTCACAACTACAGCCGGCATGTGAGCCCGCGGGAAAAATCACATGGGTCAAGGCAAGCAACTCGCCTTAACCCATGTGACACCTTTTCCGAGTCGTGGGAACATGCTCAGCTTCTACCCATAGTCACGTTATGAACTGTACAGTACACTTCCCTTTTATAGCAGCCAAGTGGAGAATAGGGAAACTTACCCTTCTTCTCAACTCAATCCCTGCTTAGGCAAGTTGTAGTTACCCTCTGTAATACATGACAACTCAATCCCTGCTTAGTCCCTTCAGTGAGTTTGGAGAGCTGAGGACAGGGTCTAGCACCCAGGCACCCAGAACATTGCACACACCTGGGCCTGAGGCCAGGCTGTCCCCAATCGAGGACCGAGCCCTGACACCTTCCTCCTTGGGCCTTGGCCCTTCACTCTTCCTTTGGGAAACACCATTGAGTCAAACCCTTGACCCTCGGTGTTGTTCCTCCTTCCAGCTCCCTTTGTCTCCTTTCGGAGTACCCTTGCTCCTTTTGATTCCGGACCCCTCCTTATATACAATGTACTTAGTAACTTGTAACCTCAGTCTGAAATCGACTTGATTCCCCCCTAAGAGACTTTCCCTCTGCTAGATCCAAAATTAGGGACCCCCAGGACAACCAGCAATGGCACAGCACTCTGCATGAGTCGCTGAGGCTGAGGTCCTTCCACACTAAGTCTCCAATTCCATTCCAGAGTCATCTGAATCCACCGAATCTAACACTATGCATAGCTGCTACTTGTCCCATCGAGTCCCCCACACCAGGACTTCACCACTTTCAGAGCCGTCCCTGACAGCAGAAGAAGGCTTTAACCTTATTTCCCCCACCTCCCCTACCTCCCCTGCCATGGTGACTGAAGAGCAGTATGACAAGCTGCTGTCCCGATTCCAAGAGCTCCAGGCCATTGTGGAGAGCCAAGCTCAAAACCAACCCCCAGCTGTGCCTGCACCAGCACCAGCACCAGCACCAGTGCCCACACCTGCCCCCAGACCCAAACTGCCTAAGGTTGCCCCACCCCCTTCTCAGGAGCAACTGAAGACCTTGACTGCTTCAAGGCTGAATGCGGCATATACATACTTCCATATTCAGGCAGCAGAGTTCCCCAATGCCCTCTCCCAAATCCTCTTCATCCTGTCCTACATGAAGGGAGGGACTGCAGGGGTGTGGGCGACACAGCACACCATCACGCTACTGACAACAGGCTCCCCCAGGCTCACCATGGACAAGTTCAACATGGAACTCGATGCCATGTTCCAAGACCCAAACCATGAGGCCACTGCACCAACTCTGTGGACAAGGTCATCCAAGAGTTTGAGATCCTTGGCCCCACCTTGCAGCTAGGGGATGTGGGGCTGGTAGACCACTTCAAACAGGCAATCAACTCCTGGCTCTGCAAGAGCATCTACTGCCTCCACCCCATGCCAACAACCTGGGCCAAGTGGAAGTGCAAGGCCACCCTCCTCAACAACCAGTGGCAGTGCTTCCAGGCAACACAGCCCTGCTTTCCCCCAGTCAGACCCCAACTCTTGCCTGCAAGACCCCCACTCCCTGCCACCTTCCTGCAAGCATGCCCAGCCCCTGCACCACTGTGTCCCCCAGCCACCACTGCACCCCTGCCTCCTGCAGCCTGCCCTGTGGCAGGGACAGGGCTGCAACCCATGGACCTCGACCGCTCGAGGATAGACCAAAGACAAAATGGGCTGTGCTGTAACTGCAATAGACCAGTGCACATCGCACAAGACTGCCCACGACCGAAAGTCTGCCAAGTCAGACAGATGCACCCAGAGGACCTCAGAGCACTCATGAGGGGCTGAGGAGGCAGCTGGTAGATGAGCTGGAGATGGATGGAGGAGAAGGGCAGGAAGCAGAGGCCCAAGAGGATTTTCAGGAAAGTGACCAGTGAGGGACGCATCCCAGCTGCCTGTAGGCGATAGCACTAGCTCATGTAGATACCGTGAGGCACCTAAGCCAGCACCGATGTCCAAATTCCACTGAGTCATCACCAAGAAAAAGAGGAGAATGGCATCCTCAATCAGTAAGGGCAGAGAAACCCCAAGTGCGGTGCTGGAGGTAGCGGTCCCACCACCTGCCATCTACGTGCTGTCCAAGCAGCCCCCCAGATCCCTCAACCTCGCCATAAAGCTGACCACCCTGACCTCCTTCGCCACCGTCTCTGTGTCAGCGCTCCTAAACTCAGGAGCCACAGGGAACTTCGTAAGCCCCGAGTTTGTCAGAAAGCATGGGCTCGAGATGACTCCGCTCCCCCAACCCATTCCTGTGTGCAATGTCGATGGGACCCCAAATGAGAATGGGGCCATAACCAAGGAACTAGAGGCCCTCCTGACATTCGGATGACACACAGAGTGGGCCTGCTTCACCATTGCAAACCTTGGGCAGCAGTCCCTCATCATAGGACACTTGTGGCTGCTGCACCACAACCCAGAGGTGGACTGGATGCGGCAAAAGGTCAACATGTCCCACTGCCCATCCTCCTGCTGGTTGATGCAAGTGCACACTGACCCAGACCCCACAGTGGAACCTGGGGACAGGATCTATGCCGCTATCATCCCTCCAGGGTGGGGACATGAGCTGAGAGCAACCACAATGCTGTCTCAGTGGATGGCCCAGGAGGCCCATGAACCAGAGGTGGAGCCTGTGCCATTTGAGGTGCTATGCATTTGGATAGGCGGTCCACTACAACCAGAACAGCATTGTAGCCCTTTGACTCAGGGAGCTCTCCCATCATGTCCATTGAGATCACTTGCCAGCAGCAGGCAGGGATCTTGTTTGGGATGAGCTTCCCCACTTTATGGGAGGGGAAGGATTTGACACAGTTGCAGGTGTTGCACCTGTGAACATACCACCCAATGTACTCCACCATCCGGGGCCACCAGTAGTCATGGGAGACAAGTTCCAGGGTTTTCCACCACCCTGGGTGCCCCGTTGCCTGTGCATCATGGTGTAGCCGTACCAGGTTGTGGTGGAGCTGCAGGTCCTTTGGGACATATACCTTTCCTCTGTACAGAACCAGCTCTCCCTGCTTCTCCCACTTGTCTGACTGTCAGGGCACATACCCTGACTTAGCCCAGACCCGGACCTGTGTCCGGACCCGCTCCACTTCCCCCACACACTTCCCCCGCTGCATGCTCCGGTCCCCGGATCCTACCTTCATGTGACTTCCGGGTATCCCCGGAAGTTTTTGCCATATTGGGGCCACTGTGGGAAAGTGAGAAGTTAACCTCCTTCTCACTTTCTTACCCACAGTAGAGTTGCGCCCTGGACAGGGCTGTTCACAGGATAGACTGTGGGCCATAGAGAGGGGTCATGGGGACCCGGTGTCCATCCCCTGACACTGACCTCAGTGTGCCCTCTGCTAGTTCTCACATTGCCTTCTGTCAGGGATCGGCCCCTGACCCTGCTGTCAGGGCACCCAACCACACCCCAGAACCACCCTCCCTGACTTCCCCCACTTCCCTGACCTCCCCATCTCTCACAACTACAGCCCGCATGTGAGCCTGCAGGAAAAATCACGTGGGTCAAGGCGAGCAACTTGCCTTAACCCATGTGACACCTTTTCCGAGTCGTGGGAACATGCTCAGCTTCTACCCAGAGTCATGTTATGAACTGTACAGTACACTTCCCTTTTATAGCAGCCAAGCGGGGAATAGGGAAACTTACCCTTCTTCTCAACTCAATCCCCACTTAGGCAAGTTGTAGTTACCCTCTGTAATACATGACAACTCAATCCCTGCTTAGTCCCTTCAGGAGCTGAGGACAGGGTCTAGCACCCAGCCTGTTAGAGATGGGCGGATTCAGACGACTCCGGAGTGGAATCAGAGACTTAGCGTGGAGGGACCTTGGCCTCAGCGACTCAAGTGGAGCGCTGTGCCATTGCTGTTTGTCCATTTGGTCCTTAATTTCACAGTAGGCGAGCAGGAAGTCTCTAGGGGGCATTTCAGGTCGATTTCAGACTGAGGCCAAAACGAGTATGTACAAGCGCCGATATATATCATGGAGGGGGCAAAAGCACAAGGAAACAAGGAGATCCGAATCGGAACGAAGATGTCTGAATGGGAACAAAGGGTAGACAGAAACGGAGTGGTACCGAAGGTCATAAGACAGAACCTGTGATACGTCCGAAAGGAGGTAGGGAGGGCGAGGCCCAGAGGGGCAGGAGGATGAGGAGAAGTGGGGATGATGACTAACTGGCTAGAATGGGAAGAAGCAGCAGTCCAAATAGGGATGAGGGGAAAACGTGAGAGATACATTACAAGCGGCGAAAGTGCCGAAGGTGATCCGTGAAGCTTGGAGGTTGCGGAGCTTACAGAGCTTACGGAGGCGGGGTTGAAAGCCCGAGGGATATTGGCAATGGTGTTTACGTAGTATGAGGTCACCAATGCAATGGACTAAGACCGAGGTGGAGTCAAAGTCCGAGGTAGGGACTATGACTGTAGGGAATGGATGTGTGGTGATGCGTGCTGTGCACGCTTTCTTTATTCATTGTTTATTTCTCGATGTAAACAATGTATATAAATTGCGGGGAAGGGTGAAACAGGTTTTCACTCTTCTCCTCCCCTGTCGAAATTACAGCTCTATACTGCCTAATTCCTGACAGCTTGAGGATAGCAGGAGTCAACACCAAGGTCGGAACCTCAACCGACCTTACAATGACGGAGGCTCGGAGCAAAGGTACGATCGGTGCCCGAGTATGAAGTACGGGACAGCAGTGGAAGGTCGTAACTTGGTGGGAGGTCGGCAGGAGAGTACCAGAGGGGAGAGAGAGGAGAAAGGGAAGAGGGAAGGAGTGGCGGAAAGGGGAGTTGTCAGGTCCGAGGGTGAGTATTGGAGTGGACGGGAGAAGCGTAGGAGGATGACGGGAGGGTGGAGGTGTTGTGAAGGAGTAGTAGTAGGAGGGTGGCAAGAGGGGCGGTGTTCGGTCCGAGGTGAGTATCGGAGCGGACGGAGATAGGGGAGGAGTGGGAAGGAGGTGTGGGGTGGCATGGGAGGTAGAAGGAGGTGTGTTGCCAGGACCGAAGGTGAGTATCGGAACGGACAACAGTAGGGTACGACTCCGGAAGTGGGGAAGGAAGAGGTCTGGAAGTCGGGTCGGGATCGGGTATGCACGGATATGACACAGCCACCCGGAACATCACACACACCTAGGCCTGAGGTCGGGCTGTCCCCAATCGAGGACCGAGCCCTGACACCTTCACCACCTTCTCATCCAGGTCCTTTGCCCTGCTGATCCTCTCGAGGATAGTCATTTCTTCACCTTCCACCAAGACTGCCTCTGCCATGCAAGCCTCAAACCAAGCAGGTTGGAGGAGAGTCAGCCCATCATTATCATCCTTGCCTTTTGGGTGGTCAGCGTGGCATGAGAGCGCATTGGGTTTTCCCATGAGTTTCCCTGGGCGGTGGATGAGGGTGAAGTGGAATTGGGAGAGGAAGAGTGACCATCGTGCCTGGTGCCAGTTCAGCCATTGTGTGGTGTGGAAATATCCTAGGTTGTGGTGGTCAGTGCAGATGTCGACTTTCTCCTCTGCTCCCTGTAGGAAATGCTGCCACTCCTCAAGGGTGTGCACTATTGCAAGCATCTCCTTGTCATATACCTCATAGTTATGCTCCACATCTGTGAAACTCTTGGACATGAAGGCTACAGGGTGGAACTCTCCATCTGTTTGGAGCTGGGATAGGACCACACCAGTTGCAAAGTTAGAAGCATCACACTCGAGTTTGAAGCGACCTGTATCAGCAGGGAAGGCGAGAACCAGGGTGGAGGTGACAGCGTCTTTGAGGGTGTGGAATGCATGGTCTTTGCCTGGTCCCCACACCCATGCCTTAGTTTTGCAGGTCAGTGCATGGAGGGGGTGGGCTGTCTCAGAGAAGTCCTTGATGAACCGGTGATAGAAGTTGACAAACCCCAAGAAGGACTGTACTTCTTTGACCTTGGTTGGGGTTGGCCAGTCAAGAACTCCACAGACTTTCATGGGATCCATCGTGATGCTTCCCTCAGAGATGATGAGGCCAAGGTACTCAATCTGCTTCCACTTGAACTTACACTTCTCTGGCTTCAAGAAGAGCCTCCACTTCCACAGCATCTCCAGGACCTCTTGGACAACCTTCCAGTGCTCCTCCAGGGTGGCAGTGAAGATCAAAATGTCATCCATGTAGCAGATAATGACCTCTCGATCGATGAAGTCTCGGAGAATGTCGTTCATCATTGTTTGGAACGTCACCAGGGAGTTACACAGGCTGAAGAATATGATGGTGGGCTCAAACAGTCCCCAGTTGGTTGAAAATGCCACCTTCCACTCATCACTGTCCTTGATGTGGACATTGTTAAATCCCCAGTGCAAATCTAGCACTGAGAAGTACTTGGCATTTCGGAGGCATGCAAGGACATCTGAAATGAGTGGGAGGGGGTACGAGTTTTTGACTGTGATCTCATTGAGCTTCTGGTAATCTTGGACTAGGTGTAACGATCCATCTTTCTTCTTGATGAAGAAGACTGGCGCCCCCATCAGGGACTTGGATGCCTGTATGCACCTGTTCTGCAGGTTCTCGTGCAGGAACTCGTCCAGTTCCTTCTGCTCTGGCTGCGACAGGGGGAAGGTCCTCCCCCTAGGGAGTTTGGCATCCAGCACCAGGTCTATCACATGGTCCCAGGGCTTCCATGGGGGCAACTGGTCGAAGGCCTCCTTTGAGAATATGTCTCAGAAGTCCTGGTACTGTTCTGGGACCCCATGCAATCCCAACAGTGACAACAGTGGACTCAGTGGGAATTGCACAGCTTTTCCTTGAGCACATCTGGAAGCACCATGGCCTCCCTGAAGAAATCCTCAGTGACAGAGGGAGCGCCTTTGTCTCACACTTCTCAAAGGAACTTGTGGACCTCCTTGGCGTCAAGCTCACCCCTTCAACACCCTACCACCCCCAGACAGATGGGCAGATGGAGCGAGTAAACCAAGAGGTAGAGGCCTACCTCTGGGTATTTGTCAACCACCACCAAGATGACTGGGCAGACTGGCTCCCGCTAGCGGAATTTGCCTACAATAACCATGTCCACTCCTCCACCTGCTGGACCCCCTTCAAGCTCGATACTGGCCAACACCCCAGGATGGGAACGGAGCCCACATGCATGTCCAAGGTAAAAGCTGCTGATGCCATCTCATCAAGGATGATGAAGATGCAGGAAGAGGCAAAGCGGTGCTAGAGCATGCTGTTGTGGGGACAAGTCCATGCACCGCAAAAAGTCGGATTCTGTGGATTCTATCCAACAATGCACATTACATACCTGCTGATGCTTCCATTGCTCATTCCCACACTATCCAACACTCCATACACCCATTCCCTATTTTCCCCATCATTCCTGACAGTCCCAAGCCAAATTCCCATGCCCAACCATGCCGCCAATTCCACCCCCTCTCCAGACCTCCATAACCACACATTAAACCCAGCCGTTTTTTCTACCCGTTGGTGATGCTCTACCTTCCTCCTTTACCCACGGAGCACATTTCCCAGAATGGCAATTCCCTACTTGGATGGTTCAGCACGGTGTAGCGCCTCACATGGTCTTGACAGCACCTGTCAATGGCCATATCTTGGGAACTACTGCACCAATTGGGACAAATGAGGGTTCGTTGGAAAGCTGGAGACGAGGAGGTTGCTGACAGGAGGATAGGCGGGCGCTGTGGCGAAGTGTTGTGGAGTTAACTTTTTACAATTTCCATTTCAGACCCATTGTCACAATTTCCCCATTCATTCATATTTCTTTTATTGTTTCTCTGTTCCTAATTGGACATTCCTTATTTACGGTTGCCTAACGGCCCGTTTACATTTCCCCATTCCATTTATTCCATTTCCAATCCATATAAAATAGAAAATAGCTTGTACATAACAAGTTAGTACTGAATAGATGTCAGGGGACAACTCCCGGGTCCCCATGACCCTCCCCTATGGTCCACAGCCCTATGGTGTAACCAGCCCTATCCAGGGCACAACCTACTGTGGGTAAGAAGATGTATAAGATAAAGAAGCAGTAGTACACTTGCCTACTGTGGGTAAGAAGATGAGAAGGAAGCTAACTTCTCATCTTCCCACAGTGGCCACCATATCAGGAAAACTTCCGGGGATACCTGGAAGTCACATGAGGAATAGGAACCGGGCCCGGAGCATGCGGTGCACAGAGCATGCAGGGTGGAGCACACATGCGGGTCCGGGTCCAGGCTAGTCAGGGTGTGTGCCCTGACAATAGACCCGTGAAAGAGTGAAAAGTAGTTACATCCAAGTGGCAAAGATGCCATCCACAACCCTAACACCCCCCCTGAGCTTGTTGCTAACGTCTAAGACCCCTCCACTCATAACCCTCAGCCTTGACATTCAAGAGAGACATAGGTGAGTGTTTAGTTGAGGTTCTAGCAGACCCGGTAGCACCCCAGGACCAAAAACCTGGACCTCCCACCACATATGCAATCACTACCACCCTCCCCTTTTCTCTGTCTCAAGTCTAGGTGATAGACCCGTTACAATGTGGCAGACAAGATGGCCTGCTACTATGACTGGAACTGCAAGGCAGCCCCCATGTACCAGGAAGGCAACTGAGTCTGGCTCAGCACCCATAATTACACAACTGACTGCCCAACCAAGAAGCTGGACCATAAATGGACCGGCCCCTTCATGATTGTTAAAGTTGTCTCCTCTGCTGCCATCAAACTCCAGCTCACCGCCCAACAAAGAGGGATCCACCCAGTTGTATCCATGACAAACATCAGGCTGCACTGCCCTGATGACATCACAGAATGGCCTGCTGACCCCCACCCAGGCCCAGACCTTGTAGATGGAGAAGAGGAGTATGAGGTCGAGAAAATCCTGGACTCTAAATGGCTACACCGAAAACTCTGGTACCTGGTGAAGTATATGGGCTGGCTGCACTCAGAGAACCAATGGCTTGTGCATGACCACCTGACCCACACCTCTGACCTAGTTGAGGAGTTCCACCACATGCCACAGGGAGAGAGGGAGAGAACTGCCTGGCTGCTTTGCCTTGAAGCGGCTTAAGGGGGGGGTGATGTCAGGGCATACCCTGCCTGACCCTGCGCTGCACCCTGCACTGCCCTGCCCTACTCCACTTCCCCCACCATCGCTCCCCACTCCTCCTATCCCACCCTCTCTCTCTTCTTTCTTCTTTCCTCTTTCCTCTTTCTCTCTATTTCTGTTCTATGGTCGATTTCCCCTTTCTCTATGTACCACCAGCATGCCCACATACCTGGGAACGCTGCGCACCCCTCCTGTACCACTACACCCTAATGCCACTGCCTCTATCACCACACCTGCTGCCCACATTCCCACCACACAGCAGCCACCCCCAGGATCTCCTGTGGAGACACCCAGAGAGGTGCGGCTGTGTGCAGAGATGATGTGGCTCCTTCCACATGACCTTAGCCACATGTATATAACAGCACCTGGGGTGGGAACAGAAGAAGCAGCCTTCTTCTCACTTTCCCACTTCAGGTAAGTACTGTAGCTTTTCCCCTTTAATGATGATTCACTTTCCCACTTCAGACTAAGTGGTTGGGGATGCTCACCCCATGACAGGACTGCCACTACACATAGCTGCTACTTGTCCCATTGAGTCCCCTGTGCTGGGACTTCACTGCTTTCGGAACTGTCCCTGACAGGGTGCCAATGTTGAGGACTAGTCTGGAGCAGGGGTGGTGGGAGCGGAAGTGGAGTGGAACAGTGGAGAGAATTGGGACAGGGTATAGTGATGTTGAGGGTAGTGGTGTAGAAGGATGGAGTAAGGCAGGGTTGGAATTCTGGGATATGACAGACTTGGCCAATGATCAGACCCCAGACCTTGCTGGCATTCTGACTTTGCCTCCAGTTCCCAAGCCCTTGGTGCTCCTGGCATTCAGTCCCTCCAGTCCTCCTAGGCTTATGGCACAACTCAGCCTTGCTTACCCCTGCCTCATTGTCAGGGACAGCTCCGAAAGCAGCGAGGTCCCGGCGTGAGGGACTCGATGGGACAGGTGTTGGCTACGCATAGCAGCGGTCCCGTTGTGGGGTGAGCATCCCTGACCACTTAGTCTGAAGTGGGAAGTTGGATTATCATTAAAAGGGGGGAAGCTACAGTACTTACCTGAAGTGGGAAGTTTGAGAAGAAGGCTGCTTCTTCTGTTCCCACCCCAGGTGCTATTATATACATGCGGTTGGGGTCATGTGGGAGGAGCCACGTCATCTCCACACACAGCCACACTCCCCTGGGTATCTCCGCAGGAGATCCCGGAGGTGTGCTGCTCTGTGAGCGGGAATGCGCGCGGTGGGCACGGCGATCAGGGGAGCGGGGTTAGGTGTGTAGTAATACATAGAGAAGGGGAAGTCGACCATGGAACAGAAATAGAAAGAAAGAAGGAAAGGGGAAAGAAGAAACAGGGAGTGAATGCAGGGAAGCGGAGTAGGGCGGCACGGCGCGGGGTCAGGTGGGGTGTGCCCTGACATCACCCCCCTCTTAAGCCGCTTTGCCTCGAAGCGGCTGGGCGGTTCTCTCTTTCTCTCCCTGGGGCATGTGGGTGCGTCTGGTGGAACTCCTTGACTAGGTCTGAGGCATGGGTTAGGTCGTCGTGCGTGAGCCATTGGTTTTCTGAGTGTGGCCAGCCTGTATACTTTACCAGGTACCGGAGTTTTCGGCATAGCCACTTAGAGTCCAGGATTTTCTCTACTTCGTACTCCTCTTCTCCATCCATGAGGTCTGGGCCTGGGCAGGGGTCGGCAGGGCGTTCCGCGATCTCGTCAGGGCGGTGC
This sequence comes from Cantharellus anzutake, assembly GCF_015039405.1. Lineage (NCBI taxonomy): Eukaryota > Fungi > Basidiomycota > Agaricomycetes > Cantharellales > Hydnaceae > Cantharellus > Cantharellus anzutake. The sequence goes on from NW_024067029.1 coordinate 139,254, forward strand.
GGTCTGATGTTTGTTACAGATACGACTGGGTGAATCCCTCTTTGTCGGGTGGTGAGCCGGAGTTTGACAGCGGCGGGGGAGACAACTTTAATAATCGTGAAGGGGCCGGTCCATTTATGGTCCAGCTTCTTGGTTGGGCGGTCTGTCGTGTAATTCTGGGTGCTGAGCCAGACCTGGTCGCCTTCTTGGTACGTAGGGGCCGCCTCATGGTTCCGGTCATAGTAGCGGGCCATCTTGTCTGCCACGTGCTCTAGCGCCGCCTTCGCCTCTTCTTGCATCTTCATCATCCTCGACGAGAAGGCATCAGCGGCTTCTACTTCGGATGTGCATGTGGGCTCTGTCCCCATCCTAGGGTGTTGGCCAGTGTCGAGCTCGAAAGGGGTTTGGCGGGTGGAGGAGTGGACGCGGTTGTTATAGGCAAACTCCGCTAGTGGGAGCCAGTCTGCCCAGTCATCTTGGCGATGGTTGACAAATACCCGGAGGTAAGCCTCTACCTCTTGGTTTACTCTCTCCATCTGCCTGTCTGTCTGGGGGTGGTAGGGCGTTGAGGGGGTGAGCTTGATGCCGAGGAGGTCCACAAGTTCTTTCGAGAATTGCGAGACAAACATGCTCCCTCTGTCGCTGAGGATCTCTTCAGGGAGACCGTGGTGCTTCCAGACGTGTTCGAGGAAAAGCCGTGCGATCCCCGCTGAGTCCACCATTGTCACCGTTGGAATTGCGTGGATGCGTTTGGATAGGCGGTCCACTACGACCAGGACGGCGTTGTAGCCCTTGGACTCGGGGAGTTCTCCAATCATGTCTACTGAGATTACTTGCCAGCGGCGGGCAGGGATCTTGTTCGGGATGAGCTTTCCCACTTTACGAGAGGGGAAGGATTTGACACGGTTGCAGGTGTCGCATCCGCATACGTACCGCCCAACATACTCTGCCATCCGTGGCCACCAGTAGTCGCGGGAGACGAGTTCCAGGGTCTTCCACCGCCCTGGATGCCCCATCGCGTGCGCGTCATGGTACAGGCGCACCAGGTCGTGGTGGAGTTGCAGGTCTTTCAGGACATATACTTTTCCTCTGTACAGAACCAGCTCTCCTTGTTTCTCCCACTCATCCGACCTCAGCGTGCCCTCTCCCAGTTCCCACATCGCCTTTACCACCTTCTCATCCAGGTCCTTTGCCCTGCTGATCCTCTTGAGGATGGTCACCCCTTCACCTTCCACCATGACTGCCTCCGCTGCGCGGGCCTCGAACCAGGCGGGTTGGAGGAGAGTCAACCCGTCGTTGTCGTCCTTGCCTTTTGGGTGGTCAGTGTGGCGCGAGAGTGCATCGGGTTTCCCCATGAGTTTCCCTGGGCGGTGGATGAGGGTGAAGTGGAATTGGGAGAGGAAGAGTGACCACTGCGCTTGGCACCGATTCAGTCGTTGCGCAGTGCAGAAGTACCCTAGGTTGCGGTGGTCGGAGTAGACTTCGACTTTCTCCTCTGCTCCTTGTAGGAAGTGCCGCCACTCCTCAAGGGCACGTACAATCGCAAGCATCTCCTTGTCGTACACCTCATAGTTACGCTCTACGTCCGTAAAACTCTTGGACATGAAAGCTACAGGGTGGAACTCTCTGTCTGTCTGGAGCTGGGATAGGACCGCGCCAGTCGCGAAGTTAGAGGCGTCGCACTCAAGTTTGAAGCGACTCATATCAGTGGGGAAGGCAAGGACCGGGGCGGAGGTGACGGCATCTTTGAGGGCCTGGAAAGCACGGTTTTCGTCAGGTCCCCAGGTCCATGACTTGGTTTTGCGGGTCAGCGCGTGGAGGGGGCAGGCTGTCTCGGAAAAGTCTTTGATGAACCGGTGATAGAAGTTGACGAACCCCAAGAAGGACTGTACTTCCTTGACCTTGGTTGGGGTTGGCCAGTCAAGGACACCACGGACTTTCACAGGGTCCATCGCGACACTTCCCTCGGAGATGATGAGGCCGAGGTACTCGATCCGCTTCCGCTCAAACTTGCACTTTTCCAGCTTCAAGAAGAGCCTCCGCTTCCGCAGCATCTCCAGGACCTCTCGGACGACCTTCCGGTGTTCTTCCAGGGTGGCAGTGAAGATCAAGATGTCATCCATGTAGCAGATGACGACCTCTTGGTCAATGAAGTCTCGGGGAATGTCGTTCATCATTGTTTGGAACGTTGCCGGGGAGTTACACAAGCCGAAGAACATGACGGTAGGCTCAAATAATCCCTGGTTGGTCGAAAACGCCGCCTTCCACTCTTCGCCGTCTTTGATGCGGACGTTGTTAAATCCCCAGCGCAGGTCTAGCGCTGAGAAGTACTTAGCGTTTCGGAGGCGTGCGAGAACGTCCGAAATGAGTGGGAGGGGGTATGAGTTTTTGACCGTGATCTTGTTGAGCTTTCGGTAGTCCTGGACTAGGTGCAAAGATCCATCCTTCTTCTTGACAAAGAAGACTGGGGCTCCCATCGGGGATTTGGATGCTCGTATGTGCCCGTTCCGCAGGTTTTCACACAGGAACTTGTCCAGCTCCTTCTGTTCTGGTCGTGACAGGGGGAAGGTCCTCCCTCTCGGGAGTTTGGCATCCGGCGCCAGGTCTATCACATGGTCCCAGGGCTTCCAGGGGGGCAGCTGGTCGAAGGCCTCTTTCGAGAACACATCCCGGAAGTCCTGGTACTGTTCTGGGACTAGCGCCTCGAACGGCGCAGGTTCCACTTCTGGCTCGTGGGCTTCCTGGGCCATCTGCTGAGATGGCGTCGTGGTTGCTCTCAGTTCGTGTCCCCACCCTGGAGGGATGATGGCAGCATAAATCCCATCCCCAGGTTCCACTGTGGGGTCCAAGTCAGCGTGTCCTTGTGCCGACCAGCAGGAGGATGGGCAGCGGGACATACTGACCTTTTGCCACGTCCAGTCTACCTCTGGGTTGTGGTGCAGCAACCACGAGTGTCCAATGATGAGGGACTGTCGCTGAAAGAGGGCTCGTGGCTCTCTATGCCGACTAAGCTCGTGGGGCCAAACTCTCCAAAATCCTACTTTCTTGACTAAACTCGCTATTCTCTCGATCCTTAACTCCGCGGTGGGTTCTCCGGGATTTCCGCAAGGTCCGGGCTCAGCGTCCACTACTCACTCGTTGTGAGCTAGATCACTGCCCTTATTCCTACTGTTGGAATTCCACACACTCACACCCTCTCTAGCGCATCCTAGCACCTTAGAGAAAATTGGGGGAGGGGAGAACTGCTTTTCAAAAACCCGGTATGTACAGGATTATATCTAATAATTATTTTTAGAAACAATAGATGGGGAATATTGGTACCATATGGCACCTGGATACCTTATTAGGCGAAATAATAAAAAAAGGTAACAGTAACAATAAAAGAATATCAATCAATATCTGAAATGATGGCAAAATATGAAAATATATGAAAATAAGCGACTTCTCAACGGATTTACGGAATTAAGAGCTGAAATTGGAAATGTAGTCGGAGATAACTCTCCCGCAGCCAATGAGCATTTTCACCAATTTATTAGACGCCGTGGGAACGAGTGAGGCTGGAATTCTGGGTTGCCGCTTGAGATTCCCACGCCCGCACATACCCGTGACCTGCTGTGCCTGACTTCTCCAACACGGAACTCCGTCAAATCTCCACCGATTGGGACGTTCTTGGTATCGTCAGAATCGTACGAATTAGGACTATTTTTAGATACCAAATTTGTACCGAGTCGTCGCGTGAATGAAAGTTGTTTCCTAATCGTAGAATCGGGTATCTGAGCCGAGTCTGTGCATGGGCGATTATCCTGCCTACATCGCCTGAGGTTTGCGACGGCGAAGCGGGCCTGCTCCGTGTGCCGTCCAAATGTCAGGAGTGCCTCTAGCTCCTCGGTTATGGCCCCATTCTCGTTTGGGGTGCCATCGACATTGTGGACAGGGATGGGTTGGGGGAGCGGGATCGTCTCAAGCTGGTGTTTTCTGACAAACTCGGGGCTTATGAAGTTCCCAGTGGCTCCCAAGTCTAGGAGGGCCGACGCAGAGACAGTGGTGAGGGAGGTCAGGGTAGTCAGCTTTACAGCTAGGTTGAGGGATCTGGGGGGTTGCTTGGACAACACATAGATGGCAGGTGGCGGGACCGCTACTTTGGGCGCCGCGCTTGGTGTTTCTCTGTCCTTATTGTTTGAGGACGCGGTTTTCCTCTCTTTCTTGGTGATGACTCGGTGGAATTTGGACATCAGCGCTGGCTTAGGCACGTCACGGTATCTACACGAGCTAGTACTATCACCTACAGGCAGCCAGGGTGCATCCCTCACCGGTCACCTTCCTGAAAATCCTCTTGGGCTTCTACCTCTTGCCCTTCTCCTCCATCTGTCTCTGTCCCTGGTTCATCCACCAATTGCCTCCTCAGCCCCTCCATGAGTGCCCTGAGGTCCTCTGGGTGCATCTGCCTGGCTCGGGGGTTTTTGGCTGCAGGCAGTCCCGCACGATGTGCCCTGGTGCGTTGCAATTGTAGCAGAGGCCGCCTCGTCTTTGGTCTATCCTCGAGCGGTCAAGGTCCATAGGTTGCGGCCCTCCCCCCACCACAGGGCGCGGTGCAGGAGGCAGTGGTGCGGCAGCAGGTTGGGGGCGCGGCGGTGCAGGGGCTGGGCGGGCTTGTGGGAGGGTGGTAGGGAGTGGGAATCTCGCAGGTGGGAGCTGGGGCCTGGCTGGGGGGAAGCGGGGTTGGGTTGCCTGGAAGCGTCGCCACTGGTTGTCAAGGAGGGTGGCCTCGCATTTCCACTCAGCCCAGGTGGTCGGCATGGGGCAGAGGCAGTAGATGCTTTCTCAGAGTCGGGAGTTGATCACCTGTTCGAAGCGGTCTACTAGCCCTACATCTCCTAGCTGCGAGGCAGGGCCGAGGATCTCGAACTCTTGGATGACCTTGTCCACAGAGTCGGTGCCTTGTCGCAAGGTGGCCAGCTTCTGCCTGGCCGTGGCTTCGCGGTTCGGGTCTTGGAACATGGCATCGAGTTCCGTGTTGAACTCGTCCATGGTAAGCCTGGGGGAGCCCGTTGTCAGCAGCACGATGGTATGCTGCGTTGCCCATGCTCCCGCAGTCCCTCCTTTCATGTAGGACAGGACAAAGAGGATCTGGGAGAGGGCGTTGGGAAACTCCACCGCCCGAATGTGGAAGTAGATGCCACATTCAGCCTTGAAGTGGTCAAGGTCTTCGGTTGCTCCAGAGAAGGGAGTGGGGGGGGCAACTTTAGGCGGTTTGGGTCTGGGGGCGGGCACGGGCACAGGTGCGGGTGCTGGCACAGGTGCAGGTGCAGCTGGGGGTTGGTTCTGGACTTGGCTCTCTACAATAGCTTGGAGCTCTTGGAATCGGGACAGCAGCTCGTCATACTGCTCTTCGGTCACAATAGCGGGGGAGATGGGGGAGGCAGGGGAAATGAGGTTAAAGCCTTCTTCTGCTGTCAGGGACAGCTCCGAAAGCGGCGAGGTCCCGGTGCGAGGGACTCAATGGGACAGGTGTCGGCTATGCGTAGCAGCGGTCCCGTTGCGGGGTGAGCATCCCCAACCACTTAGTCTGAAGTGGGAAGTTGAGAAGAAGGCTGCTTCTTCTGTTCCCACCCCAGGTGCTATTATATACATGCGGTTGGGGTCACGTGGGAGGAGCCACATCATCTCCGCACACAGCTGCACTCCCCTGGGTATCTCCATGGGAGATCCCGGAGGTGTGCTGCTCTGTGAGCGGGAATGCACACGGCAGGCGCAGTGATCAGGGGAGCAGGGTTAGGTGTGTAGTAATACATAGAGAAGGGGAAGTTGACCATGGAATGGAAATAGAAAGAAAGAAGGAAAGGGGAAAGAAGAAACAGGGAGTGAATGCGGGGAAGCGGAGTAGGGCGGCGCAGCATGGGGTCAGGTGGGGTGTGCCCTGACACTCATCTCCATCTGAACCACACCTGTCATATCCATACATACCCGATCCCGATCCGACTCCCAGACCCCCATCTTCACCACCTCTGGAGTCCTACCCTACCGCCGTCCGTTCCGATATTCACCTTCGGACCTGACACCACTCCTCCTCTCACCCCTCATGCCAACTCCACCCTTCCGTCCTTCTCCTACCTTATCTCCATCTGCTCCAATACTCACCTCGGACCAAACACCACTCCTCTTGCCACCCTCCTCCTCTTACTCCTCCTCTTACTCCTCCTCTTACTCCTCACGACACCTCCACCCTTCTGTCACTCTCCTACCCTTCTCCCATCTGCTCTGATACTCACCTTCAGACCTGACACCTTTCCTCTCCCCCACTCCTCACCCTGCTCCTCTCTTCTCTCTCCTCCCTCTGACCCTCTTCCACCAAACCTCTGCCAAGTTATGACCTTCCACCACTGTCCCTCACCCTGTACTCGGACACCACTTGTACCTTCGCTCTGAGATTCCGTCATAGTTCCGACCTTGGACTTTGACTCCACCTCGGCTTAAGTCCATTGCATTGGTGACCTCATACTACGTAAACACCATTGCCAATATTCCTCAGACTTTCAACCCCACCTCCGTAACCTCTGTAACCCCCACAACCTCCATAACCTCCAAGCTCCACAGATCATACTTGGCATTTTTGCCGTCTGTAATGTATCTTTCACATTTTCCCCTCATCCTTATTTGGACTGCTGCTTCTCTCCATTCTAGCCAGTTAGTCATCATCCCCACTTCACCTCATCCTCCTGCCCCTCTGGGCTTCACCCTCCCTATCTCCTTTCAGATGTACCACAGGTTCTGACCTATGACCTTCGGTACCGCTCTGCTTCAATCATCCCTTTGTTCCTGTTCGGACACCTTTGTTCCATTTTGGACCCCCTTTGATTTCCTTGTGCTATCATCTTTCTATTATATACAGGCACTTGTACATACTCGTTTTGGACCTTCAGTCTAAAATCGACCTGAAATGCCCCCTAGAGACTTCCTGCTCGCTGCCTCTGAAATTAAGGACCAAATGGACAAACAGCAATGGCACAGCGCTCTGCATGAGTCGCTGAGGCCAAGGTCCCTCCTTGCTAAGTCTCTGGTTCCCCTCCAGAATCATTTGCCATCGCCCAGTTCTAACAACACCCATCACTCCACTATGTGGTCACAGCCATGTATTGCATCTGCATCCTTATGTCACGGCCATGCACTCTGACCTGGATGCCGGCCCTTGTTTTGTTTTGTTATCACCTGACCCATTCAGTTTCTTTACTATATATATACTTGTATATTACATCATCATAACTTTAGTCTGAATATCGACTTGGTTTTCACCCCCTCAACAAGGCAGCCTCAAGTCACCTCTAAATGTGGGCACTGAGACAGTAGGTGGGCACAGCACTCTCTTGGAGTCACTGAGGCCGAAGCCCAACCCCAGAGCCTTGTCCCCACCAGTCATCCCCGTTTGCTGACCTGTACCTAACACCTTAGCCTGCTCTGCATGCTCTGCATGCTCCACCTGCATCTTCAAATCTTATCTGAATGACTTTGTTCTTGCTTTATTATTTTCTCCCAAGCATTCCATCTTATTGATGCTAAGCTGTCAGAAACGGTGTTCAAAGGTACTCACAGGAAGTGGAGTGGAGTATGGCAGCATGAGTGATCACTTAGCTGATAGTGTACTCCAGGCATCAAGGGGGTTGGGATGTTGTGCCATGTGCTCTAGGCTATCCCATATTTCAGGTTTAGCAGAGGAGACCTTGCAGTGATGTTGTAGGTGGGCACAGCCAGTACTGCACAAATGAACCAAATATCATAATTTCCCCATCCCAGCACATCCCCACTTCACAGGGCACATCTTGCACGTCCTCATATACCCTTTCTACTCTTCCATGATTTTTTCCTATTCTTCCAGACACATTCCCAGTCCCCACAGACCAAATTCCCATGCCCACCCAGTGTCAGGGCACACTGCATCGCACTGCACCACTCCCCTTCTCCCTCTCCCTTCTTCCTTTCTCTTTCTCTCTCTCTTTCCTTTATTTCCTCTCTATCCTTACACAGATGACTCTCTTCTTCCTACACCTGTAGCACAGACATGTCCAATGCTGGGCACCCCGCATGGGTACTGCACCACTGGACACACTGTGCATCCTTACTGCCTGGGATCGCCTGTGGGACCACCCACAATAGCTCAGCTCTGTCTGAGACCAATGTGGCACCTCCACATGACCCATTTCCCACCTGTATATAAACCAAGCCAATGCAGAACCAAGAAGCAGCCTTCTTCTCACTTCTGCTTCAGAAGCCATGCAGGGACACTAGTCCAACCGAGGGCGGTCTGCCATATATTCCCATCATCCTGCCACCACCTGGGGTGCCAGCACTGGGCATTACGCTGCTACCACCACCTCTTCTGAGCCATCCCTGACACCCAGCAGCATGGCCACACAAGGAATAGACCCCACTTATCTCAGCAACCACTGCACCAATTTGGATGATATTGGTACCGTTGGAAACGCACCATTTAGGAGCATTAGGATACGTGATTGGCGATGGACAGAGTTGGGTATTTTTGATCAGGTACCATTTATTGCCTTATTGTTTTCTTGATTATTGTTTTCCCTTCCTTTTTCCGATATTGATTGTTGCCCATATGGTCCACCTAAGCACATGGGACTCATCGGATATTTTCCATCATTTTTCCCTGATCATTTCTGTACATGAGGATGTATCTACCTTTCCCCTTGGACTGGAAACCACCAAGTTTGCCCCTCCCAAGCTAGTAGGGAGTAGTACAACTAAGAATACGACTAAGAAGACCTCTAGATCAGTCCTCACCTTAGTGTCACCCAGAGAGGTGGGGCAAGAGATTGATTAGAGCCACCCACGCACCACACCAGACCATATTCAATATTTCCCTTTACCCTTTTTCCGTGACCTGCTGGATACCAATCCAGTTCCCATCCTTTCCTGTTTGCCTGCTGGGTTAGATCCCTAGCCTGCTTACAACATTGACTCAAGTGAAGACAAAGTCAGGCAAACTAAGGACAAGAGGACTTGGGGGTATTCTAGTCAATATTTGAACTAAGGTACAGTACATAGATAGTAGTCTACAAGGTATAAATACAAAAAGGAGAACAGAAGAGGGGCCAGTTGGTCCAGTGCCTAAACAGGAGGCGGGGCAGTGAGCGTGGTGAACTAAATGAGGGATGAGAACCAGGGAGACAGAGGGTGAGAGAATGAATGAGAGTGGAATAAACAATTAAACAGAAGCGGCAAAATAGAGAGGCAACCTGAGAGAGCCAACAACCTAGGCACCAATATAGTGGCAGATCAAGTGTCAATATAGAGCTGGATCAGAGGTGCCAATATTGACCACTAAGTGAGTTAAGCGAGTGGACAGGAAACAGACATGTGGGTGCTCAGCAATAAATGAATGGTATGTAGCCAAGTGATCCTGTAAGGAATGGATGGTGGAGCAGCTGTTTCCTTATTCATCTTTATTCTTGTTGTATACAATGTAAAACAACTGTATTTACATTTGTATGGCTTGGGCTTGGGTAAAGGGTTCTTTACTCTTTACCCTCACCCCTGTCAAATCTAAGCTCAATACAGCCTATGATCTTGACAGCCAGAGGACCGAGGAGTCACCCAGGTTGGAACCCACACCAACCTTACAGATCCAGAAGGTTAGGGTGGTGGTGGGAAGGGAGAAGGTGCTGCTGCAGGACTGTGGACAGGGTCAACTATCGGCGCCACTGAGTGACAGATTATGGAGAAGGCTGATGAGGCAGAATAGGTGGTTGGGGAAGTGGGAGAGTGATAACAGACAGGCACCTTTTGCAGGGCCATGACATAAGCTCAAAGTATTTTCATTGATTTTCTATGTTCATATTTGTCATGTAAGGTCCTAAAAATCCCTAAAAACTCCTAAAAATTCAAAAATATTCTATCTTTTCATTTTTCCTTGTCATACAGTGTTTCTAGATTTTTGTGACATAATTTCATAATGTTGTTTCATAGAGTGACGATTATTTCTCCTGTGCCGGATGTTAGGAGCTTGGCACAGCACTCCAGACTGAGTTGCTGAGGCTGCTGCTGTTAGGTACCAGATTGATGGCTCAGGGAACAAGGCCCGGGGGTTTGGGCTTCGGCCTCAGTGACTCTGAAGGAGTGCTGTGCCCACCTACTGTCTCAGTACCCACATTTCAAGGTGACTTGAGGCTGCCTTGTTGAGGGGGTGAAAACCAAGTCGATATTCAGACTAAAGTTATGATGATGTAATATACAAGTATATATAGTAAGGAAACTGAATGGGTCAGGTGACAAATAAGGGCCGGCATCCAGGTCAGAGTGCATGGTCGTGACAGCTGCCCTCCAAATTGAGTCTATCATTCCATCCAGACCACCCATTCTAACAGTATGCAGCTTGGGTGTAAGGAGTGGTAACCCCACCCCTTATTTCCCAATTTCCTATTGTATAATTGTCTTCTAATAAACATGTATATACAATGTACATACAATAGCATGGGAAAGTGGAAAGAGCAACTTAGCCTTTTCCTCCCATACTGTTGCAAATTATAACTTCATAAAAGTTAAAAATGTAAGGAATTGGTGTAGGTGCCAACCCTGGTTAGCCTAAGTCCTCAGGCTGCCAACAAAAGTAACTTTTATGAAGTTATGATTTGCAACAGTATGGGAGGAAAAGGCTAAGTTGCTCTTTCCACTTTCCCATGTGTCAGGGCTTGGTCCTCGATTGGGGACAGCCCGACCTCAGGCCTAGGTGTGTGCAGTGTTCCAGGTGGCTGGGCACTAGACCCTGCCCTCAGCTCCTCAAACTCACTGAAGGGACTAAGCGGGGATTGAGTTGTCATGTATTACAGAGGGTAACTACAACTTGCCTAAGTGGGGATTGAGTTGAGAAGAAGGGTAAGTTTCCCTATTCCCTGCTGTAGGAGAAATAATGTTCAAAGAATAAAACAATGATCTATCAGAATAGTCAACGAACAGGTGACAAGTTCAGACGTTTAACAGATCTCATGATCTTTATGAGACTGGACAGACATTAGAGGATCATTATAAATTATCTACACCCATGTAGCATGAGATTTAATCTACTACAAGCATGCCTAGAACCTGGCATAGGTGTAATATTCAAAGAATATATCCCTACAACAAGAAAATAGCACATAGACAGCAGAATAAGAAGGAACATTGGGAAAGAAATGTGAATATCTCGAGAACCAGTAAACTTTTGACTGTAATCTTTTTACCATCTGAAAGGACTGTTTCTAAACTTTATCCACGGTTTTGTTTCATTCTAAAAGCCTCAAAACTGACGGAGAAATCGCTCAAACGGAGAAACACCTTATAATTCATATATATTTATTTGCTAATTCTTATAAAAAGTAATGTGACTCAAGGGAAATATATTGGCGCCCGGAAGTCTGGCGGACCAAATACCATATGACAGAGTATTCCCCGGCGCGGGCGGACAGTTTTTGATCGCATCAGAAGAGGAGAAAATGCTAAAAAACCGGATCTTGTATATTTTCCCATGATTCATCAAAACTTTTTGATTTTAAGCTCAAATAAATCAGAACAAAGGAATGATTGATGATCTGGATCTCGGATCATAAGCATAAAGTGATTCAGAAGTCCGCGGATCAGTTAATTAATTGGGAAAGCTCTAGAACATTAGTAATGATGCAGCTTCACAAAAAGGGGTGAATTAGAGAACAGTCTAGAAAGTTCCTTTATAGCCGAGTCATTTCTAAAGATAACCGTTCGTAATTAAGGCGGTGTAGAGCATAGCTTCAGCGCTACAAGATCCCGCTGAGATAGGCCCAAAAGACAAAGAAATGAATTACTTATTGCTGAGTCATGTCCTAAGTCCATTATTAAGCTTACACAGCCCAAGCCCCTATACCATTCTAGAACTATCTATAATACAAATGTAGCACATGTAACTAGTGCGAGGCGTGGGAGTAAAGAGGCCTCTGAAAAGCATAAAAGGCCACCGCTTCTGCCCCCTCTCAAACCTCAGGTAGAAATAAAAGTTTAATTCTCCCCACCAGTGGTTGGTTCATTTGCTCCAAAAGATAAAAGCAAATATTAGTTGTTAGCTAATATAAAACTAACACGTCACTCTAAGCGTGAGTTAGGGTCAGTTAGACACAGCTGAACAAAAGTGTCATAGTGAGAATTAGTGAGAATTTGGTGGAGGGACTTCTTAATTGAATAATCTCTCAGCAATACTTGGTTATCACACCACAGGAGAAAAGTGAGTGATCCTGAACCTGCTAGATAACTAGCACGCACTCTAAGCGATAGAAAGAGCAGTTTGGTCACTCCTGTATTGAGTAACATTTATTGCGGAATTATTTTATTAGTAGTTTTCCTTCAGTAAATTATCAGGAAAATCACGTCCTACTGAAAAGTGGTATATCTAGGTGTAATATTGACTAGAAATCATAGTAAAGTCAATATAGAATTTTATCCATAGACGATCTATACGTCAGGTGAGATTGTTGGGGGGTGTTTATTGTTGTTTAGACAGTGAACAATTATATATTTGGCAACCAAAACATGGTCAGTACGCAAATCAGCACAAACTCTAATATCGTTATTGGACGTAGGAAACTGGTTACATAAGGTGATCCAGCTCCACTCCTTCACCGCTTGGCTACTATAAAAGAGAAGTGTACTGTACAGTTCGTAATGTGACTCTGGGTAGAAGCCGAGCATGTTCCCGCAACTCGGAAAAGGTGTCACATGGGTTAAGGCGAGTTGCTCGCCTTGACCCACGTGATTTTTCCTGCAGGCTCACATGCAGGCTGAAGTTGTGAGAGATATGTAGGGATGGGGAGGTCAGGGAAGTGGGGGAAGTCTGGGAGGGTGGTTCTGGGGTGTGGTTGGGTGCCCTGACAGTGGGGTCAGGGGCCAATCCCTGACACCATGCTATTGTATGTACATTGTATATACATGTTTATTAGAAGACAATTATACAATAGGAAATTGGGAAATAAGGGGTGGGGCTACCACTCCTTACATTGGGATAGTAACAAGAAATGAAGGGTTCACAAGAAGAGGTGCCACATCACAATATAATCCCAATGCAATAATAAGGAATGAATAGGGATGGCTGCAAGCACACTGCCTATCTGTGAGGTCTCAGTGGGTAGCTCAGCACACAGAGCTGTAAGTGATACAAAGATGTGTATTTTACAGTGTGTGTAAGCAGTTAACCAGAGGTTACCGCTTACCCACGTGACTATATGTATCTTGCAATTACATATGGCTCAGGGTTTGGGGCTATTGCCCTGACATTCTCCCCCCTTGCATTGCATTTGTGATGCATACAAGGTTAATGATGAAGAGAATAAAATTAAAAAAAATGAGTTACATTGAGTTTGAGATTATCAATGAGTGTTTTATTGTCACCACTTTAAAGTGGGTGATTTGTACATGTCAGTGAAAAAATTGAGGGAATAAATGAATGTGGGACCGTCACTTTGAAGTGAACAGCAATACATGGGTATTGCAGAGAGGAAAGTAATGAAGAGAAGGAGTTTTTCGAAAATGAATTTTGACCCAAAGGTTGTATGTCTTTGGTGTTCCTCACTTGTTCCGTGAGGATTCGTGTGTAAATGGTGTTTACACACAAGCAGTGGTGGATGTGGGTTTTTTTGACGAAGTAGAGATTTCTGTCAGAAACTATGTTCGAGGGGATCGCGGGAAGCGGGGCGGAGTACGGCGGCGTAAGTGGACACTTAGCTAATGAGCTACTCCGTTGCAAGGCGTCGAGGGGGTTGGGACTTCGGCTTCAACGACTTTGCCAGAGCGTTGCGCCACGCGTTCTAGGCTGTCCCGTATTTCACGTTAGCGGGAAAGACCTTGCGGCGACGTTGACTTAAGCGGGATGAAGTTGAGGGGCGAACTTAAGATGAAAGTACTTGGGGGGGGAATTCTAGTCGATATTCGAACTGAGGTACATCGACAGTAAACTACAAGTATAAATAGGAAAGGAGAACAGAGAAGGGACCGGTCGGTCCGGCGCAGGACGGGAACGAGATGATAAGTACGACAGAACTAAAGAGCGATGAGGACCAGGGTAATGGAACAGAAGAGATGAATGGAACAGAGAACGGCGAAGTTGGGAGGCAGAAAGGATAAGCCGACAATCTAGGCGCGCGGATCAGAATGTCAATATACGTATAAATCAAATATCAATAAAGGAATAATCAATTGTCAATAAGGAATGTCCATAAGGAGCGGATCAACGGCGACCATAACAACCGCTAGTTAGTTAAGCGAGTGAATAGAATAAAACGATACCGGCCGAATGGTTGAGGAACCCAAGTGGTGGCGGGAAAACGAAGGAGGCGCTGCTACGGGGCCATAGAACGGGAACCACTATCGGCGCCGCTAAGTGATGGGCAATGGCGAGATTAACGGGCGCGAGTAATGGCGTAAGAATGGGGGTGCAGAAAGTGGTAGAGGGGCGGGGACTTTGCGGGGCCGTGACAATTTCCGCAATTGTTACTTGTGGTTCCTCACATACAATATTGTGTGCAGGGCCTCAAATTGGGGGGAGGTGTTTTCATGGGCGCCTCAATGGCATATTACTGTGTCACTTTCCCTTTCCTCAAGGGTAGAGTTATTGCCCCGGAGGAGGGTTTTCCTCCGGGTTGTTCATCTGGACATCTGATTGCTGTGTCGGATGTGATGATGTAGCCTGGGCTACATTGTCAAGCTGTGGGCTTGACGAAGTGGGCGCTCCCTGGGTGGGAGCGGGTTGTTGCGTTCCTGAGCTACTTGGCTCAGGTGTAGAGTATGGTAGGTCTACTGTTCTTCCTGTGGGGAAGGGTGGTCGCTGGCCTGGTTGTCCAGCATGGAGACTTGCGTCTCTTTCCTGGTATTTGGAAGCTTTCACTTCCTGCTCTGCAGTTCTTGTGGCATGTTCCTCAGGAGTCCTGAGTGGTTTGACTGGGACTTTATATAGGCAGCTTTGCCTAGACTTTCCCAGGAGATTTTTCCCTTGTTCTCCAGGGAATTGTACTCCTCTGCGAGTCTTGCAATACTCAGGAGTCCCAAGAAGTATTTCTCGGTTTCCTTCGCTTTTTCGCGAAGGACTCTATGTACCTTGCCGCTTTTGAAGGTGGCTTTGGCCTGTTCATACCAGTGTATGAATTCTTTTCCACTCATGCTTGTCCACCAAGCGTATGCAGCGTCATGTGCCACTTCTGACCCTGCTATTCTCCTCATGGGGAAGTTGGGGTCGATTGTTACGTCGACTGGAGCTTCGACTTTGCCAAATTCATTGAGTTCGGTGGTCTTGTATAACATGTGGACACTTCCCTGCAGGGTAGCTTTCCCATAGGGTGCTGAGGTACTCAGCGGCCTGCCGCCTCTGGCAGTGGTCCCCGTTTTGGGGTCTGCCATCGGTTGCCTACTGCACTCCCTCTTCCCCTCGACATGGGTTTGCCCTTCTGAGGGCAGGCCCTTATGCAACCTGGACAGGGTCGCCTGCCCACACACTAGAGCAAGGGCTTTTCAGCCCCTGCCAAGCACCAGCTCACCAAAGCACGTTAGCACTTTACATCTTCTGGGCCATCAATTTGACGGCTCCCACCTCTTCCTCTCATGATGAGAGGTTGTAGATGGTCCATATGACCGTCTACCTACTGGTTATCACCAGTATTTCGGCTCTACAGCTGTTGCTGAGAGCCGACATCTAGAAGCGCGACCCGCTTTGCCATTTTTCGGGTTTGCATCACATATGCGGCCCTCATTACTACTCCTCTCTTGCTGAGGAGTTAGAGACGGCTAAATAAGCCATCTCCCTGATATATTTAAGTGCCACTAAGCACTTACTGAACACTGGGCCATATAAGCGTGCTGGCGCTTCTGGCCCAACTCCTTATTTACCCATTTTTTGTGGGTAATATCTTCATTTCTGCTCCCTAAACAATCATTTAGGGAGGAGAGGCCTTCACTGGCCTGGGGTTTATTGACCCCAACACTCCCTAACAGCTGTTTAGGGAGGAGCGGCCATAAATGGCCTAGGGTTTCGCAACCCTATGTTTTTATTTACTTTTTATTGGTAAAATTCCTGTAAATCAGGAATTTGAAGGCCTAATCGCCTTCACAAGTGGAGGTCTAACCACCTCTACATCATCTTTTATTTTTATCTTAAAATTAAAATTTTTGATTTATTCCTGTTAAACCAGGAACTTCTAGATCTGTCACATCAACAAATCAGTGGAGGCTTAATGGCCTCTACACTACTCTTATTCCTTGGACCATCAAACCAATGGTTCTGTAAAGGCCTAACAGCCTTTACTTTATTCTAACTTCCTGATCTGTCAAAACAACAGACTTGTGGAGGCTTAACAGCCTCTACCTTACTATTGTTTCTTGATCTGTTGAAACGACAGATCTGTAAAGGTGTCACGACCTGGAAATTCCCACGGTCAGGTGACCACTCCCCACACCTTCTCCCTCCTCTGCTTCGACCCCATTAACTCTGCTGCCTGCCCGACACCGCCTGGACAAGCCCGTCATCCCTCCCCATCACTGCTACCTTTTCCATGGCCCGTCATGGGCCTATGAGTCATTCCTTATTACTCTTGTTTTCTTGATGGCCGTGCATGGCCGTCCTTCTCCCATGCTCTTTGTTTGTTTTTGTTCCTTCTTAAAGCCACCTGCAATCTCTGTGAGATCTGGCGACTTATTCCTATTCATTCTGTTACACTTAAATACCAGTTGTACACTACCTCGTACTTTAGTTCAAAAATCAACTAGGGTTACCCCCTGTGCTCCCTGTCTGACCCAGTTGCACCCTCTGTCCTCTGAAATATCAGGGCCACATCAAGTACGAGGCGCAATGCTCACGGACGAGTCGTTGAAGCCAAAACTCCGCTTCGCTGTGACTGTCACCCCCGCCCTTAATGGGCTGTTACGCTGGAGTAGCAAACCTTAACAGTCACTGACAGCGAGTCACAGTAACGTTTTTCCCATGCCCTGACAAAAGGCCTAACAGCCTCTACCCTTGTTCTCTGATCCATCAAAACAATGGATCTGTGGAGGCTTAACAGCCTCTACCTTAATTTTATTCTATGAACTGTCAAAATAACAGTTCTGTTAAGGCCTAACAGCCTTTACATTAAATCTTTAACTTTTTAATTTTTTTAAATTTTGTGTTAATTTTAAAACTGTCATCCCAACAGTTTTTAAAGGTTTAACAACCTTTATATTTCACATTCTTTTATATTTTTTTTTTCAAAATTTAAAATCTTAACTTTGTAAAGGTTTAACCACCTTTACTACTTACTTTCATTTTTTTGAAAAATTTTTTTCCCTTCTTCCCATGTTATCCCTCTTGTGTGTGATATTAATATCACAAGGGAGGAGTGTGTAAGGAGTGGTAACCCCACCCTTCATTCATTTTCTTATTGTATATTTGTCTCGATTTAAACATGTATAAACAATGTATATACAATAACATGGGAATTTGGGAAAAGGAACGAACCTCCTTTTCCTCCCCATCATTGATAATTAAAGCTCAACTTTATTGATGACCTGAGGATTGAGGAGAACTGGGGTTGGAACCTACACCAACCCCTTACACTAGCCCATGTGATGTCTAGCACATGGTGTGGCTGTCCGGGCAAGTTGCTTGCCCAGAATTTTCCCATGCTCTTGGCTGTGGGCAATCACCCCTCAGCTTTACTTCTTCTGCCTCCATTTTTGGGGTGTAGTGATGCCGAGAGTTCCCTATCTTCTTTGATAGGGAGGTTTCCTGGTTCCCTCACATTTTGTAATGTGAGGTACTCGTCCAGGTGGATGAGGTCATTGCAATTTCCTAGGGGTTCCCATGTGGTGTCCCCTAGCTCCCATTTAACCTTAAACCAGAGTTCGTCGTGAACCCATGCGTGGTTTAAAATTTTGCAAACTACTGCTTCGTGATCAGGGTCTTCCCCAAAATCGTAAAATATGTTTACTTCCCTATTTGGGAAGATTTCTTGGTCATTCAGCTTGTGAGGCATGAGCCGGGATATGTGGAATCTTGGGTGGATTCCGCGTTGTTCAAGTTGTGGTGGCAACTTGAGGACATAGTTTGACATCTCTGGAAATGTTTCCAGAATTTCATAAGGCCCTATATACAGGGGCTTTAGTTTGCCTGCCCTCCCTTTGGGTAGGTTCAACTTATCTATGGATAAGTATGCAAGCTCGCCTTTTCTCAAAGGCAGGTCCGGGTGTCTTTTCTTATTCACCTGGATTGTTTGAGTGGTGCGATTGTGTATTATCACGTCATGTGCTGCCATGAGGTTTTCCTTCGCCTTTTGGGCAAAGTCGTTCACTCCCAGGTAGTCCAAGGGTGGTGCTGTAAGGCACATCTTTGGCATGTGGCCATAGATTAATTCGAACGGGGCAAATCCTGTCGATGTGTTCGAGCTTGCATTGATTGCAAATTCTGCCATCAACAGCTTCACTGCCCAGTCACGTTGATCTGGTCTGACCATCACATGTAGTATCTGTACTACTTTTTGTATCATTCCTTCTGCTTGGCCATCGCCTTGTGGGTGGAATGCAGTTGTGAATTTCAACTGCACATCAAGTATTCAGTGTAGTTTGCGCCAAAATTTTGACATGAATTTCGAGTCTCAATCTGATATGATCGAGTGTGGTAGACCGTGAAGTCTTACAACTTCACGAAGGAATACGAACGCTAGTTCTAATGCATTCATTGTTGTTTTTATTGGAATTAGGTGTCAGGGACGCGTCCAGGGTAGAGGGGGTCCAGATGTATCGCCCGGCAGAAGGGCCCTCACGGGGTGTGAACCAGGCGTGTGTGCTGGCAGGTCCGGGAAGGGACAGCAGTCCCTGGCCACTTAGAGTGAAGTGGAGAATGTGAGAAGAAGGTTACTTCTTCAGTTCCCACTTCAGGTACATTTATGTACATGCGGCTTGAGTCACATGACGAGTGCCACGTCATCCTTGGAGACAGCCACAAGCATCTGGGTGTCCCCATGGGGGATCCCAAGAGCGTCTGCTGCATGCACACATGCTGGGCACAGCGGGAAGCTGTCCAGGGTGTGTGGGCCGGACGGGTCAATAGTACATTGATACAAAGGAAGGTGGTCCGTATAGATAGAAGGAAATAAACAGGAAGAGGAAGATGAGAAGAATGAAATAAAGAAAGGAGAAGAGAGAGAGAAAAGAAAGGGGAAGAGAGGGAGGAAGGAGGAGGGAGAGGGATGGACAGCGGGGAGCGGGGAGCGGGTGTGGTGTGGCCGGGTGGGTCCGCATGGACCCGGGTCAGGCAGGTGTGCCCTGACATTAGGTGGATGTTGGACGTCAACCTGCAGATGATTACCCAGAGGTAATCATATCCCAAGCTTGTTGGGAATGGACCTGTGAAGTCCATGGCTATTGACAACCACGGTGTTTCCAGGGTCGGGAGTGGGTGAAGCAGTCTGGGATTTCTCCTGGTGCTTTTCCTTGTTGTTTGACAAGTTCCGCAAGACCTGCAGAACTTGTGGGTGTCCTTCCTCATCGACTTCCACCAGAAGTATTGATGGAGGGTTTCCACTGTTTTCTTGGATCCTAAGTGTCCAAGTGTTTCGTGGATGTTTTCGAGGATTATTCCTTGAATGGACTTCCGTAGTTTCCTTTCAGGACTACTATTTGGGTCATCCCTCCTTCTCCAAGTCAGGTTATCAGCCCATCTTTTATGGAGAAGTTTTTGAAATTCCCTGGGTTCTCTAGGATTTCCCAGTGGATCTGGCTTTGCGAGTATCCAGATTTTATTGCCTCAATGAGGTCTTTTCCTTTGAATTGTTTTCGAAGGTTCTCTTCTGGGTTTTTGGCACTCCCCCTAGAGTTTCCTCTAGGTTATCACTCCCCCCTAGAGCTTCCTCTAGGGTATTTCTCATGTGTATTGCTGCGAGTCTCTTTTTCTCTGAGTTTTTACTCAGAGTACTGCTTAGCAGCAGTTCTTTGTATTCCTTGACTTTGTCAGGGATAATATCTTCTGCATTTTTATCCAGATGGATATCCGCCAACATGTAGTCGTCGAAATGCAGATCCTCATCAGTTGATGAGTCGTAGTACCGTGAAAGTGCATCTGCCACTTTGTTCTTGTGGCCTTCCACATATTTTATTTCGCAATTAAAGCTTGCAAAGAAGGCTTGCCATCTCAGGTGTCTACCTGAGTTGTGGTTTTTCACTTTGAAATATTCCAAAGCTTTGTGGTCTGTGATTACTGTGAATTCACGGCCTCCCATGAGATCATCTTGCCATCTCATGAGTGCCTCGAGGACACCCAGTGCCTTGAGCTCATAGGCGAAGTACCTACGTTGTGTGTTGGTAAACTTTTTGGACATGAATGCGGCCGGGCAGCAAGTCTGCCACTTTTTGCCTTGTCCAATTAGTGCACCCATGCCCACTGGGCATGCATCTGTTATGACCCAGACATGGAGTTTGCTCCTCTCTTCTTCCGAGAGGCTTTCCAGTGGATTCCACTGGACAGGCTTCAGGATTGGAGCCCTGCATGTGAGACGTTTAATCTCGTCAAAGCATTTCTGGTGGAGTGGTGTCCACCTGAATGTCTGCTTGTTTGAGCAGATTGTTTGCAGTGGCCCTGTGTAGCCACTGACATTCGGCATGAATATCGATAGGTATTCTACCATTCCCAGGAATCTTAGGACTCCTGTGTGGTCTACTGGCTCTCGCCAGTTGCGGATTTTTTCCATTTTATCCGCTTGAGCATGGATGCCTTGTTCATCCATGTGGCTTCCTAGAACATCTAGGATTGGAGCGAATGGCTGGAATTTTTTCCAGCTTATATAAAACTTTTCCCCCTTGAGGCGAGTGAACAACCACAATAATGCTTTATTGTGGTTCTCCACTGAGCTTGTGCTGGTGAATATATTGTCGAACCAGACATGTAGGTGTCTGCCTACTTCTCCTCATAGTTCCCAGGTCAACGCATGCTGGAAAGTACAGGGAGCGTTGCAGTCTCCTTGCTGCATCGTGTTTGAGTTGTACGTCCCGTGGGGTGTAGAGAATGTCGTCCTATGGACGTCGTCTGGATCCACATGTATTTGTTCATACATGTCCGACATATCGATCTTAGATCGGTATGTTGCTCTGGTGACTGATTCTTGGATCAGTCACATGTCTGGCATTGGTGTGACATCGAGGATTGTGTTTGAGTTACGATTCCTCGTGTCTATTACCGTGCACAAAGATCCATCTGCTTTGCGGATACACAGTAGCGGGCATGCTCACTCGCTGCTTGCAGGATACCACCATCCTGCTTTTACATAGCAATCTATTTTGGTCGCTAGTGCTTCCTGCAGTGCTGCAGGACATCTCAGGGTGTTTTCCCGAAATTTCTTGTTCAGATCCTTTAACAGGATTCAATGGTTCACCTCCCTCAAGGGAGGCATTTCTAATGGCACTGGTGCCATTACAGTTTTAAATTTCTCTCTCCACCACTCCCTGAGTATTTCGAACTCAGGGTTGTTCATGGAGAGACTTTCCAGATGTGGTATGTCTGGAAGTTCTAGTCCTTCTGGACTAGGATTGGGCCAACCTTCAGGGTACTTTCTTTCAATTACCCTGAGGTGTGTTTTAATCTTGCCTCCCTGTCAGGGGGGCTTCTTTTTTGGTTGTTCTCAAGCTCTTGCTCGAGTTTTCCATCCATGTGATCTTGTCGCATGGTCTTCACTGACTCCAAGGGTATCTATGTTACCCTTGTTCACCGTTCTCACTTTGTGGGACCGGAAGTCTAAACTTACCTGGTTTTTGTTTAACCAGGGGGTGCTGAATATGGCGTCATATCTATCGATGTTAATTACATTGAAGTAGTGTTTTTCTACATGGCTGTTGATCTCAACATCCATGTTTGTTCCAAACAGGATCTGTGATCTTGTTCCTTTCGTCCCCATTTGAAGGATGACTGGGTTCTGTCATATCCATTCCCGGCCATCGACTTCCGGTCCCTCCAATCCCTCCGGCCTACCTCCGCTCCTTCTTTACTAACTTCGGAGCTCCTGTATTCCGCAATCCTCTCGGTACCCCGATGGTCACCACCCCCTCCTTTCAATTTATTACCAACGCCTCCCTAAGTACGGAGCCCTGAAGACTTCCAGACAGCTCCGACGTCTGCTAGCGCACTCCCGCCTCCGCTGGGCAATACACTCACCTGCCCTGCAGAGCCCACCTTCGGGCCCATCCCTCCTTTCCGTTTCTGGGTTATCGCCTGCCTTTCCGTTAACCCCACGACCCGACTCGTCAGTAATATTCAGTCGGCTAATGTTTAACCCCGTTAGCTCCGCTCCGTTCGGCTCCGCCATTTGCGGACCCGTCTTGCTGTAACCATATATATATCCAGCTTGTACATAGGTTACACTTCAGTAATAAAATCGACTAGAGTTACCCCCCTTCAGTTCTGGTTGCCAGTTGGTAAGTTAGGGCACGGACGTGTTACTAGGCACAGCACTCTTGGCATAAGTCGCTGAGGCCGAAGCCCTCCGCCACGGAGACTTCCCTTCGTCTCGAACCTGGTCTCTGACAGGTTCTCCAATTGGAGAATTGGGATATGGACTGCGCGGACAAAGTCCGGCAATATAGCATCCATTTCAGCTCCACTGTCAAATGGCATGTAGGCTTTTATGCCTGCTATTTTTATATGAGCCATCAGCGTTCTCTTTGTTGAGAGCAGTCTGTTTGCAGGGTATTTTCCCACATCTTTTGAGATGCGGAATTTCGCATCAAACAAGGGGGTCTGGGTTTCGATGGACTTTTGGTCCTTCTTCCCTTTCTCCTTGTTTTCCTTGGGTACTCTGGTGTATTTCCCCAAGGCATCTTTTCTTGGTGCTTCCACCAAGGCTTCGGCGACTTTCTCATCTGCCGTGTTTTCTAACTGGCATGCTACTGCCAGTTTGATTCTATAATTTATGTCATCATGATCAACAACTGACATTGGGCCCATCCTTATGGTCCCAACGTTGACTTCCTCACCCTCTGAGTCGGGTGAGTATTGAGGTCCCTCGTATGGGTCCTCTACTTCGAAGCTTGATGCTCCACAGTTACCAGAGTTGTTCTCTGGTTTTTCATCTGTTGAGTCTTCTGACTCTTCTTCTGATGCATTTGTGATCTCCATGGTGGCTATGCGCCTTGGTTTTTCATCGCTCGTTGCATTATGTTTTGGGCAATCTTTCATTTGCCCTATTTTGCCGCATTTGCCGCAAATTGGGACTGACTTTTGGTCAGTTTTCCTCGAATTTTTCGAGGATGAATCCTCTTTCCATCTGGATTTCAGCTCTTCAGCCTTCTTTCCTGATGGGAGAGCTCTGCCACGGCTCGTGGTTGCCGTGGTGGTTGTTCGGGTATAATATCCCGATTTGTAGGCTGAAGACATCTTCAGCCTGTCGATTATCTCGTCTACACGAGATATTGCTTTTAACATCTCCTCATTTGAGAAGTCCGCTCTGATTCTGTCATGAGCAATCATTTCCCTCTTCCATTCAAGGGGAATGTAGTTTAGAAACCTGGCATTGAAGGATGCCTGGTCTGGCAGCGTCACCATCTGGGACGCTGCTTTAGACAGTTCTAAGTAGAACTGTTTTAGGCCTTTTTCCGCTTCATATTTAACACTGCGGTTGTCATATCCATACATACTTGATCCCAAACCGACTCCCGGACCTCCATCTTCACCACCTCCGGAGTCCTACCCTACCGCTGTCCGTTCCGATATTCACCTTCGGTCCTGACACCACACCTGACACCACACCTCCTCTCACCCCTCTTGCCACCTCCACTTCTCCATCCTCCTCCTGCCCTATCTCTGTCCGCTCCGATACTCACCTCGGACCAAACACCACTCCTCTCACCACCCTCCTCCTACTCCTCCTCCCACTCCTCCTCTTCCTCCTCACAACACCTCCACCCTTCCGTCACTCTCCTACCCTTCTCCCGTCTGCTCCGACACTCACTTTCGGACCTGACACCTTTCCTCTCCTCCACTCCTCTCCCCTTTCCTCTCTCCTCTCTCTTCCCCCTGGCCCTCTTCTGCTGACCTTCCGCCAAGTTACAACCTTCCGCCGCTGTTCCGTACCTCATACTCGGACACCGCTCGTACCTTCGCTCCGAGACTCCATCATAGTTCCTACCTCGGACTTTGACTCCACCTCAGCTTAAGTCCATTGCATTGGTGACCTCATACTACGTAAACACCATTGCCAATATTTGTCGGACTTTCAACCCCGCCTCCGTAACCTCTGTAAGCTCCGTAACCCCTGAGCTCCATGGATCACCTTCAGCACTTTCACCACTTGTAATGTATCTTTCATGTTTTCCCCTCATCCCTATTTGGACTGCTGCTTCTTCCCATTCTAGCCAGTTAGTCATCATCCCCACTTCCCCTCATCCTCCTGCCCCTCTGGGCTTTTCCCTCCTTACCTCCTTTCGGATGTACCACAGGTTCTGCCCTATGACCTTCAGTACCGCTCCGCTTCTGTCATCCCTTTGTTCCCGTTCGGACACCTTCGTTCCGATTCGGACCCCCTTTGTTTCCTTGTGCTTTCGCCCTCTCCATTATATATATCGGTGCTTGTACATACTTGTTTTAGGCCTTTAGTCTAAAATCGACCTGAAATGCCCCCTAGAGACTTCCTGCTCACCGCCTATGAAATTAAGGACCAAATGGACAAACAGCAATGGCACACGCTCCGCTTGAGTCACTGAGGCCAAGGTCCCTCCTTGCTAAGTCTCCGGTTCCCCTCTGGAATCATCCGCCCTTGCCCAGTTCTAACTGCAGTACTTCTTTGTCACGTTCAACGCAGCAGAGGCTTTAATGTAGGTTCTCATCAATATGTTGAGAACTTTGAGGAACATGCCCTCATCTCCTCTGAGGAGAATTTCGTCTCAGAGTCTTATTCCGAGGTTGAATGCGGGTCCCCCTAATCCACAAATCAAGCAGTCCAGATGGACTTTGTCAAATTGGGGACCTTTGCATCCTCGCAAGGCGAGGAATCCCAGTAGTTCTGTGAACCACTGCCAGAACGATTCCATGTCATTCTCCCCTGACCATTTTTTAGAGCTTCAGGCTTCACTCCCTCTGGGTAGGGAGTGAGTATTCTCACTTTGGCCATTCTTATGGCCTTTTCGTACCATTTCTCCAGGTACTCCTCTTGCTCCCCTGCCTCTGCAGGGTCACTATCCAATGGAGATTTCTCCTTTGGGGGGGTTTTCGCTGGGGGGAATTTTCCTTGCAGCGTTGTAGGCGGGAATCTCTGCTACCATACAAACAAGCCCAGAAATCGCGATTCTAACACCCTGACGAACACCCCATACCCGAGGCACTTTATACACGGTCCCAGATACCCTTTCTACCATTTCCCCATTTTTCCCAATTTTTCCGATGCATTTCCAGCCCTACAGTCAAGATTCCCACGCCTGTCAATCTAGCGGCCACCCAATTCCAGTCATATCTCAAGAACCACTGAATGGATTTGGATGAAATTAGTACCGTTGGAAAGCTGCGAGAGAGGAGAGTCCATTAAAGCGGCGGGAGAAGGTTGTTGGATGCTCAATTAGGAGGGATACGATTTCCATCATTCATTTTATTGTTTCCGATATTGTTTCCATTGCTTTTATTTGTATTTCCTTTCCATCACTTTCTTTGCTATTCTGTGTCGCCATAGAGGCGTATTTCTATTCTTCCCCTTTGCCCTGCGATTTCTCACTTATAGCGCACATTTTCATGTATGGTACAGAGGACTCCCCCATGAGAAGGGACATCCCACCAAGAAGTTTAGTTGTTTGACCAGTCTAGTGACGCCAGAGCGCGACCAGTACGTTGATACAGTATCTCTGACTCCTGATGATAGTCCAGAGTGACCAGGAGTGAGTACTTATTTTGTGAGATTTTATTGTCAGTAGCACCCGGACCACGGCACAGTATCGGCACTGTTGCCACCATCCACCCATTCGCTCCTTCCGACCCGATTCAGACACTACCCCCAGGTCCCTACTATTTGCCTGGGCAGCCTTTTTGCCCAGTTACAGCGTTTCTTTGGTTTCTGGCGAACTCGCCTGAGTTGTATTTGGATTCTCTCATTGTTTTGAGAGAGTGTGGTTGTGTTACCTCTCTGTTTGAGAGGTTCATCGAAGGTGGATGTTTGGCCGAACCTTTGGTACATGCCAATTCTCCTCCTAATTTCTGAACAGTGCCTTCTTTTGGCATCATCTTCTCCTATCCTTGGGAGAAGGATCTCCTTAGCGTCTCTGTCGAGTCACTGTGTCAGAGACCAGGTTGAGATGAAGGAGTGTCTCCATGGCGGAGGGCTTCGGCCTCAGCGACTTGTGCCAGGAGCGCTGTGCCAAGTAACACGTCCATGCCCTAACTTACTAAGCTGGCAACCAGAACTGAAAGGGGGTAAACACTAGTCGATTTTATTACTGGAGTGTAACCTATGTACAAGTTGAGTATATATAGTTACAGCGAGGGCGGGTCTGCAAATGGCAGAACCGAGCGGAGCGGAGCTAATGGGGTTAAACATTAGCCGATTGAATATTACCGACGAGTCAGGTTACAGGGTTAACGGAAAGGCAGGCGATAACCCAGAAATGGAAAGGAGGGATAGGCCCGAAGGTGGGCTCTGCAGGGCAAGCGAGTGTATTGCCCAACAGAGGCGGGAGTGCGCTAGCGGACGTCGGAGCTGTCCGGAAGCCTTTGGGGCTCCATACTTAGGGAGGCGTAGGTAATAAATTGAAAGGAGGGGGTGGTGACCATCGAGGGGTACCGAGGGGATTGCAGAATGCAGGAGCTCCGAGGTTAGTGAGGAAGGAGCAGAGGCAGAGTGGAGGAGTTGGAGGGATCGGAAGTCAATGGCCAGGGATGGATATGACACACTGATGATACTCCAGTGTACTTTCACTGGTTGTTCTTTTCGTGAAATTTTCATGAGTTTTGGTTTTGTCCTGGCCCGTGGCCCAGGGGTATTTTTTTGTTTCCTCACTATTTTGTGAGAAGTTTATTTCCTTCAGCAAGTCTATCTGCTCGCTGATTTTGTCAGTCAATGCGTCGATTGTGTTGGCCATTCTTCCTAGAGTTATCTCTAGACAAGCCATGCTATTGTGGCTCATTTCCTCGATCTTTTTTTGGATCGAGTTTATTGCGTTTATTATGTGCAATTCCTGGTTTTCCAGGAGGAAGTTTGGTTGGGCAAGCAGTGACTCTCCCCAGTTGACATTGCCACTTCTGGGGGTTCCAGAAGGGGTTCTTGGAGTAAAAACTCCATGCTCGCTTTGTTTAGGCGATGCCATTGCGGAGGGTGCTTCCCTTTCATAGAGGGGTCTGTTCACTGGTTTTTCCTTACTTTTCCGGCTTCCTCAGCGAACTCCCTCATTTCGGTTCGCCTCCTCTTCATTATCTCGGAGACCTCCTCCGAGGTTGGCGACCTTGCCTTGTCTGGCATGGCATGGGGTAGTGTAAACAGCAGAAGTTCTTTTGGAGCTCCCATGCTCTGGGAGATCCTGCTCTCAGGGCGTTTTTTTGCACCTTCTCGGGCTTCCAGCCTGAGAAGAAGTTGGTCTTCATTTTCCGTCCTCCATTCAGATGGAACCTGGAACAAGTCCAGTAGTTTTTCAGATAGTTGACGTGGAGGTTCTTCCCTCTGTTTCCCTTTGTCTGCCTTTGAGGCTTGACTTGGGGACATGGGGAGGACTCCAGGGGATAGTGGGGCCCTGGAGTTTCCTGTGACTCTATCCAATCAGCTTTTCAGGCTGATCGTTCAGCGCTTACATGTTTGTCGCGCAAGTTGATCACCTCCTGAGGAGGTGAGGGATCTTCCCCAGCTTGGGTTAGATCAATGTGACGTGGGGTTCTAGGGGTATTGGGCCCCACACTTACTCCACATAAGTTTCTAAAACCTTCAGGGACCAGCCCTGAGGTGGTTGCTTTTTCCAGATCGTGTTGATCCTCATCGTCGTCTGACAACAGCTGTTGATTTGAATCTCCCATGATGGGAGAGTGCAGTTTCTTAATAAACTGCTCGTTTTTCTTTATCGTCGCTGCAGACATGACCTTGCCCTTGCAGGCGTGATTAGGCACCATTGGCGCTACCAAGTCAAATTGTTAAGATGTGATAAGTTTGGTGGGTTGTGTTGTAAAACACACCTCACACACTTAAAAAAGTGTGAGGTCTCAGTGGGTAGCTCAGCACACAGAGCCATAAGTGATACAAAGATGTGTATTTTACGGTGTGTGTAAGCAGTTAACTGGAGGTTACCACTTACCCACATGACTATATGTATCTTGTAATTACATATGGCTCAGGGTTCAGGGCTATTGCCCTGACACTATCTCCCTTACACCTAGGGATGCTTGTCTTTTTTGTTTGCAGCTAAGAATGATGACATGCACAAGTCATCACTATGCCGGAAATTACCATGTGTGGCTGTATGGCTCACATGCCGCCAAAAGTTGGGAAGGATTGGAGCTGTGCCTCATTTGTCTCGTAAAGTGGCCACAAGCACTGCTAGATTTATGTAACTTATGTAGTTACATTTTCAGCTGAAAAATATTAAGAACTCTGCTTTGATTTCATGAATTCTTGGATTATTTCTCATGTTGCCTCCAGTGGTATTTGGCGGTGACTGCGATATTTTCGGACTGCCCAAGATGCCTCACAGCCATTCAACCCCCACTGATATCCATCCATGTATCTTAGTGAGCAGTTTGCAAACCTGAAAAGAAATAAGAATTGTGAAGAGTGTAATAATAAAAAAACTCGCCTTCTCATGGAATGGATGGTCACAGACGCCAATGCTTCTTTTGCATTTGCTTCGACATCCTCTATTTTTGATGAGGGTGGATATTCTCTGTAGACTTGCTTTGAGAGGCCCCAGACTTGTTCAATGAAATTTAATTCACAGTGAAATTTCGGGAGGAAAAGAACTTCAAATCCATTAGCCCTACAATGAGATGTAAGCAGGCAGTCAATGTTGATGAAGTCGGGCTGGTGGAACAGAATGTTCCGGCAGCAGCACTGCACGTCAGTTCCTCAGCACTTGAACCCTTTGCACCCTGCTGGAAGTGAGGATGCATTATTGTAGCCATGTTCCTCGAGGAGTTTGGCCATACCCTTGAACTGTCCTGGGTGTGTTTCATGGTTGTCAGGATAGTAAAGGTGTTGTGGCTGGCCATTGAATCTTGTATCAGCCATGCGCTTCTTGGTCATGCGTGGTTTCCCATCTTCTGAATAGATAATCCGCCCATTCTCATCACAGGCAATGACAGAGACACCCCAATCCTTTGGGAATTTGGGCATCTTGACAGCTGATAGGGAATCCTCTGCTTGTTTTGCATGAGTCCGGGCATTGTCAAAGATGAGAACATGCTTCTCATTTGGGTGTTTCTGCTTCAGAATTTGCATTGCGTGTGAAGCCTGTTCGAGAATGTCATCATTTGTAAAGTAACCATCGCGGTTCTTTCCTGGCTTAAGAATCACCCACGCATCGCAGCTGTCCCCCATCAGCCAACCAGAGTCTGCTGAGACAAAATTGGCAATCATCAGAGAAGCGCCTTCACCCTTAGGATAAGGCTTTGGGGTCTCAGAGTTGTGTACCCAGCGAATCTGATGGTGATCATGAGCATAGAAAATTGACTCATCATGAAACCAAAGAACAGTGTGTTCCTCTGGCTGTGATCCAGTGAGTTCCTCCTCTCCATTTATGTCCCACTCCCTTGTTGACTTCGCATATTCAGCCATTGTGGGCAAGAACATGGTCTGCCGATAATACACAACATCTTCGCGCTCATGCCCATCTGAGTATTGTCCTCATTTCTCCTTGCGCCACCGGTATCCCATTATGTGTAGCCATCTCTGTGCTGTGTGCAGGCTGATTGGTTTTTCGCGTCCTTGATGCTCTTTCATCTCTGGGGTATTGAGGAAATTTACAATGTCTGCAGCAGAGATGTAGGGTGTCATATCCGTGCATACCCGACCCCGACCCGACTTCCGGACCTCCACCCTCTTCACCTCCAGAGTCATAACCTACCGCTGCCTTTCCGATACTCACCTTCGGTCTTGGCAACACACCCCTCCTCTTACCTCTCCGACCCCTTCTCCGTCCGTTCCGATATCCACCTTCGGACCTGACTACTCTTCCTTACCTGTCCCCTCTCTCCTTCTTCCGTCACTCCTCCGCCACCCTTCCGCCAAGTTGCGACCGTCCACCACTGCTCCGTACTTCACACTCGGACACCGTTCGTACCTTACTCCGAGCCTCCGTCATAGTCCATACCTCGGACTTTGACTCCACCTCGGCCTTAGTCCATTGCATTGGTGACCTCATACTACGTGAACACCATTGCCAATATTCCTCGGACATCCAACCCCGCCTCCGTAACCTCCGTAAGCTCCGCAACCCCCGAGCTTCGCGGACCGCCTCCGGCACTCTCGCCGTTTGTAATGTATTTCTCGCAATTCCCCCTCATCCCTATTTGGACTACTGCTTCTTTCTATTCTAGCCAGTTAGTCATCACCCCCACTTCCCCTCATCCTCCTGCCCCTCTGGGCCTCGCCCACTCTACCTCCTTTCGGATGTATCACAGGTCTTGCCCTATGACCTTCGGTACTGCTCCGCTCCCTCTAACCCTTTGTTCCCGTTCGGACGTCTTCGTTCCGATTCGGTCACCCTTTGTTCTCCTTGTGCTTTTGCCCCTTCCTTATATATATATCGGCACTTGTACATACTCGTCTGGTTTCAGTCCGAAATCGACCTGAAATGCCCCCAAGAGACTTCCTGCTCACCTACTGTGAAATTAAGGACCAAATGGACAAACAGCAATGGCACAGCGCTCCGCTTGAGTCGCTGAGGCCAAGGTCCCTCCACGCTAAGTCTCCGATTCCACTCCGGAGTCGTCCGTTTCCGCCCATCTCTAACATAGGGGCCAAGCCCACGAAGGTGAGTTTCCAGTTTTTCTTTCAAATCTTCATCTGTTGTCAGAATTGATGAACCCCAGCAACCATATGGATTATCTGGAAGTGATTTATTGTCCAGAAATTCCCTACACCATCTCCGTAAGCGCGCGGGATAGGATTTCCCACGATTCCACACATTCGCAACTGTCACCAATATCTTGATCCAGCCAGCATCTCCACCTCCATCCACTCCAGAACCATACAAGTGGAGAAGCTGAGCCATCTGCTGGATTCACACCCACAGCATTAGGTTAATCTCAACCTTTTTGTAGCCTCTCCCTGTGTTTTGTTGTGGCTTCAAGATGACATTGAGATCTCGCGCGGCCTTGACTGCCTCTTCTTTTTTGGGTGGGGGGACATAGGGCTGCGAATGTTTTTCTGCTTCAAGAGGCTCACTCTGGGCAGTTGCTGAAGATGCTGGTTGCAGGCAGAGCTTCCTGGGTGATGGGAGGAATGCAGTGGAAGCGGGATTGGGATTGGTGGGTACTTCCACATTTTCTTCCTGATTTTTGTGAATGGATGCGTCTGAATTGTTTGGAATGTTCAGGGGAATGTCAGACACTTCGCTGTGAGGGTGTTTCCAGGTGGAATCTTGTTGGATGTTGAGGGAGATATGGTGGATCTCATTGATCTCGGTGACAAACACATCAATCCCAGCACAATCTCCCTCTCTATAGGAAGTGCCTAACAGTGCTGGGTCACTGTACTCATCGCTAGAGTCACTCAAGAGTGCTGAAGGACTAGGTTGAGTTTGGGGTGTGGACTGTGTGCAGGAAGTTGGAGGAGGATGACTGAAAAAATCAAGGACTGTGTGTTTTTTCCCATCAATCCTTGTCTTTTTCTTCATTTCCTGAAGCCTCCCACTTATAGCTCTCTCCTTTGCTGCATCATGGCACCGGCTGCATTCAGAATGGACTCCATTTATCATTGAGCCCAGATATGTAACTTTGTTACCTGGAATGTTTCCCCGGATATTCATTAGGTGAGAAAGCCTTTTCTCAGAGTCGCAGAGGAGCTGAGTGAACACATCCTTTGAGACTATTGCGGGGTTGACTGTTTCATCAAAGTCCGAGTCACTGTCAGTGTCACTGTTTGCACTATCATAGACATCAGAATTGACATCAATCTCTGGTTGTCCTTGCATTCTGTGGTTCTCTGAGACATATGGATGCTCTGGGGAAGGAGGTGTGGTGATTGATTCTGTAGCAGGATTAGATGTATTTCCGCGTAATTTCTAAGGACAATGCAGAGTGTAAATTATGACTTAACAAACACTTCGTTCATGACAGTCCCACCTTCTGGGAGAACCTCCCAAGATTGTTAGCTTTTTCCCTAAAGGCATAGCACACAGTATCAGGGGATTAGGGGGGAAAGGGTGTCTGCGCTTGTTGCTTTCTGTTTCAGTAATTCAGCAATTACCGAATGAATTGATTTAAGAAATCCATGCATGCCAAAATTTTACTGTTCATTTTCCAATTTTATTTCCTAAGTGCCAAGGATTGAAAGCAGACTCAATTCCAGGAGAAAAACCAAAAACCCTCTCATTTCCCCGTGAGTCTGAATATTTAAATTTGGCAACCACAATGGTCTTCTTTACTATGTACTCTACAGGTTGGTGGGCATAGAATTTACTACAACATGTTGTGTAAAAAATGAGAGTGTTGGTTTGTTTCAAAACAATTTGTATCCAGATAGTGATGACTTGTGCACATCATCATTCTTATTTGCATTGTGCAGTATCCTTGTGCTTCCTGAAGAAATGTCATTGCAGAAATATGAGCGATATAACATCCCACATGGTCTCATATTTCTGAGATATTTCTAACCTGTTGGGACAAAGATATTTCTTGAAAAACAGATCTTAGGATCACCATCAGAAATCTCTCAGAAACATGTGGTAACTAAGGTATTTCTGAAGTGAAAACCACAGCTTGGAATGCAGTGATTGGTTACATCCAGTCTTCAGACTCCTCCCTTGTAGATTCCTGAGTTCATCCCCAGTGACCCCATCCCATATTTGCACTGTCCCATCATGAGGCCAGCCTGGATCCATCAGATGAGGTGATGGGCTGGACCCAGCTGGTGTGCCCTTGAGTTCATCCCCAGTGATCCCATCCCAGATTTGCACTGTCCCATCATCAGATGCCAAGGCCAGCTGGATCCATCAGATGAGAAGGTGATGGACTGGTGTGCCCTCAGAGCACCTTGAATTCATCCCCAGTGACCCCATCCCAGATTCACATTGTCTGATCTCTGGAAGCCAAGGTCAGCCTGGATCCATCAGATGAGAAGGTGATGGACTGGACCCTTGGAGCACCTTGAGTTCATCCCCAGTGACCCCATCCCAGATTCACATTGTCTGATCTCTGGAAGCTGAGACCAGCCTGGATCCATCGGATGAGAAGGTGATGGACTGGACCGAGTCAGTGTGCCCTCAGAGCACCTTGAGTTCGTCCCCAGTGACCCCATCCCAGATTCGCACCGTCCGATCATTGGAAACTGAGACCAGCCTGGATCCATCGGATGAGAAGGTGATGGACCAGACCGAGTCAGTGTGCCCTTGGAGCACCTTGAGTTCGTCCCCAGTGACCCCATCCCAGATTCGCACTGTCTGATCATTGGAAGCTGAGGCCAGCCTGGATCCATCAGATGAGAAGGTGATGGACAGGACCCAGCCGGTGTGCCCTCGGAGCACCTTGAGTTCATCCCCAGTGACCCCATCCCAGATTCGCACCGTCTCATCAACGGAAGCCGACGCCAGCCTGGATCCATCAGATGAGAAGGTGATGGACTGGACCGAGCCGGTGTGCCCTCGGAGCACCTTGAGTTCATCCCCAGTGACCCCATCCCAGATTCGCACCGTCCGATCATCGGATGCCGATGCCAGCCTGGATCCATCGGATGAGAAGGTGATGGACAGGACCCGGTCGGTGTGCCCTCGGAGCACCTTGAGTTCATCCCCAGTGACCCCATCCCAGATTCGCACCGTCCAATCACCGGATGCCGACACCAGCCTGGATCCATCGGATGAGAAGGTGATGGACCGGACCCAGTCGGTGTGCCCTCGGAGCACCTTGAGTTCATCCCCAGTGACCCCATCCCAGATTCGCACCGTCTCATCAACGGAAGCCGACGCCAGCCTGGATCCATCAGATGAGAAGGTGATGGACAGGACCCAGTCGGTGTGCCCTCGGAGCACCTTGAGTTCATCCCCAGTGACCCCATCCCAGATTCGCACCGTCTCATCAACGGAAGCCGACGCCAGCCTGGATCCATCAGATGAGAAGGTGATGGACCGGACCGAGCCGGTGTGCCCTCGGAGCACCTTGAGTTCATCCCCAGTGACCCAATCCCAGATTCGCACCGTCTCATCAACGGAAGCCGACGCCAGCCTGGATCCATCAGATGAGAAGGTGATGGACCGGACCGAGCCGGTGTGCCCTCGGAGCACCTTGAGTTCATCCCCAGTGACCCAATCCCAGATTCGCACCGTCTCATCAACGGAAGCCGACGCCAGCCTGGATCCATCAGATGAGAAGGTGATGGACCGGACCGAGCCGGTGTGCCCTCGGAGCACCTTGAGTTCGTGCCCAGTGACCCCATCCCAGATTCGCACCGTCTCATCAACGGAAGCCGACACCAGCCTGGATCCATCAGATGAGAAGGTGATGGACTGGACCGAGCCGGTGTGCCCTCGGAGCACCTTGAGTTCGTGCCCAGTGACCCCATCCCAGATTCGCACCGTCCCGTCATCGGAAGCCGACGCCAGCCTGGATCCATCAGATGAGAAGGCGACGGACTGGACCGAGTCGGTGTGCCCTCGGAGCACCTTGAGTTCGTGCCCAGTGACCCCACTCCAGATTCGCACCGTCCGATCATCGGAAGCCGACGCCAGCCTGGATCCATCGGATGAGAAGGCGACGGACTGGACCGAGTCGGTGTGCCCTCGGAGCACCTTGAGTTCGTGCCCAGTGACCCCACTCCAGATTCGCACCGTCCGATCATCGGAAGCCGATGCCAGCCTGGATCCATCGGATGAGAACACGACGGACTGGACCGAGCCGGTGTGCCCTCGGAGCACCTTGAGTTCGTCCCCAGTGACTGCACTCCATATTCGTACCGTCTCGTCATCGGAAGCCGACGCCAGCCTGGAACCATTAAACGAGAACGCGATGGAAGTGACCGAGTCGGTGTGCCCTCGGAGCACCTTGAGTTCTTCCCCGGCGACTGCATCCCAGATTCGGACTGTCTTGTCCCCTGATGCCGAGGCTATCCTTGATCCATCAGACGAGAATGAAACCGAGGTCACCGAGTCGTCGTGTCCTCTGATGGTAAGGCAACCACCCTCTACAGAGCCGCTCCCTCGTATTGTTGGGTCGGGTAAATGAGACAGAGCTGAATGTACGATATGTCCAGCAGAAGCCGAAATGACTGTATAGTTTTGATAGGTGAAGCGACGACATGGTAATAGCAGTTGGAGCAAAGACTTTTTCAGATTTTGGTCCGGTAATTGGCGGCTCCCACTCTATGAATTGACATTATACACCTTAATGACTGGGCACTCAAACGCAAATCACATACCGCACACCACATAGTAACTTTATCTAATTCAACGAGAGCATTCCTTGTCGCCCCTAGTAAACTCAACACTTGCAACCATTTGATCATTGATTCAGCGAAGAACGTTATTAATTTGCTTAAGAACTCCGTTGAAGGATTTTCAATTTCCGCCACATGTAGAAGGCCATAGAGAGCTGCATATTGAACATCGGAGGAGATTTTCGACTGGATCTGAAGAGTAAGGTCTGGGATGTCGGAGTTCAGGACTAAAGGGTTTGACAGTTGTAGAATATTTTCCCCTGGCAAACGACAAAGGGTCTCGATGCAGTGTATAGCAATACGGGAATGAAGATCGTCCTTGTTCGTGATCCAATCCGGGACGCGTTGGGAATTGTCGCGGGTATCTAGGTCCTGCGCTGAGTAGGCAATTGTGCCAAGAAATGTCCCAATCGAGTGGGAAAGCCACCCGATCGGCTTTGTGAGATTTAAGGGTTGCCACCGAGGGCTAAAGGTCTGTTGTAGAATCAATGAGTCGAAAAATTGACGGGATGAAAAGGTTCACACACCCAAGCGGCACTTTGAAATGCCGCCATAATCTTCTACCAGATTAACCACTTCCCAATTGATTATACTATATAGGGCTTACCGTGTAGGGTGTCACATGAGCCGCTGCTCGCTCAGATATTCTCGTTCGAACAAGACGTGCTGTGTTACGAGCAACCGGGCCTCCGAAGATGTAGTGCCCATCTCCCGAGATCCCAAGGTGCTCTTGAAGGAGAGAACAGAACATCCAGCAGTTCTCCTACAGTGATCGTAGTCGTGAGCTTGCTTCATTGGCCTTATCGCGACGGAATCATACCGGCCAAATTTTATACTCTAGCAGTTCTTCGCAGATAACACGAAGATAATCACCAAAATCACCGAGGAAAGGCGTTCTTCTGAACGTTTGAATATTTTCCTGGCGCCCGTTTCCAACGAGTGCTTCCTTAGACGCCGAGAGCTGAGCCTGCGAGGCCGTCAGCGGCAAAGTCGGCAACAGATCGACAGGGACCACTCACCGTATCATTGGCACTCGTTTTCCCGAGTTTTAACACGAGTAAGCCGATACTTGAACCGGCTCTTCGATCAATCCGCAGCCATATGTCCTTTTTCTCTGGACGGCGCAATTGAAAGATGAGGAAGCGATGTAGAACCAGGTTCCGAGACTGAGAATAGCAGGATGTGCTGATAATCCTCGCCGCTTGAAGCCAGATGTGTTTGTCGATGACCTGATCGCAGAGATCCTTTAGGGAATATTTGGCTCCAGTGCTGCGAAACGAGAGAACCGATCCCTTCGAAAAAGTCGAAAATCCAGAGACAGTGGAGAAATTAGAAAAAGCAGTAAACGCAGAAGAAGTCCGCGCAAGAGGAGGGTGCAGGACGCTATCCTCAGTTGGCTCGATAGCATCTAGAACATTCAAGCCGAATTCCGTCTCAAAGAAACCCTCCTGGGGGACAATTCAGTCATCAAGTCGAATGCCAGGGTGCTACGTGTGCTCACAGAGTCATCGTTTTTGATATTTCCGTCTCCATGGGAGAAACCAGTGTTTGGTGGGAATGCCCCACTAGACGTGAGCGCATCGTGGTTGACTGGATGAGGAACTGAATCGAAATCCTCGTCCACCTCTTCGATACGTGAGAGGGACATCTGGCGACAATGGAACGCTAGAGCGGCGTTCCAACCTTCAGTTTGGTTTTGAAGCCTGCGCCGGACGTGCTAGGGAGTCGCAACGTGGAGACTACTCCGCATAAAGCAAGACGCAACAATACACCGCTTTTTGCCGTTGTCAAACGCTTCTGATTCTTTTTAATTTTGGTGATGACCTCCTGAACACGTTTACACAAGCTCTCTATGTAGTGCAGCAGCCTTGCATATGTTGTCCAAGAGCGAACATGAATTACTCCTTTTCGCGCCACTACAAACATCGATCTCCCATCAACACTCGTATCCTCACCCTCATGTTGCTCGCTTCCTCTACTCATTCATTTCTTAGACGCTTTGCCGAAGACTACGGTGTGTTATTACCCGAAACAAACTTCTTTGCACCGTCCAACTTCCAACACATATATATCACCAGTGCAGTCCTACGGTGGTATTCAGAAATAAATAAATAATTCATCTATCGTACCCCGGTACAACGTTTTGTCCAAAGTAAGGAACCAAGGGCCGCACAGTATGATACGGCGATTCACATAAGTAAAACACCACTCTGCCCCAAAGTACAAAACGTGGGTCAGTACTTGGGTATCCCGTCATAAATTACTCGGAGAAGAACATGCGACAACAACCTGGTACATCCTTAGTACGATACCTCGGGATCACAGGTAAATCATCAACCGATCGCGTCCGGGGAACCCGGTCAAATTTACTCAGGGGCCTCCGAGTTTTAAACAGCGCACACCTTCCAGGTGTTTTCCCTTAGAGTATCCCACCGTAAGATACTCCGGTCCTTGGGTTTCCTGATGTTTTTTTTTACCGTGATTTACTTCTCACTGTGACTATTTTTTAACGAAAAGCTGCCTAATAGTAAATACCAGGAAAATGGTTGTTTCGTTGACTGTACGCTTGCTTCCCACAGTGATTAAGACTGTTCACAGCCAAGCGGACCCGATTGACAGTGGCCAGGGACGTCTTTGAGCTCCTCTCTGCATAGGGGCGTCGGATCGACCCAGCATCCCCAAGCTAGGTCCGGTAGGAGCTGAAACCCGACAAATTGGCATTTTCCTCGTGACACCCTGGTCAGAAATAATAACCTAAAACACCCAAAACACAAGCACGCGACATTGCCGCCACTTCCGGTGCCTTACAAAACCTCAATCTCAACCCTAACGTCTTACTTGAAATCTTTTATTTTGATCTGAGTCACTTGTCCCGCCCGACTTTGCGGCTCACATCTATCGAGCGGACCCAGTGATCAAATTGCAAATATAAAAAAGAACGGGAAAAGAACGAACAATCGGATCCAGGTACCAGGCACTAGCTTGGTCTCTAGTGACTCAGTGAGGACACGCGCGCGGGCACACGAACGCTAATCATCAAGGATATCTTATTCATCGCACCCTCAATATCTCTGCTCGACTCGTCCTCGAGTCGCTCTCGGTGACCAGGCATTTGCGAGTGGTAACATCCCGTCATACTCAATCGTCACCGTCACCATCATTCTCACGGTGGCGCCGCTTGTCATCGTGTTGGTATAGACCCCTTCCTTCATCCCTCTCACCCTTGCCCCCGCTCCGACCCTGTTTCTGCCTGCCTCTAACTTTGCGCGGTGTCCACTTTATCAAGATCCTTTTCATCGCTCTGTCCAATCCCGAACGACGAAAGAACGACTTCCCTTTTCCCCTCTTTTTGCACACACCTTGACTCCACCGTGCGCTGGAGCCGACCGGAACCTATCACGCCTTCGTTCCGCAAAAAGCGTAACTACATACACGTAAAACGCACTTGGATTTTATCATCGCTTAATAGCGTCAGCGTCCTCACACACACAACCATATAAAACGTTCGACAACTCGCTTGCGGGGGAGGCGGGTTTGTGTCACTGCTCACACGCCGTGACTGTGTGAGCTTCTTCTTCCCTTGCTCTGACTTTGCTTTTTCTCTGTGACGTACTCCTAATCTTTGAACCGCGTTCAGTACAGTGTTTCTTTTTTGCGCCTGTTTGGGGGACTCGAACCGATTTGCTCTTGCTGCTTGCCTTGAGGTCGTCCTGATATCATCCACCTCCCTCTTTCCCAGCGCGCGTGCTCGCCTCAGCCTCTTGATCGACTCGTTCGGGCTAACGCGGTGATCTATTCGTCACCATTGTCATCACCATCAGCGCCCAACAACCCATTCATCCACTTTGTCAACACCAACAGCGTCCACTACCTACATTCCGCTACACCCTCTGCCCTTCCCTAATCTCTCATCGACACCGTTGGAATTCTCTTATGTTTATTACTTTGGAGGACTATCCTTGTCGGTCGATCAGCTCAAAACGTTGCAGTTTCTTTGAGTACAGTGAGTAGTGGGTTGTTCTGTTTTTGCTTTTCTATTTTCTATCCTTTCCCCTTCACTTGACTCCCCTCCTGCCTCCGCATGATACGTGCGCGCTTGGCCAGAGTGGACTGTTGAGGGTGGATACCTTTCGGTCACCCAGCGCCACCTCGCATTTCTGGCCCCATGGCGCAACTCCACCCACCGGTCATGCGAGTGCGCTCAATTTTTTTTGTTTTTGTCTTTGTAATTGAGTAATTGGATGCGTGATGATTGGCTGATGTATACTCTCCTTTCTTCTCTTCACATCTCCCTCGGTCTATGGACTCGGTTGGTTGATTGGTCATATTCGCTGATTGGGGCGTTTAATTCAACGCACCACACGATTTATTTCCATGCTTATGAAAACCTTAATCATTGGCTTTGCTTCCTGGACAACTCAATCGTTTCATTTCATTGGCTTAACCGATTGATCGCTTGGTTGAACCACACCCAACTCGATGCGTTGGTGGCATGTGGGGGGGTTGGTGTCTTCGTTTTTTTTCCGTGCAATGCGATTGGTCATGACGGCATGGACATTCTAACCCGGTTCCCGATGCGTCCTCTCTCTCCTTTTCGTTATCGCACCTCCGTTTGCTTTCTGACGCACTGACACCTCGTTGGGCTGAACCGGGGACTCGCAACCGCAATCTTTTGGGAATGACATTGGGGGGTTGTGATGCAAAAGTGGCCGCTCACGATCATCGATCGTATATTCCTTCGTCAGCGTTTCCGCCATCATCTTTGGGTGAAGGGGGGGAAGACCGGCCATTGTCTTTAATCCCCCCTGCATCATCGTTGCCGAAGAAGGGGCTGAAGGAGCGGCGGATGAAGGTGGCGAAATTCGGTGCGGTGTTGCAAAGTCCAGAACCTCTCGAAAGATCGATATCCTCTACAGTACCTCATAACCCTTCTACACCTGGCGGTGATGACGAAGATGCTACTTCATCCCTCATCGTGTCCAATTCGATTTCCACATTACCTAATTCGAGCATGATTAACTCGTTGAGTTCAATGCCGCTGACATCATCGCCTTCATCTTCGTTCAAGACTCCGTCGGCACCTTCGCCTGCACCCATGCCGACATCATCAACAACAACAACATCACCAGCGAAAGAAGATTCGCCGGCTTTATCTCTATCCGTCCGGCTTGAGCCTCTTGCAGCTGCCGCTGCCCCTTCAGATCTCGACGCCAACTCCAACATTTCCTCTGCTCCTGTCTCGGACGTGGCACTCCCTCAAGTCCCCAGTACTGCATTTGCCTCTGCCCCTGCTTCTGCCTCCTCCCTGTTACCATCACCCCATCAACATCACACACCCGCGCCACCGCCGCCACCGCCACCGCCACCACTACCACTCACAATACCTTTACCGCCTCCGCCAATAATCTTCCCTGTGCCGGGTGGCGGCGATTTCACGACACTGGTGGCACAGGTACAGGAGGACGTGACGTCCCCTGGCGCGATCCAGTGTTTTGTCTCACCCCCATTGCCTAGCTCCAACACACCGACCCCAGCATCCAGTGTAATGACTCATGCAACGCATTTTTACGTCTCACCTTCATCCACGTCTTCCACGACGGCCACGCACTTTTATGCATCACCCACATCATCTAGGTCTTCTTCAATGCCTGGGTCCCCTTCTACGTATACGTCTGCATCTACTTCTATGGTTTCGTGCACGACGTCCCCCACGTGTCCGCCATCACCATGTGCAACTTTGGTGAGCAGTATGCATGGATCGAGTTCGACGAGCGCGGGAGGAGGGAGTGGGTCAATGAGACCTTGTTTGACGCTTAATTTGGATGCGCTGGGTACGCCTATTCCGAGTCCGGCGGATGAAAGGGGGGAGTACATAAGTGCGGAGGCATTGAGGAATTGGAATGAGGGTGGAGGGAGTTACGAGTCGGGTCTGGGAGGGGAAGGAGAGCAAGGGATCGATATGTTTTTTGAGGAGGGTGAGGAGTTGGGCCCATTAGAGAAGATTTATTTGTTTTCGAGAAGTAGGGCCGTTTTCCATCGGTGAGTTTCTTTTTCTACGTCTGTTGGCGGCGTTTTCGTTATTCCGGTTTTGCTCACGTCGGCGTTGGCGTGTGTGCCTCCTTGTGTTCCGTGTAGGGTGTATATTTCGCGGACGTTGGCGAAATTCTTGCCTTTGATTACGCCGCATGAGGCGGTGGAGTATGTACTGCCTCTTTTGAATGGTTTGGGAACCGATCAAGGTGGGTGCTATGTTCTCTATTTTCCTTCTGTTGTGCTTTGAACTGACATCTACTCCTAAATTGTTTATTTTTTCAGATGATTCGGTCAGGGAGGCCTTTGTGTCGGAGCTGGTACCCATTATGTGGTGGTTCTTTGTTGTGAGTAGCTCCTGCTGCTTTTGGCACTCTCGTCCTCCGATTGCGTTCTGCCTCCAACCATGTCTGACCGATGATATCCACTCGTGGATGGTACTTCTTGGGTTGTTGACAATTTAGAACTGCGAGGTCATTGATTCGGAAGACGTCCAAGATGAGGAACAAGCGGGCGTAACCAATGCAGATCCCTCCGCCTCCAGTTCTGACGACACCCCTTCACCCCGACCGAAACTCCACGTACAAACGTTCACGCCACTCCTTGGATCCCTTCTTCTCAGTGTAAATCCTTCCATAGGTGACGCCGCAAGATGGGGTATCGTCGAACTTCTTGCCCGCCTGCGTGAATCGCCCGAAGCTGTCACAGATGCGAGAAGTCGCGCTTTAAGCAGTACGTTTCACAGTTTTGCGAGCAGTAGTTCTGCGGGGAGTGGTGGGTGGAGTGTCGTGAAAGAGCTAGAAGCTGGACCGGTCAGCTGGGGTGGTATGCCTAGTTCGAAGGAGAGGCGGATCATTGAGAGGGAGCTTGTGTTCGGGGTAGTGATCGGGATGGCAAGGCTCGACTGGGAGCATGATCAAGGGGAGTTTGGGGGCGAGGCAGGTCCAGTCGCCGGCGAAGGCAGAGATGGGGATGACGACGAAACAGAGAGATGGAGCTCAACATGGGGATCTGCGGCGGGGAGTGTTGCAGATCTTCCACCGATTGCTTCGGAGGGTCAGGACAACACCCTTGGTCATTCCGGAGCAGCGGAATCATCTCCTTCTGCTCTGTCGGCGGTATCTTGGACCACGGTTGAATCTACCCCTTCGCTCTCTCTATCGGTACAGACAGCTCCTTCCTCTGATGATATAGTGTCACCCGGTCCATTCTCTTCGTCCGATGGTGTGGGGTTAGGGGGTGAGGCTAAAGCGTTGGTCAGTGGGGAAGATTTCAGTGGTGCTGCCTCTTCGATGGGATTCCTTTCCTTGACACTCCCCTCATTTTCGTCTTTGCGGTCTACCGTGTCGCTAGAAGACGGCCAACAATCGAGTGGGGCCATTGGACGTATGCATCAAAGACAACAACTTCCATGTCCTCAATCCCCAGCAACATCCTCGTTGACATTGAACGCTAACCGTCCTCCATCACCGGACAGCAATGCAGGAGCCCCCACGGCTCCGACGACTGTGAACAGGAATGAGGTTCCGTATGATCCCGAGGATGACCAAGCAGAAGAAGCGGCAGTTGGGCGCGTTGCAAGCATGAGTCTAATTGCTGCTGTCACCGCTAGTGGTAGGACATTCTCCCGTGTTAATTTTTGGGTCATCGATGCTGATTCCCTATGACGTGACAGTAGGCCCATTGAACGACGATGTTACGCCTGCGTTCCTTGAGGAGGTGGAACGTGTCGGGAGTGACCCAGTACACTGGGTACGAAGGGAAGCAGCTTATGCTCTGGGTGCTTTGGCCAAAGTCATTTCGGATGAGGAAGTCATCCATTCATTGGTGAGCCTGTCCTTCAACACCGAAAAATTAGACCGCGAACTGACACGGAATATTTTCGGTCCGGGGGGGTCATAGTTTCCTCTCTACAATTCTTTCATCTCTGATCGCAAGTGGCGCGTTCGTTACTCAGCTCTATTTGCCCTTCCCGGACTCCTATCCCGCCTTGCCATTACCGAGAGAAGATCGTATGCCATTTCCCAGCTTACGACTTTGACACACGATGTTTCTCGATCCGTTCGGTTAGGGACGCTCGAGATTCTCGGGGAGGTCATACATACGTTTTGCGATGATCAAGATGGGCTTCCTAGCGAGCTGA
This sequence comes from Cantharellus anzutake, assembly GCF_015039405.1. Lineage (NCBI taxonomy): Eukaryota > Fungi > Basidiomycota > Agaricomycetes > Cantharellales > Hydnaceae > Cantharellus > Cantharellus anzutake. The sequence continues at coordinate 182,967 of NW_024067029.1, forward strand.
TTGATCTCTTCATGGGGAAGGTCAAGGCTATTGGTGCTGCCCCCAATGTTGGCGGTTCGACGACAGGGATGAGGAGACCCCCTTTTCGTCATATGGATACGATCACTCCATCGTCGTTTCAACAGATGAGCAACTCTGGCTTAAGGTCTGCTCCATTTCTCGGTGCAGACCTCCAGACACCAGATAGAGGGGATGGTGGTGGAGAAGAATCGTCGGATGCCGAGCCGGATTTTCCTAACGATACTGATGGTGAGGGAGATGAAGAAATGATGGGGATACCAGCTCGGGGGGAGGGGACACATTTCGAGAAGAATCTTATACGCGCGTTTAGTTTCCCTGCTGTTGCGCTTACGTTGGGAAGAGATCGGTGGGGGGAGTTGAAGGCATTTTATGCTCAGCTTGCTGGCGCCGCACAAACGGGAACCGATAAGCCGAGTGCGGGAAGTGTGAACGCAAAAGTCCGGAAGACCCTTGCGGCGTCGATTGGAGAGATGGCGAAAATCGTGGGTTCCAAAGCCGCTGTGGAGGATTTGGTGCCTGTGCTTTACGGCCTCCTTCGGCATGGGAGCGGTAATAACCCTGGAATGGGTGGCATAACGGAAGGCAGCTCGGGATGGACTGAGAGGGAGGAAGAAGAGGAGATTAAGATCAAGGCGATCGAGTCCCTCGATGTCTTTTTGGAGGCGATCGACGAAACTGAGCGGGGGCCCATTGGCAGGGAGTTGGAGCGGATGTGGGCGGGCGAGGATTTCGATCGAATGTCTCAGCAGGGGCGCAGGACTGGAGGGGAAGGGGGTTTACCGCTAGCACCGTCGTCGTCCTCTAAAAGCAGAGGGGAAAGTGGGTTTGGGTGGAGGGTAAGGGATGCGTTCTCGAGGAAATTGGGTGTCTTGAGTGGGATTTTGAGGAAGGAGGGCAATGTGGTGAGGAGCCTTGTCATGAAGGCTCTTGTGGATCCCGTGGCTGCTATACGGGAGAGTGCCGTTGATTTTGTGAGAGGATATTTTGTAACTTTGGGGTTGGATTTACTGACGAGGCCTTCCGTTTTCTCGCTTTATATTCCTTGACTTTTCCCCGTTTGTGGGTTCAGTTGCCAACATGCATTCAAAACCTAGGTGTTTCCACGGTTGCGGCCAAGCGGCTTCGGGCAGATGTCGAGTCGTTCGCGATTGCAGATACCTCGAAACGAAGAACGACGTGAGTATGGGTGTCAACGTACTTGCACTTCGTCTGATCTGGCGACATCGAATCCCCTTACATTAGATTCGTTTATTGCATTCAAGCGCTCGCGTTGTCGCAGGCACTGGGGCCTCTGGAGATATCGAAAGGATCGTTTTGGAAAGTCCTTAGAGGCTTGGCTCAAGATCCAGTTATCGATGTGCGGATCGCAGTGTCCAGGCTCGTTAGCCTTGTGTGCTGTGAGTTATAGACATGGGCTTTGGGTAGTTTATGCTGACGCTGCATTTTCTCGTTCCAACACAAGACAAGCACTTTACCCACGGTTATCCGCCTACCATCTCGTATCTCATCCGTTTACTTGGTTCCGATTCATCAGAGGAAGTTCGTTCCTTTGTTTATTGTCTCAATTTCCCACCATCCACCAAGTCCCCACACACATTTTCTTCATCATCTCCACCAACGCTGTCCTTGTCGTCAAGCAATATCCAACCCCCGGAAACCTTCCTCTCGCCCCCACCGATCATCAATCCTGTTCCGGCAGCGCCCTCGACTCCTTTCGCCACATTCTCGAAACCGCCCTTCTTTACCCCCGATGTGGAGCTGACGCCTCGATTGGAAATTCCTCGTGCTACTGAAGCTGAGGTGGACTATATTACTGCTGTGGCGGTGTCCCTCGACCAGAAGCAGAGTGCCCTAGTTAACGGCCCGGCATTAACGAGACCACCTGCCAAACTAGAGGAAGACCAACTGCCTCCACCTCCATTGTCATCGCCAGAAGAGACGACGTTGGGAGTAGAAGTCGTGAAAGTGGGTTCAGCAGATAATCCCCTCTCACGTTCGAGTTGGCTCTCGTCTCCGCCTCCACCCTCGGCGGTAGAGACCGTTCAAGTTAGTCAAGTTAGTAACGGTGAACCACCCTCTCGTACAAGATCAGAACGGCCGCGATTCGTTAGGGCAAAGACTACCCCTTCTTAATATGAGCCGGCTCATACGATCGTTGTCGGAGTCGTAGTTGCTGCAATGCTGACATCAACCTCCTCCACTCTCTCTTTCCTTTCTATTTTGAACCCTTATATTTTATTGTTCATTCTTCGTTAACAACAATTTAACATATATTGATCCCAACACGACACGTAGGAAAGAGCCAAGCGCGCGCGTACTGTTCCCATTACAAAAAGCAGCATTTTTACGTGTATCGCACAACACCAAATATCTCCCCCCATGCAGCGGCGATCCCAACCACCGGATTTGTGGTCATTCAAATGAATGGATGGAGGGATCATCATCAATTCATTTATTTGAATGAGGCGTCCCTGTTGCCTTCAATTGTCGGTGATTTATCTATCAGCCCGTACTAGAAGCATGTAGCCCAGTTCCAGGATAGAGAACTAATAATGTTGCCTAGAAGCGCATAGCTTGAGGTAATATACATTATAAAGACAACAATCATGAAAGAATATATGACAAGCTGTCTTGTTACCCCGTTGGTGGTGGTAGTGCTACTCTACAGACCAAGGGGAATCAAGCTATATATATGCAAGAATTCAATTCAAATGAATCGAACGAAAAAAAAGGCTTGTGGCTGTGTCGCCATGAAGGAAGTCACATGATAATATCCGTTGCAAGCAAGGTAAAGTGGGGTCGATACTCCGTTTCTGTCAACGCGGCGTTCGATGGCCAGTTCGCTTCCGCTTGGATCGGGCTTGTGATGCTAATCTTGGAAGGGGGACACCCGTGGTTCAGGGTATTTCATTTTTCGCTGCTTGCCCCTTGACAACGGTCATCAGAGTCCTCTTTGGGGGCTCGACGTGTGGGATATGTAATGAGCGCTTCTGATTTTGGGGTGAATGGGGTTCGCTGGTTGTTTTTGGGCGCCTGTTTTTACAAAACTTCTTTTCCCAGCTGAGAGAGTGATTAGGTCTACCCCTCCGACAATGGCAGACGAAAGTGGTTAGCGTTTCTTTCTTTGCTAAAGCGTTGCATTTTTGATCTACTTCTGTAGCAGCCAGTAATGGGCAGAATAGTCTATCAACTCCCAGAAGGTCCGACATCTACCTACAAATGCCAACACCTCATACCAGTGGTGAGCATGATGAACTCGCCACCGCTGCACTTCCATTCACCCGTCGTCTAGGATTTCCTGTGGAGATAGATGATATGGAAAAGACTCATGAGAGTGACCTCCGCCCGTCTCAAAATGGCATCCACGAGAACTCCCCTGAAACATTGGGGCTATCCAAGTTGCATTGGTGGACAACAATCCCATTGGGCCTTGTCTTCATTTTTATCGCTGCCGGATCGGAAGTTGTATTAGAGCGCACGCGCCACGGGTTAGGTAGAAACCACCGACTCTGGTGTATGAACAGTCAGGCTCATTCCTCCTCGCTAGGATTTGATATCTATCTTACCGACACCGAACTCTCTCGCGGTAGACAGTTCCTGAAGGTATGGCTTTCCTACTTTATGACCGTATGCGTGGCGACTGAAAAGCGGTTCCTCAGTCATTTCTGCCATCTATTCTTTTCACTCCCTTATTCCTCTGGTTCACAACATCCTATGGTGCTATCAGGCTGCTCAAAGTATTCTTAATCACTCTTAGTTGTTCAATAACGCTAATGTACACAACGATAGCCCTACATTGGTACTGAGAAAGATCGGGACGAGTACGAAAAGAACAGGTATGACTCAAAATCCGATGTGCCTATTACTTGTTCGCAATTCATACTTGTCCTCGTAGTCCGGGCTCGGCTGTGCTTCTAAGTTTCAGAAAGCACCATTGGGTGGTCTTCATACTCTCTTGCATCGCAATCAGCGGTGGCATTTTCCATTCCCTGGCTGGATCATATTTCCAGATTATTCCGACGTCCCACCAGCAGGCAGCGAGAGTGCGTATCGCAGGTAAAACGGCTCAGGGCTATGACAATCTTACAAACTCATACATCCCGTTCGTGGATGCGGCAGGGGTGCGTAATTCTGTGGGGTAAATTCACCAATGACAATTGATCCTACGTTCCAGTTTGTGGGCACCGTTCGTTAGTCAGGATCAATAAAGAGTCCGTCAACAGGTACTGAGTCATCTCTCCAGGCCAGATCGGTGCTCTGTATTCTCCATTTATCTTTGATGACACCACTGGCAAAACTGGGAATTTCTGGGTGGTGCCAAGCCTTACTGTGGGTAATCATGATGGGCTCATCACTGTGCCGCCTTTGATCATTATTGCCTTCAGCCCACTGATTCAAGTGCATCTGCCCAAGGTGGAAACGTGAGCATCACATTCAAGGGATTGTCGGTGCAAGCCAAATGTGCTCCGGTTCCATCACCAGTAATCTCGGGTCCGGACAGCGCCAAATTGTACCACATATCGGGATCTCTTCCCCATAACTGCTCCGCCACTTCCTATGCCAGCCCCGATGGCACAACATGGTACAGCTGGATGGTTGACGCCCCTATTGGATGTGTGCGAGGCATCGACCCTGGTAACAACTACACACTCCCAAGTGACCCGGTGTATTTCTCTCCCGTGGCATTCTCTTTCTTCAAAAACATATCGAGCTACTCGATGGTCTTCTGCTACAGCATGATAGAGGAGCACGATGTCAGCGTTAAACTCGCGCTCAATGATGACATCCCATCCATTTACGATGTCGTGGATCTAGGTAACGTCTCATTCCTCAGTTGGGGTCCCAGCGGGTAAGGTGTTCGAGCAAGCGTATTCGCACTCATACTGACATGCAGTTCCAGGACGGGCTGGACAAATCCTGATCCCCGGGTAGAAGGCATCAAAGACGCGATCCGCTTTGCCTTGGCCGATTCCATTGTGAAGCACGTGGGTTTGGACGAGGTTGGGGGTGGAATGAACACATCAGAACAGGACAGGATTCTCAGGGATGGGGCCTCTGTGGTTGGATATGCCGAGGATGCCATTGTAAGTGATGCGAAATGTACAATGTCTACTTCCTCTAATGTTTTCATTACAGATATTATTTCAAGCAACCGTCGCCCCTTCTACGCTTGTCGTTGGGCCGCCGTACTTAGAGACTGCCACACAATACGTGCAGACATTCGGCCTGGTTGCCATGTGCGTGTTCATTTCATGAATCTTATCACCAGCAATGCCTCACGCTTTTGGAACTTTGCCTCAGCGCTCCTGTGGCCCATGTGATGACTGCCATGTGTGCAATCGTTGGACTCATGCTTATCGCGCTCTTCATACATCATTACATATGGCGCGAGGGATCATTGACCAGTGCCGCACCTTCAGCGAGTACGACGGCTCCAGCGCTGGCTTCATGAATCAATGCTCCCAGCTACACGGGATTGTTGGAATGTCGATGCTTCACCAGTGGAAATATGCGGCAAGCATGCAGTTAATCGTTCTAGTACAGAACATATCGCAATGGTGTTAATTTTTCTCCCGAGTATTACGTTGCTTACAAGGTCTGCATGCTCTTAAATTATTTCTCCTTTTCTGTCAACTACAGTCATGGCATAATGCCGAAATGCATGTCGGAAATTTACCCAGATTGTGTAAAACAGAGAAATGTGATTGCAATGCTTCCTCTATTTTTTTGGTGCAACCCTCAGTTCAGCCTTAAGGATTACCCGGGGGTTTGTAGCTGTTGATGTGTATATCAACTTCGGGGTAGCTGTAAAGGCACTTCAGTCTTTTGCTTCTACCACATCTAATTTAAAACATATTTCTCAAACGTCTTTGAGGCAAGAGACGAACAGGAGGACAGAACGGCACCGCTCAGAGTCGCATGTCAAGTCTCGTCCGATGGCAAGGTTCCGGCTTCAGAAGTTGCCAGGCTGGGGCATGGGTTGCATGACATCCCGCTGAAGGCCCGCTGATTAGTTTACCAAGGAATATGTCCGGCCCACAAGTACGGAATCGCCTACCACACAAAGTCTGAACACATAGGAATAAATGGTATAGCTATAGGGAAGAATACATCTACATCCCATGATTATAATGCCGGCTCTAAACCGTCCCCAACCGGCATATCAGGTACTATACTTGAAGAATAACTTCACAAATCCTCAATTCACCCACTCGCCCATCCATGCTCAATCGCAAAACTAATGCTCCTCACCTCCAACGTCCTCGTATTCACATATACCATATCACCGGTTTCGGCAAAGGATGGCACCAAGATCACCCTGGTCTTAATCTCACTCTGTTCCTCTCCTCTACCATCCTCATCTCTTCGGAGTACCAGCTCAGTCTCGAGTTGAGGTTGGTTCCCGATTGCGTATATACTTGGTGACTGAGTCACAATGAATGGGTCGTCGTTGAAGAACGGATAACACCCTAATTGAAAAAGTGATACACAGCAAATGATGAGCGAAACGAGGTCTCGGAGTAAAGAACAAAACAATGACAAAGTGGCCCCTTCTCTGGCTCTTAATGCCGGAGAGAGGTGTGTCTGACAAGAATGGCGTATACTCACACAAGGTATCCGGACATGTCGGAGCGATATGGCGCCACCGTAAAGTGTCCCTCGCGACAGCTAGCCGATCCGTTGTCTCAACATACTTGAAGATGTCGTCAATTGGCTGCCCTGCCGTAGCCAACATTCTGAAAGATTTGGGTTTTCCGGCAGAAGGGAGGAATGAAAAAAGGAGATCCATCAGTAAACCAAGCCATTGCGAGACTCAGAGTCCTAACGAGCCCTGAAAGCCCAATAGAAGCTGACGCCAAATCTTCACAGTGGAGTCAGCTTCCCGCTCCTCAAGAACGAAACGGGGCATAGAACTGCAGCGGGTCACTAAAAAAGTATATCCCTACCCAGCATCACCGAAATCCAACCAAGTAGGATTACTCTCTGTCCGAAATACCCTCGACTCTTTCGCCGCCTCTGGTGCACCACCAAAACCAAACATCGATCTCGGCATGGGTTGTTGCGGTAATATGGCCCCTGCTGGATCTGTCGCACCAGGGAGGATATGAATGGGGAGGGAATAGGATAGTTCGCGAAGGGCTGCATTAAGTCGATGAAGGGGTGCTGGGTCCCATGCTGTTGCCGTGCTGTATCGTTTCTTCAGACGAAAGAGTAAGAAAAAGGAATGGTATTCAGAGTCGAAAGAGTACTTTCAAAAACAATAAACTCACTGAAGCTTTCGGGTCGTCTTGACTCTTTTTTGGTACGTCGATCGAATTCCCCAATATTATCAGGGCACGGCACTGTCTGCTCAAACCTTGTTCTTCTTCACCCCCCATTTCGCCTTGTAAATATTCGATGAGCAGTTGCAATCGAATATCGGACGCCTCTTCTTGGCCCGGAGGTATATCGTTCGAGTTCAAACGAAGTCCAGAAACGAGGGCCACCCATTCGGGTTTCTGATCCCCGTTTTCCGTCCGAGAGTCTTCTGGATGTAATATCCAATACGGTGAAAATTATTACCATCGATTTCCATCAGCAATACATCCAGCGTACCGTCGACTTGCATCGCATCTTCGCTTCTATCTAACCCCCTTCCAACTCTTTGCGGTGCCATCCCAGCAAAACAAACATCCACGACACGAAACGTTCCGCCCGCCATTTCAACACCCAACGCAGCCATAATAACCCCAGTGACGATTCGCAATTTTGATGGTTGAATGACATCGCCTTCAAGCTGAATGCGGCCGGATGCGTCTTCGAGCATGATACGATCATGGGGGGAGGCATACTTTTCGAAGGTCGTTGGGGCTTGGAGCCAGTGCTAGAGCAGCCAGGCAGGAATTGGGGATAAGAGTAAAAATGGCAAATGTCGCGCACCATGGGGATGGAGATTAGATTGAGATGATGAGATGAAAGATGAGATGAGATAAAAATGCCATGAAGGATGATGAAACGGGAAGCGGCTGACCTCCTTTGCAATGTCCGCGAGGACATTCGGCTTGAGTGGCATATCCATATATATGGTACCTACGATGTAACATAAATCTCCCTTCACCACATCCAATATCTTCGGAACATGAGCGGGATTCCCTGATCGATGCCATTTTTAGGCCAAAAAGAACAGCCTTTCAGCTTTCAGCAAAACGAACGCATGAAAAAAGGAGCAATCACGAATGCACATGGTGGAAGAAAAGAATTGTCGCAAAACGCGTCACGGAAGAGAAGATAACGAGCAAGAAGGGGAAGACGTACCTGCCACATCACTCCATTTTCTTCGCGCACGTTTTAATACTATTTCTCGAAGTCGTTCCAGTCTTAGGTAGTAAATGTTCGCGTATTGATGGCGGTACGACTTGGCATTCTCGCCAACAAGGCGGAATGCATCGCGTAACTTTTCAGGTAAACACGTTGATCTAATCGCCACCAACCGGAAAAGAAGAAAATGACGCAAGCCAGTTGGGGTACCGTTCAGTTCAGCTTGCCACCTCTGCAAACTCATGACCGGTTTAGCGAAGAAGAAGAGATAAATCGCTCACTCAGTTGTCATCGTATCCAATCTATATGTATGACGAAAACCGCCCTGAAGTAGCTCAACTGTTCAGAACGATTGGCCCTTTCCACTTCGCGCTTCTGTAACGCCCTTCCCCCGCGTATATGTGCAGCAAGAACCCAGTGACGTCCGAGGTTGTTTTGCCACAATCACCTGATCACGTCCACCATCGAGCTTAAATAGGTCGGTACGATTCCTCTGACAGCTCGTCTCTCCAACCCTCTTCAACCGAATCGACTTATCAAACCCGTACGCTAAAAACATGTCTGGTTCGTGCTCCTAAGTCTCTGCCACCGCGATCGACTCAACTATCCTCGTCGGCGGATATATACGCCCTCCCCCTTGCTATCGGTTTAATAATATTTTTAGGACGCGCTGCTGGAAAGCAAAAGCCCCTAAAAGCCCCCAAGAAGGAGAAGAAGGAACTAGATGACGTGAGGGCTAATTTTTCTCTTTTCTTTGTTTTATTAGTTCTGGGCGCGTCAGAGGTCCCTCGACCACGTGTCGAAATTCCTGCTCCGCCCAGACTTCCCGTTGAGATTGTGTTCTGGCTGATTCTTACCACTCACTTCACCTTTTGTCCGGGGTTGTAGGATGACATCGCGCTCAAACAGAAACAGAAAGCCGACGCTGCTGCACTGAAGGAAGCTCAGGCTAAAGGTAATTGTGGAGTTATCTGTATGCATGTATGGATCGCTGACTATTTCCCCGTTTTTCATCATCAGTTGCGAAGGGTAAGGACTTGTGCTATTTTACATGTCAACCCACTGCTGATTTCCCACTCTCAGGAGGTGCGCCTGGAGGAGGTATCAAGAAGTACGTCCCTTACCTGATACTACTGATCTCACCCTTATCCATGACTTCATAGATCATCCGGAAAGAAGTAAAACATCTACTGCAACAACTTTTAATTCTGCCTGCACAAAATCTGTACACATATCATGGTCTATACATCCAGGCTGATACATTCAGATGAACTGGTCAACACGACGTTCGATCTATATTCGTGGAGTAGGATGATGAATGATTGAATGAGGAAATGGAAGAGAAAAGAAAATGAATGCAAATGAAAGGCGCCAGCGCTCGTAATAAACGGAGGAACAGAGGGTACCTCAACACCGATGATGACATAACTGGGTGATGGATGACTCAAAAGATGAGTGACTCAGAAGACCATCGCAGGTGCAGGTGGCCGGATAGTCATGTAGTCTGCATCGTAAACGGTCCCCCACCCTCCCTGGTGCAACATCCGTTTTGACCGAACATACGAGGTAGTAACGAGCACCTGCGGTTGCGATTGTGTGATACTCGAGTTAATCTTTCGAGGGCTACCATATGGGATGAAAAAAGCAGGGATGGGTCTCTCTGGGAGTTTGTGTCGAGGTGCACCACGGGCAGGCTAGATGAATGGATGAGTGAGATTAGATGACGCTAGGAACGGCGGCGCATCGTTAATGAGGGAAACATGAACGTACAAGGGGGCCACTATGGAGGTGAAGGCGTAGTGGCGAAGGCGGCGGTCGACGAGGCATCGTTCAGTTTTAGTTCAAGGACAGTTTGGAGGGTACTAGGCTAGGGTCCGTTCAAATCAGAAGGGCACGAACTGTATCCTCAGAAACTTTCACTGACATCGATCGCAGGCAATCAAACAGATTTCAGAGATGTTAGCTTCAAGCTTACGAGCTGTGTCAGTCGCACAGCGGATGACAAGACTTGGGTTAGGAAGAAAGTTGAGCCTCCGGTGGGCCTAAAGAATGCGTAGAAGACGGGAGGGCGGGCTGCAGCAGTCCTACAACAAGCTCATAAGGGTAATCACTTTGATCGTGATGAAGGAAGATGGGGGCCATCGCTGTTGCCACTGCGACATATTTCCAGCTTTGTAATTGAAATTCGTGGGAAACTTCAATGAATTGAACTGCCAATTCAAATTTGAAATTTTTTTGACGTGGTACTCTCCCAGACATGAGTCCAGCGCTGGTTAGACTTCATCTAGATGAAAGTTGGATTGTGGTTCCTAGTACTCTTTAGGAATTCGAACTTGACCTGTTACTGTCATTTTCTCCAACACAAACGCGCACCTCGGAAACTAATATTACGAAGTCATAGAGGCTGAAGTCCTGCCTAGAAACGGATAGTAATTTTGAGCTATAATAATAAACCTAAAACTGCCCTCCATTAGACAGCTGGCTTTTACCGCGAACTCCTTGGGAAACCACGCCGCTCGCCCTGGAAGATGTAGTCGCATTCTAGTGGGCGTATACACCTCACAGGGCCTTTCCGAGGATTTAGAAATGTTATTGGTGACTTTCAACTGGACCTCTCGCATCTATTCTAGTGCCGGTGAATATATTTCGCATGACCAAAATAACAACTACACTGGCGCCCATTGCATTGTTGCTTCGGCATGCTCTAGGTGTCCTGCGCTTCCACCAGCTGGCTGCTTCCAGCATGGTTCTTTTCCATTTCAACGCCACTGTGCCGTTCCGCACAACGCAATTTTTCCCAATAGGCGTCGATCACGCGGACTGCAATACAACTTCGAAGGCAATGCTGGTCCTAGGACTGGGCTGATCTCCGCTATGTATTGTTGATACATATGCGAGTCCTTTGGCCAACTGGATTCTGCTTCGCCGCCGACGAAACATTTCTGCGATAGCAAGCATCATTAGAGGCATGTAAATTTCATGGCGCTGAAGGGCATGATACGTTCCTAATCCTTCGTCTAACCTAGTAATATACAATGATCCAACCTGGACTGCCAGCAGGCTTGCAAGAGAAGGGACGTCTAGCACGCTATCATCGACGTTGCGTGGGGGACGAGATGAGGGCAAGTGCGTTTGTCATATCGGTGGACGTAGTTTAGTACACAATGCGCAGCTTGTATTTTCGTCGTTGGCCTGAGCTGGTGGGACCACACTTACATGGCGCGACCTTCCCTACCCATATCCTACAGGTTCAACAGAGTCAAGATCCAACATACGATCTACATCTGTTAGATTGGGACAAACGTGGCAACCTCGCCTTCATCCCGTTTCGTCCCGTAGCATGGCCATGAGCTATGGGTTACATTGTGCCCTGCACCAAAGATAACTGTGGCGGGCAGGAAGTAACCTGCACATTTGATCACCCGCCACTCGCCGAAAGGGAGCATCTTGACCGCTAGGGCACGACTTAACAACACGCGATGTCCTTATCACTGGTAACCCTGGTGAACGCCTGCGATCCCCATGATGGCTGTGATATCTGACCTTTTGCAGGGGATCGGTGGCTTACGCTTGCGACGGGCATAAGAGCTTCACGTTTGATCATCCATCGTTCGCCTAAAGGGGCATTTTGACCCCTAGGGTACGACTTGCTGTATAGACTGTTTTACAGAATAATCATGGTGTGTTGACCCTGGCGCGAAAATGGGTGCCAGCGGACCGTCGGCTTAGTCTCTCCGGTAAGAACCCAGATTTCCAGAATGCCATCACAGCACCGAAAGGCGAAGCAGAGACAAGGGCTTGGTGAAAACCGGACTATACACTGATCCGAACCTTGCCAAAGCTGGAGGCCGAAAAATTGTGCACTGGCATTGGTACATGTATCATCGCCATGACCAATCAAACCGCTGTCAGTGTGCCATAAAAACGTCGATGATTTATTCAAAGAGGCTGTCAGCAATGAGAGCATCGACCACGATAATCCGGATATAAGGATTATTAATCCCGCTTAATTCCGGGCACGCGTTTCCCGTCACCCCTCCTATTTAGAGCCTCCTTGCCACTCACTACTATCAACCTCAGCGATGAGATCCAAGTTCAAGGATGAGCACCCCTTCGGTGCGTTCCCACCACCACAGGTTACGCCACCACAGGCCTGATTTTCGCCTTTATTAGAGAAGCGCAAGGCTGAGGCTGAGCGCATCCGGCAGAAATATCCAGATCGCATTCCTGTAAGCAAGCGCTTTGGTGCCCTTTGATCTCGATCTCGAGTCCAACGACCTGCCTCGTGTTGTAGGTGATCTGCGAGAAAGCGGATCGAACTGACATTCCGACCATTGACAAGAAGAAATACTTGGTACCCTCGGTAAGTGAGTCAACTGCGCGGGTGGGACCACGACACGCGATGGGCATACGCGTCCCCTTGTGTACCCTTTTTTCCACTTGCTCCCCTTTCATCATGACCACTTGTCTCAAAGCCACTCTGGTAACAGGACTTGACCGTCGGGCAATTCGTCTATGTCATCCGAAAAAGAATCAAGCTTGCCCCCGAGAAAGCCATCTTTATCTTTGTCGATGAGGTTCTGCCACCAACTGCGGCTCTCATGAGTGCGATATATGAGGAACACAAGTGAGTTCAATTTGCGCTCTTTCCGGTGCCGTGAGGGGTTCATCTGCTGACTCATCATTTCTATCGCAAGGGATGAAGACAACTTCCTGTATGTCACTTATTCAGGCGAGAATACGTTCGGGTCGCAGGCATTGGATCCGTCAGAATTTTTTGGGTCCTTGGATGGCGAATGATAGATCGTGGGCGTCGCGCATCTCTGGATTGGACTTGATTCTGACTTTATCCTCCGAACATTCTCCATCACGCGCCCCTTTATTCCTCACTCAACGGCCAGTTTCCATCCTCGACTTGTATTGTAATCATTATTCTGGAAATTCCGAAATATTCAGCACTAGCATAATGTCGTCTACATGTCTTGCCAATTCGCCGTCTCCCGCAGCTGCTGAAACTCTACTCGTGTCTATCTGCTTGGCCATACCATATCGGAGAATGCATATAATTAGGTGTAGCATAAGCAAGTCACGGATCATGAGGTTGCATACAACTTGACGATCCCATCTGCGCCAGCGCTCGCCAGGAAAGGTAAACTACCAGGGTGGAATGCCACAGCCAGCACGCCTTCATCCGCCTTCTTTCGATGGGTTGTAGATTCTTGGATGCAAGCGCGTGTGGTAAGCAGGTCCCAGAAACGCACTGAGCAATCGTGCCCTGACGTAACTAGAGTAAAACCGCTGGGGTCGATTGAAAGCGATGTCACGGAGTCGGTATGAGCGAGCATAGAATGTGTGCATTGCTCTGAAGAAAACAGTGTCATTTTTATGCGCGGTGAAAATGAGTGCAGAGTTCAGTTACCAGTGATAACATCAAATATGCGGATGTAACGATCTTCATGGGCTGTGACCAAGAGCGGCATGGTTGGATGTGACGTGATCTTGTTGATTTGTGTTCGAGAGGTCCCGTCTAGATAAATGAAATGCAACACACGATGAATTCCTCCGTGGCACTTAAGTCAGGAAGCTTAATACAACTCACCGTAACTGATGTCACTCTGCAGTTTACCAGTTTCAACTCCAGTTTCAACATCGAAGAATTTGACAATCGCATCACGGAAAGCGACGGCCACTTTCTTAAGATCCGTCTTGATAGGATCGAGTGTTGTTGCACCAAAGATATTCTTCTGGGTGTCGTCGTCATCCATATCCTCCGTGAGGCCGTGGTATCCCCAGCTGAGTTTGAGATGGCCGCCGCCATCGCCATCCGCGCCTACACTGGAGACATCCCAGACCTTGACGGCTCCATCGCCGCCGCAGCTCACAAGGGTTGTCTCATTCCGCACAAGAGCAATATCCCAAATAGCATCCGTGTGACCGACGAGGGTGGCACGCGCGACACCAGTTGAGGCCTCGAAAGGTGCGTATGTGGTGCGACTGGCCGCAGGCAAGGACCAAACGCGAATAGTAGCATCGATCGACGCCGAGTATAGGAGCCTCCGTGCGGGTGAGTGCACGAGCGCCGTAATCGGTTGAGTGTGACCGCGCAAAGTGATCTGAGGCTCGATTTCGGTTGTTGGTCTAGCGCTACGACCACCGTGTGAGGACTAATATTATGCCACATGGGCTAAGGACGAGATACTTACGAGGACGATGCCACCGTCGCAGGGTCCATGCGCCATATTTTGATTGTGTTGTCGTCCCCACCTGTGGCGAGACTTAGTTCAGTCGGATGGAATGATAGTGCCCGGACAGCATCCAGGTGACTAGGCCATTGTGAATCGTGAGGTCACTCAAAAATTTGAAAGTGCTCACCTCCGTAGCGTACGTTTCACCTTCCAAGACGAGGCCGTTGGGCCAGACGAACCATCGCTCGTAATGCTTTCGATTGTTGATTCCATGTCAGCCAACTCATCCTCTTCTGAGTGGTGTTGGTTGTCCGACAGCCCCGTCAAAAAACCTGAGCCGTCGCCTCAGATCACACCTCTCAGTTCGACGTTAAATTCGAGACAGGGGTTTAAAACTCACTCGACGCAGATTGAGCTACCATCGCTTGTTGAGACTCGTGAGCTGCTCTCAGTCGTTCCCGCCATTCTCCTGCATCGTCGGGGCGAAAAATAGCGGTCACTTGATTAGGTTCTGGAACAGAACGAGATTCCACTGCTTGGACTGCAACTGCGGCCAACACAGGTCCTGCAGCGGTGTTTTCCAGGCTCTGGGTGAGTTCGGATGACGCTGCCTGTGGTTGACTGGAGGGCTGAGGTATAGATTGTGAATGAGTCTCTGGTTGAGAGTCCTCTGGTGAAGCGTCTGGGATGGTGACAGTTATAGGGCGAAATTGATTATTTGCTGGGTCTAATGGTTCAACGGGTCCAATTGGGACTGCTGGTGGGGGCTGCAGGAACACATCTTTCGACACGTCTGGGACAGATTTTCGCGGTCGGCCATTCACAACTGTGTTTTGAGTGGCGGGTATCAATTGGATAGTACTGGGAATAGTGTGTACAGGGGCGTTTTGTTGCGGTTGTGATGATGGTACCGAGGGCACCTGAGATGGAGGCTGTGAGGGATAGAGGGGTTGCGGACCTTGAGGTGGCTGCTGTGGGTTTTGATTCGCAGGATAATCCACACTGAACGATGGGAGATTAGGGATGCTGACGGGAAGGTTTGGCGCACTGGCACTGGCGCCAAGGCTGAGAAGTTGTCGGTTTGGTAGTGGATTCACGGCTTGGTTGGAGGTTAGGTAAGTAATCTCCTGCAGGCATTGTTTGAGATAATCGCGGGATTTAGCACGGGATTTAGGATCACGGCTGGTCGGTGGTCGGCCCAGCCCCATGTTTGCCTGGGCATTGGTAGAAGTACCGCCTGCCCAAGTCGGTCCAGGATTGCTTTGAGATGCAGGAACGTGCGCAGGTGCACCATTAGGGGAAGCGCCTGAATTACTATCCAGATGCATGTCTGTAACTGGCGTCAATTCATGCGGACTGTGTCACAAATTTTGCATCACCTTCACTTGGAGAAGTGCGACCGCTCCCTGGTTTCTCTGCATCCGCTGTCACATCCTCTTTACTCAAATTACTTTTCGAGTGACCCTTGAAGAGTCCAGTGGCCGACTGGTTTCCTTGGAGTTGTTTGGATCTAGAGGAACCGTGAGCAAACGAGGTCGATTGTTTGTTAGACACGCGGCGACCTTTCGACACGTAAGGCGTATTCCAGCATCTTTATTCTTCGCATAAGGTCGAGCTTAATGTTCTCAAACGATCTTCGCTCGCCTTCTAGCAAAGCAATGCGGGCACGCATTTCGGCACGCTCAATGTCAAACTCATTTCTGTCCCGCTCATATCGTCTCCACTCAGACTGAAGATAGTGAAGCACACTTGAGAGCGTCCAATCTTGTCCTGAGGGAGGTGGTGGGGCAGCGAATGGCTGTTGCTGTTGCTGCTGATTAGGACCGCCAACTTGAATGTGAGAATTTCCTGGGGGTTGTTGCTGTTGTTGCTGGTTTTGGGGTAAGCCAGGCTGAAGGAGAGGCTGCATCGTGATCATTCGATGCGGCTGAGCGCGTCCCAGAGACAACGAATGAGAGTCTTGTCACAGACAGCAGGCAGAAGTGGTCGGAAGCAAATTTGTGCGGTGATATGTCCAAGCGTCTGGAAGTGTCTCGCAGCGCGAACCACTCGTGGAGGCGCCCGCCGCCTCTCTAATACCACATTTCAATGGACGCAGAGGCTAAGGCAGTCGTGGCTTGGCTGTCTACATACGACCTATCGCGTCCAGTGGCTAATATTGCCGATCTCAGCGATGGTCTCCCGCTTTTCGACGTTCTCTCCAAGGTGTACGCGCATCATTCTAACAGGAATGCATCTGGGAACATTCCTTGCTGATCTTCCAACCAACCCTTACACTCTGACAGTGACGCCGACTACTTTCGCGTTCCTGCACGGACATCTACTCAACAATCAGAGAATTGGGTGCTCAGGCAGAATTCTCTGAAGCGATTATATCGTCTCATCACTCAATATTTCACCGATGTGCTTCATCAACAAACCTCTGCCCTTGGCGTCCCCAACTTGCAAGACGTGGCGGAAAAACACGATGTGGCCCAAACACTGGCACTGTGCCGCCTCACGCTAGCCATTGCTGTACAAGGACCTCGAAACAAGAACGCCATTGAACGAATACAGAGGCTAGATGAAGCTGATCAGCGAGCACTGATGTTTGCTATCGAGCAGGTTTGTGCCCGTTTGATTTAAGTACCTTCCCTCTTGACCTTCCATGAAGGTCATGAAGAAAATCCCAAAACGGACTGGAGAGGCAGCCGGCGAAATCAGCATGACGGAGTCAGTTTCCCATTTCCTTAAGTGTGAGGCTTCAGCTCATCTTCGTACTCCAGCGACGATCACTACTACGAACTTCAAAATGACTTGAGTCGACTCACAGTCGAGAAAGAGACTCTGCAGAAAGCCTATCAAGCCCTCATGGGCGACCACCGCAATTTGCAGAACGGTCTTGTGTGTGAAATCTCAGGCTGTCATTTCTATTGCTGCGTCTGATTTCATGTTACCAAGGACGAAGCTTTGTCGGAAAAAGCTGACATCAGCAGCCGCTTGCATGAAGCGGAGCTTCGTGCGGATGAGTATCGCAACAGCAAAACTGACGCTTTGATGCGGGCTGAAATTGATCGTCTCCGCTCTGAAATGTGAGTGACATTGTCCTAGCCCTGGGTCTCGGCTTAGGAGGCCTGTAGTCAGAAAGCAGAGGACAGCCTTATCACCGCAGAAGCCGAAATTGAGAAGCAAAGCGCTTCTCTGTCCGATCTCACTCGGAAGGTTTTTCGGATTCTGTTGGGCCTGTAGCACATCTTTGACACGACAAACCTGTTCCAGAACGATGATCTTCAAATGCAAGCAAATCAGGCAGCAAGGCTCAAAGATCAAGTCGATGAGTGCGGAAGTCTACTACATCTCTGTACCCACCTAGCTCATTGAACACAGGTTACGCCATACCGCCGAAAAGGCCCAAAAGACGGAGAATGTGATGGGGAAATATAAGAAAAAACTGGAAGAAAGTGCAGACTTACGCCGGCTCGTGAAGGTTCAACAATTCCTGGCAGGGCCTCTGACGCAAGTCACTGATGATACCTCAGACTCTTGAGGAGCAAAACGCATCGCTGGTGGACAAGAACGCCTCCTTAGAAGAAGAATACCGCAAGGTTGCTACCTTTCGACCGCTTATGGATTCTTACAAGACCCAGATCGCTGATCTTGAAGCCAAAGCCTCTACGAGAGCGAAGGAAATTGAGACCCTCAAGTACGAGCTCACACAAACGAAAGCCAAATTGAATATCACACTTCAGGAACGGGTTCAGGATGCTGAAGCGCTCGAGCTTTACCAGGAAAAGGTGAAGGAACTCGAACTGACGGACTCCAGGAATCGGGCACGTAATCGTGGTGATGCAGTCTCTGCAGAATCACCTCAAGAAGCGTATGGCGGAACTGGTGGTCCTGACTTCGACCTCCACGAAGACACCAATCTTGGTGGGGAACTCGATGACGCAATCAGTGGCCGGACCATGACGGACCTCAAGCTCCAGATCAGGAGGCTCAAACTAGACCTCCAGGAGGCAAGGAATAATTCATCAGATGCGAGCCGGGTGATCGTCCTCGAGAATTTACTTGAAGATACCAATCGAGTTAAAGCGCGTTATGAAGCTGATTATCTCTCTACACACCGCGAGAAGCTCATGCTTCAAAGCCAGTTAGACGAAATCAGGAGTGGAAAATCAGGGGATAAGTGAGTGCACCCTGCCAAAAAAAAGCAAACAAGAAAAAAGGCTGACAACTCATAGCGCCGAGGTAGCAATCGCTCTAAGACAACGACTTAACGAGGTCTCAGAGCAGCTAGACAGGTTACGAGAGGAACATGCTCAATTACAAGTTACCTTCGACGCCCAAAGCCGCGAACTGGTAATCGCGAAATCTGATCGTGAGCTCTATTTCGGGCGCTTCTTTATCATTCTGAATTGCGTTTGTGGGTGTTCCTTAGTGAACCTGGTAAACAAGGATCAGCTCGATATCCTTGCGACCCTTCGTGAGTCCGTGAATGAGGACAAGAGCGGACTTGAGAATCAAGTACAGAAGCTTCAATCTCAGCTTGAGGAGCAAAAGGGGAAGAACAAAATGCAATTGGAGCAAATAAACACCCTTCTTATGGAGAAAGTCAACCTTCAAAGCGAAGGAATTGGACAGCGGGAGAAAATGTTGGAGCGGGAGCGTAATTTAACGTTGGTTCCCATGCCACTGCAATCATTTCCATCGCTCATTTATAATCCACAGAGACCTCCGGGCATCATTTGCTGGGGGAGACCTGCCAGAGGAGACCAAGACAAAGTTGCTCCATCTACACGAAGAGAATATTGCGCTGAAGGAGCAAGTCCGTACATCGCACGAGAAACTATTGAAGATGAGACAGGTGTGTGCTTGGCGTGTTATTCGTTCAGAGATACGTCGATGACTCTTTTGCAGTTTATCAAAGAGCAGGACCGCATGATCAAGGAGAATCGGGTTTCAGTACGCCGGTTTCCCTTGTTCCCGAACGCATCTGAGAATCCGATTTAGTCGGGCTCATCCTTCGAAGAGGCCGAAGAGAGTTTCAAAAGCAAGATCAGCATGCTTGAAGAAGATCTGAAACAATCTAAGGCTTGTTCTTTTTCGCGTTGCAGCGATCGCATCTAACATCTCGCCTTCGTCCAGACGAGGCTCAAAGAGGCCGAGCAGCGTTATCAAAAAGAACAGACGCTAATGCTCAGCTCCATTCATAATATGGGTATGGAGGTTGTCAGGGCACACCAGATTAACCCACGTCGCAACCCAGGGGGAATCATCAAACCCACAGCCTGGCTCACCCAACAGAGAGACAGCGTACGTCGTAACTTACTCCGAAATTAGCGATTGCTAATCATACTCGATACAGACAAGCGGCTCATTGGTGAGTTCTTAACAATGACCCAAACTAGAGAGCTCAGGAACCCACCAAACAGTGGTAGATTGGGAAATAGATTTAACTTACCCAAGTACTTGGTCACTTTAATGCGATACCCTGTCGTTAATTGAAGACGATGCGCAAACTCGCGTCCGGCTGTAAAAAAACCTGAGTATGATTGTTTCCACTGTTTCCACGTTTACCGCGTACTGTCAAACAACTCGAATCGAGTTCAGGAACTTCATCCAGCGCCCTGCCATCCGTTCCATTGCAATATCTGATTGCAGCCATCCGAACTAGACAACAATTATCATCTTCAGCGCTCAGATCGGCACGAAGTTGATTTAAACAACAAGTTACGTCCATTCCATGAAAGGCGGATCGGCCTACAACTCTAAAATCTCCGGGTCACAGATCCCCCTGTACGAGGTTATCATAATTATGGACTGATAAACAATCTAGCGGTGTTTCCGCTTGTGCAGCTCAATGCCCTATTAACTTTTCCTCCCGGCCATTTTGGGGATGGAACCGGGAGTGGCTGCATACACCTTCATGTTTCTATCCGTTGCCGACGTTGGAGAACAGCGCATAATGGTGCCGCGAGGTACTAGCGCAAGAATAATTTGCTGATGGCGCTGAAAGCCATGTTCACTGACACAATGAAACACGGGCAGATTGACAGTATATAATGACATGACCATGAGTCCTGATGACCAAACCACACCGCGCAGGAATGCGGTACAGCATGCCAGCGGAGCTTTCTTTGAAGGCAACTGGTAGTCTGTACTTAGTGGCTTCAAAACCATGACCCGATTACATCCATCACCACACATCCATCAATTCAGGCACGAACTCTTGTGTTAAACACGGACCCGTACCGTGAACGGCTTTGGATTCGAAGCCTATTGGCTCCACGTGAGAGAGTTCAGGATTACGCGGGGACGTTTTTCCTGGGAAAAAAAGGATCAGCGTGCGCGAGCATCAAATCTTCCCAACTCGCCGAATCCCCCAACTATTCCCATCATCTCACCAGGGCGGTTGCCCCACGTCTGGCCCGATTGAGTGATGACTGCAGACATCCATTGTACATAATCTCGGGCCGCACAAAGCACTCAAGTACTGCCCACGGAGCGCCATCAATCGGTAACAAATATGAAATAAGGATAAATCTCGGATTGCGGGTACAGTTCCTCGTTACATATGGTCCCTTGGTAGCGGCTGGGATCTTCAATGATTCTTTGATGGATAAAACCCACTCATTTATGCCTCCTCCCACCTCACTCCAGACTGGAGGCCATGGACAAGCCAGACAGTGATATTGGTGCAGAGTATGAGACGAAGTCTGAACTTCGCCAGATACGTCCTAATGGCAGACCTACGGAGGTGGAGACTGATCATGTCACCGCTCGACGAGTTCGCACAAAAATCGACCTTATTGTTCTATCAACGATCAGTCTAATATGTCAGTGTCTCTTGATAGGAAGCCGAGTTTGAGCCCTAGCTTACTGCTCCCAGACTTTTTAAACTTCATAGTGAGGAGGCTTGACAGGTCTCGCAACCGTCATCTGATGCTTCCCTTCTTGCGGAGGATAAAACAAATCTAGGTGCAATTGATCCATTGCTCATGGTTCAGCATGAGATTCTCAAGATTTGTTCGATTGCACAGGGAATGCCGCGAAGGCAGGGCTTCTAAAAGATCTCAAAATGACATCGTATCAGTTCTCCGTCGTTTTGAGTATCTTCTTTGGTAAGTGATCTGGGCAAGGCCAACATGTTAACAGTGAATCACTTGGAAGCATCCTGTCACGCCAGTGCCCTACATGACTGTGGAAATGGTTTCCAATTTTCTTGTTCGAAAGATCGGAGCCCATATATTTGTAACAGGTCTAATACTCGCCTGGGGCATCGTGGAAACATTCCAGGGTGAATAGCAGAGTATTTTATCTATTAGCCTAATCGTTAACTATCCGCACAAGGCTTCGTTACTTCCTACGAGGGTTTAATTGTTTGCCGAGTCTTTCTGGGGTTGACTGAAGGTATGCCTACACCATTCTGCCTCGCCACCTATCTTACGTCGCACTAACTTTAGGACCACTGATCCCTGCTGCTGTCTTGTATTTATCGGAGTGGTACAAACGCCATGAGTTGCAACAGCGAATGGCTGTATTGTTCAGCGCAACAAGCCTCGCGGGCGCATTCTCTGGGTTGTTGGCGTTCGCTATCATTCACCTTGACGGAAAGGGAGGCAAGCCCGGATGGAGGCACGTCAGTTTTCGCTGTACGTGACCCACCTATACTGACATCTGAAGGTAGTTGGATTTTCTTCCTGGTTCGTGCTTCGAAAGTGAAGAAGCGCTGCTAAACCATTGCATCTGACACAGGAAGGTATTGTCACCATCATCATCGGAGCTGCCGCCTTCTTTGGCTCCCGAAAGACATCGCATCAGCCAGGTTTCTGACCGAGAAAGAAAAGGCCGTAGCTTTAGCTAGACTTGAAGAAGACATGACGCTCAACGAGGCAGGGGAAGAATTCCGATTCTCAAGTGTGTGGTCGGCTCTCAGAGCCCCTCACGTTCTGATTTTGAGCACTAGCTGCTTTTATGTCGGTACGCAATTTGCGCCCCATTGCGTTTTTTTGTGTGTTGACCCAAATCCATTCAGGCTACCTCATCTTCGGACTGGCTTATTTGTGAGTTTCATCGGTTCATCATTCGAGAACATTCAACCAACAGTAGGCTAGCCTCCCTACTGTGGTGGGAAGTCTAGGTTATTCTCCCGCTAAGACCCAACTTTATGGAGTGCCTCCCTTCGCTTGCGGATTTGTTGGTGCGTTGTACATTGGTATCGCGAATACATGGATCGCTGACTAGGCCGATGTAGTGAGTTTAGCAGCCGCGCTCTTCAGCGACAAATATCATTGTCGAGGTCTTGTTGCCATTGGTGCCAGCTTTCTCGCTCTTGGCGGCTTCATTATGATGTACAGTTCGTAAAAACCTCCTACTTCCTGATCAATGATGCTGACTCTTGAGTTTACAGAAAGTATAAATGTTCATGTTAGGTACGGGTCACTATTCGCTCAAACGATTGGCGTTTCGGTCCTCACGCCTTGCACGGTTACGTGGGTCCCAAAGTACGATTTCCATCTATCCTCAATGTTATCGAAACCGGCTTAATGTTCTGACAGTAATGTCATGCCTCATTATCGTCGCGCTACAGCTATCGCATTAGGTATTAAACTTCAGTTTCCTACGTTTGAATCTCGCTCATTTCCTGGTCAGTATTCATAGCTGGTAGTGCCGGGGGATTACTTGCAACTTGGATGTATCACGATGCACCTCATTTCTACAAGACTACGAGGGTCAACATCGGTCTCACAGTAGGTTAGTGTCTTTATTCATCGTTATCTGGAGATGACGACTGATGATGGTCGTAGCATATATCCTCCAATGTGCTGTGGGAATTGCTTATTTGCATTATCAGAATTTACAGAAGGCCAAGGAGCGCGCAATGCATCAGAACATTCCTGATGAGGATTCCGAGGCGAAGAGGGCACTGGGCGACAAACACAGAGACTTCATATACACGCTCTAATGACCCGAATTTGGTGCCCATGCCGTAGAACTTGTATGTATCCACGTAAATCAATGCGCTAATCCTCATTGGCGGCACTACACCCTTTTGTTAAACCCTTGCATGGCGTAATGTTGGTGAGAATGTCATCAAATCCAGACACACTTAGAACGATCTAGCCGAGAAGCACAGTATGCGAACTCAAGATCGGTAGGGCCAGAATGGTAAGCTTCTATCATTTGGTGGGAAACTCAATTCGGACTGGATGCCTCCACAAGAGCTGAGAGCTTGGCGCTTTCAGCCCCTGACCTAGGCTTTCGTCACATAGGCCGTCTGTTGCAAATCTCTGTGAGGGCTTGGTTGGCAAGACGCGGGTGTCTTCCCGAGGCTGAAGAATCAGATAACATCAAAAATAAACTGGGTGATGGGTGAGTCGGGATGTTGATAGCATTGCAGATGCAGATCGTAAGATGACATGCAGTGTATTAAGTGGGATGAATGCGGGGATGAACGAGCACTAATGAGCTGCACCTCTCAGAGGAGCATAGTCACAACCTTTCATTTCGAATCATCGGGTACACTCTCACCCTGACCATGTGCGGGAGACCTGGACGAGACGTTCCATGAAAGCTACGTTGTTTATGAAGAAGTCAGTCTCAGGATATAGAAATCCGTTTCGAGTCACTCGCCATTCTTATCCTGCCATAAATCAGCGGCCTCGGCGTTAAGGGGTGATTCGTTATTTGGCTCTGGGAGTGAATTCCTGTCAGCTTGAAGATACTCATAATTGGCAGCATTTACCCCCGAGCAGCGACTGGATGGACAACAGAATGGATTGGGCACCATACACCGCGCTCCACTTCTCCTGCGACTAAGCTCAATCATGATGGAATTGGCACATAAGCATCATTTCTTCTACCTTGAGGATGCTATAGACGACCATAAGTATACAAAGCCTAAATCCGATCGGGAAACTTAATAGCAGTACTCACTCCAAGCAAATCGCTCCACCCGAGAGTGCAACATTTGGATGAAAACATGGGGTAATAAACGTAACTACCGGCGCAGCATATGGATAGGTCGGAGGAAATATAATTGAAAGCTTGAATGTGAGCCCAGCATAGTACTAAAGTTGGGGCGTTCGAATCATATTATTTTCCAGCCAGGGCTACACTTACCGTTCCCGTTGGACCTATGATGGTAGCAACCCAGTCGAACAAGTCCGAATCAGAGCGGGGGAATGCTGACTAAGAAAAAGGAAATGGTCACTGGAAATCAACTATGCAGAGGACATAGAATTGACATACTATTCCAGGGGTATTTGACATCTGCGACCAAAGGTCTTCATATTTCTCTTAGTGAAAATAAGGTAGACTACCCACCATTAACTGCATCAGCTCAGAGCTCAGCCTGGCCAAAGGCATTCAGAGTCAGTAAGTTCTATCAGGAAAATCGGCCCCGCATCCGCACCGTTTGGTCACGGTGCCCGAAGATGGTGCCCCGGATCCTCCAACCCGGGAGCTCTTTTGAGGATCCTCCCGGGGAAGCTGCGAAGGCGACTCCATCCTGTGTCTATTCACTTGGTTGTACGAGCGAATGTAGGGCAGCAGGAAACACAACTCCCGGTCTGTGTGTGGGTCTGTTGAACGTTGTTGTCCAGTGGCACAAACGTGTCGCGATTTATTCATCACGTGCTCGCGGATGGGGCAGAGCGGCCCTCATATCACTGGTTGTGCAGTTGCCCGTGTCACTCTCAACGTCGGCAAGCTCTTCAAGAAGCACGAAACGGACAGGTGCCTGCGGTGCTTGACGCACCAAACTTGCCCTCGCAATGGCCTGGCTACTACTACTTCGTTACCTTTTTCTCAGTAAGCGCTCTTTGCGTTCACCAGCTTCTCTCTTGCGCCAGCGTTGATATACACCGATTGATAGGTCTTTTGGTCGTCATTGACTCTTGTGTACTCATCCTATCTTCCACCGTTTTTTCTATCGCCGACACTCACTCTGATTACAGTGCGTGGTAGCTTCCATTGATTTGATGCTTCGGTCCTTGCACTGCATTCCTCACACCTTTTCCTCAACCAGGACCCATCTACGTCTATCTTATGTTCCTGTCCATCTTTACTATATTGTTTGTCTTTTTCCTGTGAGTCTCGCAGCTGTGCAACGCATGCACGACCCCTAACATATCTTTTTTGTGCAAGGATTGTGATCGACTCGGCTCGCAAGGGTGCCCTACTTACTCATGTCCTTGTTGAACTGCTCTGGCTGTCTGTTCTCTGGACGATGCATCTTGGTATGTGAACTCGTTGATACTCAGTTGGGGGGCATATCGAGATTTCCTTCAGGCGGGGCCTCGGCCCTGACAGCTGCATCACAATGTCGATGGACGACCTCCTGCTCTTCCACCCAGACTTCCTTGATCGTATTCTTGTGGCTCTCAGTTACCAATTGTGCGTTGCTCCTTTTTAGCGTACTGTGTGTGATTTCATGAATGACCTTGGTTACAGTGCTTGGTCACCTCGCGACACTTCTAATATCTGCTTTAATGCATCTCGACCGCGAACCAAACATATGGTCAACGAGTGTGCGAGACGTTCCATGGTTTTCCTTCCGGCGTGTTGCCGCGTCCACTGTATATCGGAACACCCAGTCGGGAAAACACGAGTCCGACGCTCAACGCCCGTCACGCGCCGCCGGGGAGAACCCACATGCCCTATTCCCTAATCGGTCTCTGGAAAACAACCCACGGGCGTGGCGATCTCGTTATACGAATGAGTCGTTTAGCGAGCCAGCACCTAATGAGAGGCACTATGGGTTTGCCCATAACATGGAACCCTCATCAAATGAAGGACTGGTTCGAACTTCTGAGGAACCACCGCCTCAAACTATTCCGATCTCTGTCGAGCGTCTGGCCCCGCCTGTTGATCGAAATGCTCCATCTCCACCTTTAAGACCCGACCACTATGCCCCGCCAAGACAACACCGATCGGCATACCCTTCTCACGCTGTCGAATCATCAGAATATCCTGCGTTTCCTCTATCAAACCCCCCTTCCGCGACGAGACAAAATCAAACCCAATCCTTGCCTCCGCGGTCATCTGGCAACAACACCTCACTGGTGCCCATGTACAGTGCGCCTACGCCACCTCCACGACGCCACCGAACATATCCAGATGGGAGGCCGATACCTGATCCGCGGGCGCTACCTCCGACGCCTGCTGAATTGAATGCTTTGTATCCGTCATCCGTTCAAACTATGATGAGACCAATGCCACCGACACCGTTGGATCAGCCTCGGTATCCATCGACTCGGAATGGGGAGGTAGATTGGAATAGTTTGTCGCCCGCTCAGCGGATCGCTATGGAGGTGCGATCGAGGAAAAGCTAGCACTCACTCTTGTGTCATGTTCCTATCTTCATTTCTGGGTGGAGTGGTTTACATGTATATATATGCAATTCACCAGTTGCAGGACATAGGTTATATTTTTCCGCAGAATTCGCCACATGGATCATAGATCGTGGCTCTGCGGACAGTATAAATCTGCAGGAGCCACACGGATTGATGAGTGGTTCCTTCGATACCCTGATCGTGCATGGCACATAGTCACTTCTCAGTGTCTAATCTTTATACCTTGCTGATCCCGCTAAGATGCACCCAATCTCGTGAATAGTCCTCATGGAAGTGATTCCACTTAACAACGGTGCCCATACCGATTCAGAAAGAGATGGGATCGCCTGCGAATTAAACGTTCAGGAGACAATCGTTGTCCAACGTTGCCCCTCAACCGCAGATCAATAGTTATATAAGGTAAGTCCATTGATACAAGATCGTACGGTAGAGCGCAGCATAGATGACTGGGAGACCGAGCCTTGACTCTCGACAGACGCCACTGGGGCATTGGTAGCACACGTCAATAGAGGCGAGACATTGAAATGCAAATATTCTATACAACCGATGCTGGCATTCTGACCCATGCATGGAGATCGCCTTCTCGGGCCCAGTTCTCTGAGCGCGTGTAAACCGAGTATTGTACTTGGTGTTTATGTTACATTCATGTCATGCACAACTACCCGGATCGACGCTAACTTACTTTCTACAAAGCGGAGCATGTGGGGGGAATTAAATATGAATTTATCGAGGCTGTCATCTTATGTAATGTTGTCTGCTTTGGTAGAGGCTGGGGTCCCGCCTAGTAATGCTGTGTCCGATGAGTCGGAATATGAATAAGCATACACCGCCGAATGGGAGATCCGAAACGGATATGCTCAGGTCGGTGTCGACCTATATGGACCAGGGGGTCGTCGCTAAGGATGACAGCTCATGACGGCGACTGGCGCTCAATCACAATATCGCGTGCGACCATCGCTTCCCTTTACTGCTTTATCAATATTGCTTGGTTATCAACCGTTACCTTTTATTGATGGTATCCACAAGTACCACACCAAACATCTAGAACAACAATTATTGTTCTGTCCCCCACCCGACGGCGCCCGGCCACCGAGAACCCGAATAGGCAACTATACTAACTCATAGCAAGACTGTACTAAGGACCGTTCATGAATTTATCTCGTCAAAATGACTGAAAAGAGAGCGATCCTGGACCTACAGTGATCTGATCATCAGTTGCACCCCCGCAGTTGTCCGGCACAGTCGGCCATGTTCGATTGATCCAAAGGATTGTGTGCAGTGTATGTATCCTTTACATGCTATGGCTCCAGAAGTACCACGGGGACAATTGCTTTGTGTGGCGCCACCTGCCGTAACATTCGAATTGGGGCGCCGGGTTAGTTAATAGGAAGTCTCTGTTTGTTGGAGGAAATATATATATATTTGTATCGATACCGGTACCTTCTAATTCATAGCCAGTGTCCCTCCTACTCCCTAAAGCTAACACTCGTGATGTATGTCAGTGATTGGTGAATCTTGTAATTTCTCTTTTTTCTTTTCCTGTCAATCCAATTTGCAGAACAGAAATTCGAAAAAAGGCTCAACCGCTGCATCATTGGCCAACGGGCTGAATCGGAAAGATATGGATTTTGGAGCAGCCGTTCTGTCTGCATGCATATTATAGGTATGAAGTATCATCAACAGTTGAAATTTCATAGATCTATTTAATCTCCGGAGGGACGTGACGTCCTCCAACTCGAGTGATCAGGTAGCCCGGGCTGTCCACTGAAAGCTACGGTAGCTATGGGGATCCGAAATATCGAAAGCAAAGCTGTCTAATTTGCATACACAACGATACGAAATTCTTCGCAAGGCAGCGCTTTCAAGCATTAAGAATTCAACTGCAAGCGGTTGCCAGTTCAAAATTCAGTTTTTCACCAGTTAGCGTGTCTCGGGCCCAAGACGACGTAGAAACGGCGTGAGAACAAACGTGGATATGGACATACCATGAATGGTCGTGAGACCTCCACAAATTATTATACCCATGGATACACGGTACAGATAGCCTTGCAATCCCCTGAACAAATCAGCTCCCATTACACACACATCTTATCTTGCGCTTCCTGCACCCATTCCAGGCTGATTCCACGAAAGTTTCGACATGTCGCCAAGTTTCCTACAAATATAACGTTGAGTCCTCCGACTGACTCCCACGAGGGGCAAAAGCAGCAGGGCTTCCACCAGCCACTTCGCGCTTCCGTTGGATTCAACTCACCGTGGCGAAATTAAATGCCGTATGGTGCCGGCAAGACCGAGGGAAACAAAGACACAAGCGGTGGCGACATAAGCCCAGCCCATGAACGGGTTCTTTCCTCCCACCCACGAGACGGTGGAGAGCACTATGGATTTTGTGCCCCCAAACTCAGTGACGGGGAAGTCTGGATTAGAAACTGTTAATCAGGTGCGCGAGATTGACTTGGGAAGGGGGCTTACTCATGAAAATTGAGATCTCGTAATCGCCTTTACTCATGACTTCGTGGTCGTTACGGAAGTAGAGTTTCGTGAAGGTAGGAAGGCCAGCAGTGCGCATCCAATTCTGGAAATGTTCGTCATCCTGTAACTTTGGTATGTTATTCTGAGTGTAGCCGTTTGGGAATCGGAGAGCCCAGTTTGGCGGTGGGACAACGTTGGAGAGATTGCCGAGGTTGGGATTATTGGAGTACAGTTTCTTCAAGTCATACCACGCAATACCCTTGTCGGTGAAGTTGTATGTGATATTTTGGCTATTGCCGATTAGGATGGGTGGAAGGAAGGTGTCTGTCAAGGAGGTGAATCATCGGTTCTTCTGAACTGGGAGACTACGTGCCATTGAACAAGGAGTTAGCGATGAGTCCGCAAGGATATATTGCCTTGTCTGTGCCATTAACTCTCATCTTGCCCAGTGGCTTGCAGTTGCCGCCGTCCAGGTCACTGGCACTCCGGTAATTTCCTTTCAGTTGAGATTTGTCCAAGCTTTTCACATATCGACGATGGTTTTGGAAGAAATTTGTGAGCCTGTAATACAAGAAAACCGAAGGTTCGAGGTCCGCAGGTAAGTTGAACCGAATGCGACAGTGATGTTGTGTTGAAATATCAGAGTTTGAGTCGTTCACGAATGACCACTGGGGAGCAGTAATCGATAGCCCACGGTCCGACGAGCGCAAATCGTAGTTATAATTCGGGACGTTGCTAAAGGTTGGACTAGCCTTTGTGTCGCAGTTTGTATAGTCAATCGTGATTTTGGTCACTTTGTTGCTCCCCCAAATCAAGAGCCCGCCGATTGGGGCAAAAATTATGCCAATGAGGAAAAGGGTGGGGAGAACGGTCTTGGGTGTGAGGATGGGTTGCCAGGCTTTCAGTCGCTGTTGCTTGAACGCAGTATCTAAACGCCGGTCATTCTTACCCATGCCCGAGGCAAGTGTGAACGGTGGAAAGCTTACTCGCAGGTCTCTTCCATGCTCCTTTTTTCTTCCCCTCTGAGTCGAGTCCCTCCGCTGGCTCAGGATCCTTGCTCTTGCGACTGAAGAGTGGCATGATGATGGCTGTCTTTGGGAAAGTGAGAGTGCTGATGACACCGGGATGCTGTGCCAACTTCGGGCGAGACAACTTTACGTAAGCGATATTCGGACACAACCGTCTCAGTTCCCGCGGTACATTACTTGTCGTCAGAGGTTCCAACAGTACTGCGCCTAGCTGCGCGTTTCCTGAGCTACACCGGTTGTTGTAGTTAGTATGTCGTCAGCCTGGACGTCCTTTTCTCCGACGCCACAGGAGTTGGCCTATGCACAGCTCCTATTCAACAAAGTTGATCCATCCAAGTTGGGAATCATCACGGGTGACGCTGCTATTTCTTTGTTTGCGGGATCCAACCTCCCTCCAGAAAAATTGGGGGAAGTATGGGCCATTGCCGACCATGACAATAATGGTTTCTTGTCTAAGAAAGGTGCTGCCGTTGCCGTGCGGTTGATCGGTTGGGCTCAGTACGGGGAAGATGTTAGCGAATCTTTATTGCTCAAATGTGAGTGTCAACAACTGAAATCCTACAGGCTTCTACTCATGTACAACACTTGTCGCTTAGCGGGGCCTCTCCCTACCATTGCTGGCATTCAGTATCCAGAGCCCAGTCGAAGTGCGAGTCCACGCGCAAGACCACAGTCCCCAGTCAGAACCTCCGCTCTGGGACCAATAACGCCCGAGGACCGTTCCAAGTACCTGCGGCTATTCGCCAACTGCAATCCGACTAACGGTCTTCTTAGCGGTATGTTTCTCGTAGTTAAGCATGCAGATGTCTTAACCCCTGTACCAGGCGACAAGGCTCGCGATGTGTTCCTAAAATCACGATTACCAGTTGAAAAGCTGGGCCAGATATGGTATGCGGTGATGTGCCCCTTTCGTCTGCGATTGTTCTCAGGTGACATCTATTTGTTTCCTCCATAGGGGACTGGCCGACTCCCAGAAGCGCGGTGCCTTGGATGCTGCTGACTTTGCTGTCGGCATGCATCTCATTCAAGCGGCAATGGCGAACCCGGCCTTCGTGATCCCGGGATCACTCCCTCCGGCTATTTTCGAACAAGCGGGGAAAACTCCCGCTCCTGTTGCGGCACATTCAACTGGTGGCTCCATAGCGTCGCCTACACTTTTATCTTTCCCTTCAAGTCCATCCTCTCAACCGCTGAAACCTCAGTACACAGGGCCAATGCTGAAGCCCCAGGCGTCCCTTCGCGCCGGGACGGCATCCAGGTCAACCCCACTGCATCCCGGCATTCCCCCAGCTTTGTAGCCCGGCGTTTACGACCCCGTCTAACTCGGCTGCACCTGTGTGGGACATCACAGAGGCTGAGAAGTCAAAATCTGATGGCTTTTTTTCTTCTTTGGACCCTCAGGGGCGTGGATACATTGAAGGGGATGTTGCTGTCCCGTTCATGCTCGAATCGAGGCTCTCCGAACAGGTTTTGGCCCAAATTTGGTATGCGTGATCAAGAGATCGCTTATTTTTTCGTCTAATTAGAGTTGCAGGGATCTTGGTGACCTCAACAATGATGGGAAACTGACTCGTGAGGGGTTTGCAGTGGCAATGCACTTGATCAGCAATCAGCTTGCGGGGAAGCCAGTTCCAGATGTTCTTCCCCCAACGCTCGTGCCACCCAGCCTTCGTGGAAAAGACTCTACTGGAACACCAGCCCCTGCTCCTCCAAGTACGTGTGTGGTAATTCATCTGAACGGGACTAATGACTCTGATTCAGGCGTTCAGCCTGACTTATGGTCTTTCGAGGAGGATTCTCAATTAGTAGCCCCGGTGGCCCTGCCCCAGTATCGTCCCAGGTGCAACCTCTGGGTTTTCAGACTCCCAAGCCTCCTGTCACCTCTCCGAGGCCTTTCAGCCCGCGTCAGTGGCCAAGTTGACTCTTCAGTCTTCTCCTGACCCTTTGTGACAGCCCTTCAAGGCCGATCTAATACCCGAGATTTGCTAAGCGACGACGAAGACGCAGGGACGAAAGATGCTTTGCCTCCCTCTTCCTCAGTTATTGGTAACACGAAGAATCAGCTCGATTCAACGACCGCATCTTTGAACAAAGCCAAAGCGGAGCGCGAACAACTGGAACGCACTGTCACGGAATCTGCTGCTCAATTGGCGCAACTTGAATCTCAGTTGGCGTCGGCGAAAGCTGCGCACGAGATCGAAACCAAAGTCGTCGATGACCTCCGAGCAAGGAAAGCTGAACAGACAGAGAATATCCGCAAGACTCGTGAGGAGCTTATTACCGCCGAGAGCGATGTTAGCGCCCTCAAAGCGGAGAGGGCAGAGATTGAAGGCTCCATACTTAGGGACAAGGAAGAGATTCGTGCTCTTCAAAAGATGCTGAAGGAGGTCGGTGACGCCGGAGCACCACGAAGGCTGATTTGGAGAAGCTCAAAAAGGACGCCCGTCAGCAAAAGGGTCTCCTTGCTATCTCGAAGAAACAACTGGCAATGCCCAGAGCGAGCATGAACGGCTGCTTACTGAGCTGGCTGCAGAGAAGGAGGATCTAATGAAGATAAATGATGAAATCGCCGAAACGGACGATGCTATCCAGGCGTTGTCGATCGCGCCTGAGCTGTCTCAGCCTGACGTTGCTGCTCGAGCAACTTCACCAGTCAACGTCGCGTTGCCCGAAACCCCAGATCGTATGGCAAGCCCAGCCTCTGCAAAAGAGCAACAACCCCTTCGGTCGTTTTGCTTCAAGCGTCTCGACCCCTCCTGCACCTGTGTTCCACCCGTTCGGAGTTCAGGATGAAGTCATTGGGGAGCTTGTTCTGGGGAGGAAGGCGACCGACCCGTTCGGAGCTGCATATGGATTAAGCGATACAACAGATGCCTCACATGAAGATCCAACTCCCTTGAAGGATACTGAAGACTCAAAGCCGTCCACTGTGCTTGCCACTCAGATCCTCAAGCGCCAATGACCATCTCTGACCTCGAGGAACGCGCTGCAGATAAACTCGTCGAGACGCCAGTACCCATTTTCGAGACAGAGACATTTGTACCAACGGGACAGCCTCACCAGCAGAACACTCTGCCACTTCTCATCATGGTCATGGTGATTTGCCACCCCTCAAAGAAGTTGAACCGACAGAGGAAGATTCCTCAGATGATGACGATGATATCCCGCTAGGGATGCTAAACGCAATGAATCGCCCGAGCCAGGATGCCTCCCTTTCCCAATCAATTGAGCCTTCGACCAATGAAGTGAATGCCGGTGCTACCACGGAAATCGTATCTCCGCCATCACCAGTACTTGGAAGTCGGCTTTTGACGATGCATTTGGTATTACGACCCCAGCTACGACAGGCATGCTTCCGCCTCCTCCATCCTCAAAATCTGGCACAATCGGTTCGAAGCGCGGCTCTCCAAAAGACTCAAAGGGTACATGTTCGGTGGCAAGCCGTTATTCGGGGAATCGCCGTCCACAAAGGAGTCCAAGCCCCTCTTATGGAACCATCCAAATCGACCTCGTCAAATATCCCCAACAATTTGGATGCGTTCGGGGGCAGTGTGTCTAGTCCAGCATTGCAGAACGGAAACCTGAAGCCTTTACATTCCAATCCACTTTGACGATACATTTGATTTCGGCTCCGAATCTGCCCTTACTACCGAACTTCGGCCGCTAAATGCTGCTTCTCCCCCCAACAGACAAATGGTCATGTTGTCAAGTCTGATGTGACTGGAACGTCTTTCCATACCCCTCTGTCGTCTCCGCATACGGATGTAACTGGGAGTACATGGCCAAGTGTACCACCGCACAATAACGAGGGCCCAACTCCATTTGATGCTGCGTTCAACGTCTCCCCAAGTCCCTCCGACAATCAGTCTGCTACGCAGCTTTCCTCCACTTCCAATTACCAGGCACTCACTTTTAATGATATATTTAACTCTGACGTAAATATCCCAGCGCTCAAGGCACCCGGCGCGGAGGCATCATCCCAGGACAAAAATCCATCGCAGTTATCCACTTCGCCCATATCACCGCCCTCGGGGAAACAGGATACGCCCAAACAGCCGACAGAGGGTAATTCTGGATCTGGACTGCCCAGATCACCTTCGCCACACCTCTTGCTCAGTCACCCGCACATTCGCGTCCATCTACTTCCCCACCCCCTTCCCCTAGGCGCAAGAAATCGGATGCCACTGAAGCCCCGTCAAGGTCATCGAAATTGCTTCGGTTTGGATTCGGCAAGAATAAAGACAAGAAATCGAAGAAAGTTGTACCAGTGGAGGGGCCCCCACCTGCGCCAAGCCTTCCTCCTCGTCCGCGCCGTACGGGTTCACTTTCTGTCCCAGATGTCATTGGTTCTGTGGGCCCAGATGGAGATATTCAACCTGTTCAGACACTTATGGATATGGGTTTCTCGCGGGAGCGCGCCGTTGACGCCCTCGAACGCCACAACTACGATGTTAATACTGCTCTCAACAGTCTCGTTAAATGAAGCTGTGTACAAGATGGGGACATCGGGGAAAACTGTACGACCCAAGGTTGACGATAAATATTATTGCCTTTGTAACTGACACCCTTACTCGCAACACTCCTTTATTTTTCCTAACTTCGAGCGCGGGTGAGACCGCACTCGTTCGCTTCACTTTGTCATGGATGTTATTTACCCTCGTGTCAAATTCCCCAGCTCTGGCTTATACCATTGCGGCTTACGATTTCGGATCTGCCCCCCTAATACACATCTATCTATTTACTCACATGCACGAAGTCCAATTCGCTGATGATGTCGGCTCTTCCGATTTGTGCTTCTCCCGTTAATTTCCGTGGATCGAAGTGCCATATCTAAGCGCCAGCATATTTTCGCATCCAGGTCTCGAGTCAATCTTCACCTTTTTTGGCAGTTCCAACCCAACCCAAACTGCACGGTTCATCGACAGATGCACCCGCCTTCGCGCCTCTTTTTGGTCCTGTTGCCGCGTTCTCATCGATTGCAGATCCCCACAGTCCCTCCTAACACCGCTGGCCCGATCCATGCCGTGGCTTCTTCCATCCATCCATTTTACTATAATCGCCATATGATAGCCAAAACTCTATGTATCGAGCTCACATTGCTTAAGTGTGGGGGTCAAATGAGATGATTATCGTCTGGCTGACACATCTGCGCGGTTATAGCTGTGGGCTTAAAGAAGTCCACGGACTTCTTGATGCAGGAAATGCATCCCATCCCTACTAATGTAATCAATAAATTTACAAGTACTGTGAGAGAGGGTACGGTGCAAGACTAGTATGTTCTCCTGTTGCTCTCTGGTCGTTGGACAGGATCCTGCTATAGTGGTCCTATACGAATGCTCAGGAACTCCAACCATTTGTTTCAAGGTTATTGTTACCCGAAATAGCTTAATGCCCACAAGTGCTGCCCTTCCTTCCTAGATTCTGCCTTATTGGTTCAGCTTAGTGTTGAAGGCGGCCAAAAAGATCGCAACATTGAGGACAGCATCGGCGACCCTATGTAAATCGCTGACAAATACGATAGATCATCAGCGAATCGAGCATTTCAGTGTCCGATTCTGACTATTTCGAGCCCCTTCAAGTGGCCCGGAGGTAATGAGACGAGGGGATCCTGGACGCGTACGCCCAACTGGCCAAAGAACCTCTGCCCTACAATCCACAGCTCAAAGAATAGGGATCAAAGACACTTTGTTTTAAGGGACACAGGTTATTTTAGGGCATGGACGATGTGCGCTGGTGCAAAATGTCCATGTTATTCAATAAAGTCCTTCCCTTTCTCCCGTTTCTGTGCGATGGTCCTGGAAACCATCGATCATACATCTTTCCAGGCGACTTCTATGAACGGACTTCCAGCGGAAACGGGCACCAAAATGTCGGTATCAAGCATCACATTGCCTTCCGCATGACGCTGATCTCGAATCTAGTCCTTCCGCAGCAGAGGTAACATCCTATTATTAGCTTTATGCTCAGGGTCCCGATCGAGACATTCTGATTGGAAAAGACAACAGGTTCGGCCACGCGGAGCCAATCAAAGACCATGTCGCCATTATGAACGAATGAAAAACTTGGTGCCTTACTACATAAGTCACAACATTAAAACTCAGGTTCCGTTCAATGGATGATCGATATCCAAAACCCTTGCTGTACCAAGAGAGCAGGATAGGAAATGAATCTCAAGCTATTCGATCAGATTTTTTTTTTTGCAGGGAGCATGAGTTGCCCACGCACCAAATCCGAACCAACGTCCCGTTCGAGAAGCGAAGGCACCGTTAGCACGGGCGCTGAAGGCTGTTTCCCTTGAGAGCTTTTCACTTGAAGAACGTACGAGTCATTAATCTTTGGCCTGAACTGTATCCAATGCGGTGCACCGTGTACCACCTCGTTTCCCTTGAGACCAGAGTAAATTTGGGGGAGTTCAAGTAGTATTCCCGATGGAACACCATCAGCAGAAGTGAGCCAGCCAAATGGGTCGCAACCAGGTCATGAGATAACACAACCGACGCATTAGAATGGGAGGAGAGCGCGGAGTTGCCAATACCAACTGTGCTATACTTGGTATTTACCGCAGCATGCATTCCCGTCGATCATGCCATACAGTATGGCAAATCACCAGCAAGTATACACGCACCCAGAAGCCATGTTCGAGTGACGAACACAGCTCCATTTGGTAGAAAGAGGAGGGTACCTAGAATTATGCCCGCCTGGAGTTGTGCAAGAGACTCGCGTTTACAAAGGAAGATGATAAATCGCAACCGCACAGGAGAGTTTCGCCAGACGTATCTACTTGAATGCCAGGAATCACCGAACAAGAAGCGATTCATATGTAATCGCCAGTTCCATAACTTTGGCACGTCACCCGAGTTTCCCAAGCCACGCCTTTTTACGTGATTATGAATGGTACTGCGGAAAGTGGAGGTAGGTAGGTGCCTTTGCCCGCATTGAGCCTATCCACAATATGTTAACACCAGGTGAAAATCACTATCTGACGCAGAGATACCCCGGCTGAAGCCGAGGAATACGCCGCAAATTGCACAATATTGCTTCAGTTCCTACTGGGCACCGCCCAAGCGGTAGGCCTCCAATACAAGGGAGCCGCATCGAGTCAGGAGACGTTCAGGTGGCTACGGATTCATCCAGAAGTATTGCCACTGGAACATCGTTCAATTCAGCCAAAAGCGCCGGAAGGGGACTTCCGAATCATGTTCGTTCAACGAAAAGGTTTTTGGCTCAGCGATTTATGTCCAGGACGAAGAATCATACTTTGAACATCTTGGACCTGGTAGACGCAATCAGCCCTGCTGCAATTTTGGTGCTTGTCCTTGATCGTACGCAGAATTCAGAGACAAATCACAAAGGGCCTTGTGACAGCTGCCCGCATGATTGGGGAAAGGCCGCTCATTGCCTAGCATGTCGCACGCTTTCCTCATAGTCATACTTTCCACTCAGCTTAGGAAAATTTACATAACTTTAAAATCAAATGGACACAAAACATCCCACTGCAATTCAGGCACGACAGATAAGATGCAATAATAAATTCGTCTCGTGGTTTCAGTCCATCCCCAAAAATTTTCCATGTAGTCCCATTTTAGTCATAGTGGATTGGATGTTCATTGGGACGGATAATGGCTCGTGCACGGCGGAACTGTCGAATCGCCAGCTACTTCCTTTGCTCAGCCTGAAGGGAACCCTGGACAATGTCGTAGACCTGGGCTCACAAGATGCCGCTGATCGATCGCGCTAAGCCCTTAGGCTTAACGACAAGGCTTTGGAACTGGATGGCTGCTTTTTGTCCCATCAGTGTTGGGTGTGCGAGTCTCGGTGACATCCGTGCTTCGATGCAGGGAGGAATGCTTCTTGACCGTCTGACAAGCGTGAGTTTGTGTGGCTCCCCGAAATCAGAAGCATGATTGTAAGGCTGTGTGGCCACACTAGTACTTAGTGGGCATTTGTTTCATCGGATGATGGCACCTTGCCATCTCACGCCGCCCTTTCACCCGTTACGCTGTGCTCCTAATGATCGACATGCATCACCGAGAAAATAGCTTCGCCCGCCTCTAGTTCTTGAAACTCGCCCCGGGGATTGTTAACTTGGGACTTCTGCATTCTTTTGAGACCCTACTTGATCCATATTTCCATAACGAGTCACCATTACCATTTCCGCCAAACCGAGATTCTCCCGGCTACTCACAGTCTCTTGCTCATTTGAAGGTTCACGATGTCACACTTAAGCTACCTATAGAAGGTCACTTCATTTGTTAATCCAAGATGCTGGTCCAATTTAGTCTTAAAGGCTTTGAGTGCTGTATTCACTTGTGCAGGATATAAAGCATAAGCCTCAAATGGGCTGTCTCCTCCTGCTGTATGAACACTGTCCAGCTCCCCACTGCCTCTGCATCACCATACAAACCGGTCGGCTGCGCCACATGCCGTATCCGTAGGAAGGTCTGAGCATATCATTATATGCCCACAACTCCCAAAAGCTTACCCCGATCTAATCGACAGAAATGCCCTGTCGACCTCGATGCCGAAGGCGCCTGCAGCCTGTGCAGGAGACTCGGAGTCGAATGTTGGGGATATGGTCAACCCCTTCCTTCCTGGACCAAAGTCAATATACTCCATTGCTTTTTCTTGGCGCCTTTGGACTGACGATGGTTTGTTTGCATGGCTCGGCGTTCAGGACCCGCAGACACTGCAAAACTACAAGAAGCAGCTGCAGACAGCTGTTGTATTAAATCGCCAACGGATCTTTTATGGTGCGTTTACACGACCCATCTCAACCCCCTTGCTTGGTCACTGAACCAAAGAATTCAACAGAATCTCAGGGTCACAACGCGGGGTCGCTCAGCACCTATGGCCAAGGAGAGCAAGCGTTCTCGGTGTTCTCTGTCGCCAACACGAGTTTCCCGGAGGACTTGAACGATCTCGACGTAGATACCCAGAGCCTCTCAGATCTCATGAACTCAGTGGGAGCCGTCGATGCCTCCTCCTCACCAACTACCCATTACTCACCGATGCCGCAAAACCTGCATTTTACACACGCACCCGCGGATACGTACGGGTTTTATAATGGACAAGGCCACCCAAACTCATAATGCATGTCGGAATCACATAGGGGGCCCACTTTGGTTTTGTTGCAAACATTTTCTGGTTTGGGATGGCTGGGCGCGTCGCTTCCCTATTGCTGTGCCTACATCGTATCGGGATCTGGTCATTCTTTTTCGGTTCTCAAGGGTGCTATTGAACAAAGAAAGGATAGCCTGCCCTGGTACGCACAAACAGCACGCTGCTTACGGTGAAATGGACTGAGAATCATCTGGTTGAGTACCCAACGATTGCGTTTTTCGCATTATAATATCAATGCATCTTTCCTCTCGATGATCCTCCCACTTTTCTGGCTATCACCTCCACAATGTAGAGTTATGTAAAACTGCGAATTAATCATACTAACACTTATCTGACCAGTGCAACCGACCGTGGAAGCACACAGAGCACCTTGGTGCGGGCCCCCCTTTGATAGAAATTAGGGGTCCTGCCCTTACCTCCTGCACCCCCTGTTTCAGATAGGATCCCCCAGCCTCTATCCCCGTTTGAGTCGGCTTTGATACTGAGTGTGCACGTGCATCAGCTGGGCACAATGTGTCGGAAAACCCCGTATAACGTTTAAGTAAACGCTTGATAAATTGTTTATGGATTTTTTGATGTGTGGGTTGCGTTTTTGATGCTATGGAATGTATTCAAGTAAATCGTATTTATATGTTTGAAAAATGCATCCCACATACCAAAAACCCCATATGTAAAACAGTTTATCATGCGTTATTCGGGATTTTCCGACATCAAACTCCACTTTCGACAACATTCGATTCGGCGTTAATTGAGCCAGTCGGTTTATTTAACTCAGGACGGGGGTGGGTCTGCGTCAGAAGGATACGATCACCATAGCCCCTTCCATGGTTACAGTCGTGCTGGGTAGCAGCTGGCAGGCTCCACACTGCATTCAGTCGTTTTGTTTCCCTCTGCTCTTCAGGCCACGAAGGCCTGAGTTGCCAGCGCTTCTCACATACTATCTAGTTCTGATACCACTATCTGGTATGAGTCTGCATGGCGCTTGCTGGTATCGCAGACTGCAATGTTCTGGAACAATGATGACCGATTTGTCAGCGTGAATTGAAGACAACGCGTCTCGTTAACTCGTAGTTCATTTTTTTGCGATGCCGTTCAACTATGGCCGTTATTCTAAGACGCGCACTTGTCTTCGGTGCTTCTGGCATCGAGAGGAATGAGCACGCTGTTCCAAGTCCGTCTTTCCCCAAGGACGATTTCCGATCCATTACAGGGACAACCAACCGACCACTCTTGCGTTGAAGATGCTAGTAACTTGCGTGAAGACCCTCGCCTGGCGCTCGTTTCAGGTACTCGATAACATGATATCACGTCTCCAGGCGAACGTTTCCAACATGGAGGACACCACACATGTGTATCTCCGCTGCACGTCCACTCTCACTGACTCACTTGACTTACCCGACGAGTAGATGGAAAAGTACCCGCTGCCAGAACTGCCTTTCCACGAAAGATTCTGAACAACGCTTTTTTACTGTCAGCCTTTCCTTTATCTACTATTTCTATGCTAAACCCATAACGCACCACGTCGTACTTAGATGCCTAGGCGGATGTTATGACTCGATTGACGTGGTGTCAAGTTGTTCCTTACGTGCTTATTGGGTTCGTGCCCACCCCCAACCCTATGAATCTTGCGCACAAGCTCGGTATTCCTTTTAACATTACGAAAGAGTGTGCATCAGAGGCCCGGCATATTAGGCTAAACAGCTGTCGCGCAGGGTTGCGCAATTAGCTATTCCGCTGCACTTCACCATGATCTTTCAAATGCAAGCGTTTTTCACGGAAGGTAAGATATAGTCCAAGCGCTGGAGGGGTGTGGCGGCTGCATTTGGGCTGGTTGGAGACCCTGCGGAAGAACGTGCGTTGGACATCAATGCCTGAGCTTCCTAACCAGCTCAGGTTAATGCCTGGCGCAAATAGGAGATCGAGTATGGCCTGAAGTCAAACACTTTGGATGACGCCGGCTGGGACATTATGGCGGGCTTCATGTTCGGCGATTGGTACCGCGACAACACCCCGAAAAAGCGGCTCGGATATGAGGATGATGTTGACGTGTTGAGCGATTTGAAAGAGGTGTCGGAGCAATACATCTCGTTCAAACAGTTGCCTCCTTTCTCGTCTCCCTCTCAGAAACTGAGGGTGCTCCATCACTGAGCCTGCGAATGGAGGTCGGCAAGTGAGAAGTTTCTTACGCAAGCAACCCTCGCTGAGCCATGGTCCAACCATTGCAACGGCAGTTAGTCTCAACACAAGGAGTCAAGAAGAAAACGAACGATGTGTTATCGGTAGGAAACATACAACTTTACTTGATCGGTGCAAAACAGTTGATTATATGGCGAGATCGAGGGGGGAGATTTCAGTCGATCTAATCCATCGCTGAACTGTCCATGGAATGGCGATTAAGGTGCCGTGAAATAACTTGTTTTAATAAGTCCTTCCTTGGCCCAGCGTGGAGGTTCCAAACAGGCGTTTTCGGTGGTATAAGATCATCTTCACCTATAGATCGGTGCTTGTTGATTTGAAAGATCACGTCGCCTGCCTTCAGCATGTCAACTTTGGTGACATCTAGGACCAGTTCCGTTGCATCAAGTTGTCTATCCATCTCATCCCTCCTTCCCTTTTTTGCTGCCTCCTCCATCCGGCGCTTCTCTTGAACCCCAGCCTTTATCCACTCAGCTCGGCGTGTCCCCTCCCGATGAAGACGATCAAGCCCTCGAGCCCGTTTGCGAATCCATTTGGAATGCTCATTCCCAAATTTGGCTTGTATGAACTCCTCGGTTTTGTTCTCCTTATACATCATCATGGTGTTGAAGCGATGCTGGCTCAGGGATGCAAAATTACGCGTCCATACCCTCCATCTACCTGACATTCTTTCAAAGATAAGGCTATGTAGCGTTAGCTTAGGGTCATGTTAGAGATCTATATTGTAAATACCTATGTAGCGTTCAAGTTAGCTACGGCATAGACAATACATGAGTTACAACATGCAAAAAATTGGAAAGATATCATTCTTACCTCAGACTCGTGTTAGAGATCTGAGGGAGATGGTTCCAAATTTTTCTCTCTTTTATACGCAACGTTCGCTGAGTGGCAACGTTGCCATACAAAAGTGTTTCAGAGAGGCAAAAGCGCCAAAGCTCTACAAAGCTTACCAAAGCTTACCAAAGCTTATGTTATGTTACACATTAGCCGAGATATGTTGTGTGGCACAGGCACAAAGCTTGTTTCTCGTCTGGTGCTTACATAAGCTGACTGGACTGTTGGTCTCAACACGCTCTATCTTATCAACTGGTCGATTGCAATTGAAAACATCCATGCAATACAAGGTCATAACGGACTCGTTAGTTTATGCATGAACCACACCAATCATAAGAGGTCTCCTAGCCTCAATTTCTCTTCAACATCATCATCCGGAGTGTCGTTATGTAAACTGCGCTCTTTCGACTTCTGCAAGTTCTTATAATAAAGATAGCCTAGTCCTAGGGAGATGTCCACGATGAGTACTAGGTGTTATGAAATTGAAGTACTTATCCAAGTGTTTTGGCTACAGCTCTTTTCGGCTTAGAGTCGTTGCGTCAGAGTGGAGAACAATTATATTCTCACCGACAGTGCAGCTGATATTGACTTTCGTCGTTTGGTGGAAGTGAGGGCCATCGAGGTACAGCTACGTCGCCAGTATTCCTCTGGAGCTGCTGTTGATGGATGCTAAAACTCGGATGTGGTGAGCACAGTCTGACAGGCGTATGAGGACATTGTGAATGTTACAAAGGGTGATAGCCGCAGCGCCGTCGGTAATGAGGATAAACATTACTGTATCGGAAGAGCTCGTGAATTGAACAAGAACCAAAAGTGCAACAATCCTACTTCGG
Source organism: Cantharellus anzutake (assembly GCF_015039405.1). Lineage (NCBI taxonomy): Eukaryota > Fungi > Basidiomycota > Agaricomycetes > Cantharellales > Hydnaceae > Cantharellus > Cantharellus anzutake. The sequence continues at coordinate 226,289 of NW_024067029.1, forward strand.
GATCCACGTAACCAAGCACGGAATAGTGATGGAAATACCAATCGCTTGGGCGAATAGCGAACCATACCTCACATGGACATCTGTGCCGTCTATGAAGTTTTGAGTCAATGTCATGTTCCTGGCGTCAATGATGTATACGAACAGTACATCATGATGGAACCTGCAAGAGTTATGAAACTTGAACCAATCGCAGTTAGCCCTCGGTAATGGTATTTGTCGCTGAAATAGGCGGCTGCAAGGCTCACTGTATTACATAAATGCTGGGTTCAAGATCTGAATCCACTAGCAACGCGATGAACGACACACAAACAAACGCGGAAGCGAATGAGGGGACTCCATAAAGCTGAGTTTTGGTGGGCGAGTAACCTAGACTTCCCGAGGCTAAATCTACGGCTCTATCGGCGATTCACAACGTGACAAGTATGCCAGTCCAAAGACAGAATAGCCTGGGAGATGCAGGTGATAGTACAGCAGTATGGCGTAGTATCACACATTCAACGTGAGGCGCTGTGAAAGCTGACCACATGCTTGAGAACCAGTTTTATCGTCCGCTGTGTCGAGAGCTGTGTCTTCTTGGAGTGCACGTATATACGCAGACTTTTCTCTCTCTGTCATGAAGGTGGCACTCGGAATATCTTTCGTTACCCAAAAGCAGGAAGCGACTCCAACTATGACGGTGCAGATGCTTTCCTACATATATCAATCGATTCAGGGTTAAATTTATCTAAAATCTCCGGCGACGAACTCGGACTAAGAAGAAGATCCAACTTTGTTGCAAGAATCAGCAGGGCTGAGCCGAAGTGACGACGAACGCACCTCCAGTCCGGTTTGCCACTTTTACCATCGAGATGAATGACAGCGTAGGCTGAAAGCCCAGAGAATGCGCCTGCAAGGCTCGTGGCACTGAACAACACAGTTATCCGTTTTTGCAAGTCGTGGCGCTTGTAAAACTCCGACAGGTATGATACAAGAGCCGGAATCAAAGGCCTTGAAATGCTGAAATGAAGTGGAAATAAGCTATGGCGGCACTAAAAAAAAACAAGCCATACCTTCGTCAACCCTAGGAATGACCACAAGGCTAAGTATAAATATATGGGCACCAATCCTCTTCAACAACAAGTTGGATGGTATCTCCACGGGTAGGTATGGTACTAGGGTGGGGTTGAATATCAGCGATCGTAACTTTTGATCACGTCCGAAGCTGACCCACTGAAGAAGACGCTCGGGACGATGAAAAATTCGTATGAAGATCTCTTAAAAGCTCCGCCTTTGCAGCGTTCCCTATAATTGAGCGAATGATCATCAGAATCAGAGCACGACACCATTAACTGCATACTTGCATCAACCGGCGATCTGGCGAGGATTCCCCGCACTCCTTGTCTCCTAATCTACCCTATTACGATCTTCAGGTGATAAGAGATAAACTGGTTTTATTGAGATCGACTACTCATGTCTCGTGTGATACAGGGGAGCAATGAGCCGTATTGCTTGCGACATTCGCGGCCTCTTATCTTATGAGGTAACAGAATCACTCGTAGTATGCGTCCACTGGAGGTGCCAAATGGTGTGAATGGCCCCTGATGCCTTGCGGCTTGGATCCGTTGTAAGATGGTTCATGGCTGGTGTCTGGCCCAGAATCCTTTGCGGGGTTAACCCAAACCTCAGTTTTCCTTTCTGGTCGTCGTCGAGCCAGACAATTGGACAGTACACGATCATGAAGTCCGATGCTGCGGCGTTGTCAAACCTGTTCTTGGCGAGATATTTCCAGAACCCTACCTGTCTTCTCAGGGAAACTACTATTACCACGGGGAGGGTTTACAGGCCACCCTCTGTGCGCCTATTCTGCCAGAACCCCAAGCGTGCGACTGCTTGTGCGTGAAACCTATCAGTACCACGGGTATACAACAATCCACCACCCCGCCTTCTTCCCTCACGTGCTGCAATGGAGAAGCCGGACGTTACTGATGTTGGTGCAGAGGACGAGAGGCTCTACCTTGGCAGTGAGAGACATCGTGATAGCAGTCCAAGTGATGCTGCGTCCATCGAGGGCAGCGTCGATCTAGCTACAGCTCGACGAGCCCGTATCAAAATCGATCTTGTTGTCCTTACGACATCTATAAGTTATCCGACAAAAAATATGAGCCTTTAATTTGACTAGTCCCTTTATAGAGTTCCTGAATTTCATCGTAGGCTGAGGCTTCCACGTCCACGTACTTCGCAATACCTTTTCTAACCTATCATTTTATAAAACGAACCTGGATAGAGACCAAACGTACTTATTTTGCACTGATCACGTGCACATTTTCTTTTGCGCTCATCTAAGTGACCCGCGGTTTTGTACAACTTCATCCACTACAATGGCATCCAAGAGGCAACGGCATGACTCTACGGATACCTACACAACTCCTGACACACCAGATGCCGCTATGGCCGTTGTACGCCGTCTCGTTAAACAGTTCGATCTTGATGTTCCATTGAAAGACGACGACTCAAGTCTGTCCCTATCTTCGTCTTGGAATCTGGTGCGCTAACGGGTTGACATAGAACATGGTGTGGGAATTGAAGTCACATATGATGAGGCCGCTCCTCGCGTCGGACTTCAACCTTGGGATAAGTTGGACGACATCGGAACCTTTGAAATCCACCGCTGTCATATTCCCACAAATCTTTTCAAGTCGATTGTGATGGACATGGATGTCATGTTAATGCAATATGGCCACCCTTCTACTCATCGGACAGAAGAGGCGAGATCGAGGTTTTTCTCTCCAGTATGGATAAGCTGATTCTCTTGTCCCCCTCAATGTTCACTGCAACCAACAGGTCCTCAACCACCTCGTTAAACAGTTCACTTTCATACTGAGGAATACCCCAGAGACTATACTCGCTGGTCACATTGGTACACAGGGTCTCATCAAGCACGTCTTCAAAACTTTCGGTGCTGTTGTGGTCCTTTTCATTGAGATGAAGCTCCTTGTGGGAAATGACCCGAAACGTTTGGAGGCTATTGCTCAGGTTATAACTGAATGTGATGGTGAGCCCCAGCATTTCATGGTTACCCTTTCTGCTCCTGACCTCCCTGATGTACAGGCAGCAACCGCTTTCATCATTTTTCTCTACCTATCCACTGCATTTTCTCCGATGGCTGGTCCTTTGAATTTTTCAGGTTTGAAAGGATGCCAAATCCAACATTTCTACGTGGCTGTTTTCAAGGAGATCCACCAGACCTCCGGCATGGTATGCGGCTACCTGACATTGAAACTTCACTTCCTTTCATTCTCCAGCTTCGCTGTGTATGTGAGACAATCTTTGATGTCATGCTGAGTGCATATATTGCAGGCTTGAAAGCATATTACAATCGAGAGGAAGACATGGGGAAGGAGGGTTTGAAGAGACTGAGTTTTGGTGGATGGGATCGGGCCCTTCAGTTGGCAGAACATGCACAGGAAGCATTTAGGGAGGCTGAGGTTCAATGCAAGGAGGGTAATATTGTGTCTGCAAATGTGACCATTGATGCAGCTCTTCTTGCACTACAGGAGAGGTATACATTCCACTCTTATGTGTGCCAGATCTACCATTCATTCCCTACCTTGTCTCAGTACAGGAGCATTGCCAACTAGGTACAAGTCAAAACTCATCATGATGGACTGGGATGATGCTGAGATTGACAGTGCATGAAACCACCCTGCATTGTTTTCATGGATGGACCACTGCAGTTTGGCAGTTGAGTGGGATTTTCAAATTCCCAGTAGCTAATCAATGTAAGGAAGGGATGGTGGTTATGTTTATTCCTTGTTATTCCTTGTTGTACCTGTGTATTTACATATGTATGGTGTGGAGGGGTTCTTTACTCTTCTCCACACCGAGTTGAATACTAAGTTCTGTCTAACCTGGATATTGACTGACCTGAGGACTGAAGAGTGTCAGGGCACATACCCTGACTTAGCCCGGACCCGGACCCGCGTCCGGACCCGCTCCACTTCCCGCGCACTTCCTGCGCCGCACGCTCCGCACGCTCCGCACGCTCCGCACGCTCCGCACGCTCCGCACGCCGCATGATCCGACCCCGGATCCCACCTCATGTGACTTCCGGGTATCCCCGGAAGTTTTCGCCATATTGGGGCCACTGTGGGAAAGTGAGAAGTTAACCTTCTTCTCACTTTCTTACCCACAGTAGGCAAGTGTAGCCTACTCTTCATTTATCTATACACTTTCTTACCCACAGTAGTTATGCCCTGAGATGGGCTGTGTTTACAGGCTAGACTGTGGACTGTAGAGAGGGGTCATGGGGACCCGGGGTCCGTCCCCTGACAAAGAGGCACCAAGGCTACACTGGCCTTACATGTACATGCTTAGTGGGAATGGCCAGAACCCAATCAGTCCTGTGTTGTGGATTGGCATCATGCAACCTGTAAGGGAGATAGGCTGCACACTTGCAAGCACTGTGCCTCCATTATGTCTCAGTTAGTCCTTGTATTTCTTATGTCTGAGGTATCTTGTAGAACGGGAACGGGATTCACTCAGAGGGACTTTGGGTAGCATTTTAGTCGAGATTAGAACTGAGGAACTACAGGTTCTAATCTACGGGTATTTATAAGGGGGAATGGAAAGGACTTAGTCAAAGTCAAAATGATAATAGGAAAACACTGAAAGGTGCCGAATGATACAGAGAGGTACTGAAAGGTTCCGAATGATATTTTTAACGGGGAACTGAGGTGTCGGGTCGAGGAGGGCAGAGTAAGAGGCCGGAAAATGAATGGGAATGAGAAATGGGTAAGGGGAGTTAGCCAACTGAATGGTAAGAAGAAGATAGTCATGCTAAGAATGAAAGGTGACTAATAAGTGATGATGTGAGTGAGGTCACCAAAGGATGCGGGTAGCTCCAAAAGTGGAGTTGCATATCCGAAGGATGTTGGGTGACTCCAATAAATGAAATGGGTGGAGAAATGGTTTAAGGGTGTCATGGGATGTCAGAGGTCCGTCGGGATATCAGAGCAAATCCGGAGTCTCCGAATGTGCCGACTTGGGACCGAGCTTCTGGGATGGGAGTGGCCAAGGTTCAGTGTGCTGCAACCAGACCGGGGCTGAGACAGTCAGGAGGGAAGGTGACTTGGGGAGTGGGGAGGCATGGTGTAGGGGATGGTGAAGTTGTTAGGAAGGTGTGGTGTGGTGGGAGTGCACGGGGTTGGGATTCCAGGATATGACATTGTCCCCATTTGGAGGATGACTGGGTTCTTCAATTGGAGGATTGGGATGTGGACCGCATGGATGAAGTCTGGCAATATTGCGTCTGTTTCAGCTCCACTGTCAAATAGCACGTAGGCTTTTATGCCTGCTATTTTTACATGAGCCATCAGTGTTCTCTTTGTTGAGAGTAGTCTGTTTGCAGGGTATTTTCCTGCATCTTTTGAGATGCAGAATTTCGCATCAAACAAGGGGGTCTGGGTTTCGATGGACTTTTGGTCCTTCTTCCCTTTCTCCTTGTTTTCCTTGGGTACTTTGGTGTATTTCCCCAAGGCATCTTTTCTTGGTGCTTCCACCAAGGCTTCAGCAACTTTCTCATCTGCCATGTTTTCTAACTGGCATGCCACAGCCAGTTTAATTTTCTTTGCTGATGGGAGAGCTCTACTGCAGCTTGTGGTCACCATGGTGGTTGTTTGGGTGTAATATCCTGATTTGTAGGCTGAAGACATCTTCAGCCCATCAATTATGAGATATTGCTTTTAACATCTCCTCATTTGAGGAGAAGTCCACTCTGATTCTGTCATGAGTGATCATTTCCCTCTTCCATTCGAGGGGAATGTTGTTTAGAAACCTGGCGTTGAAGGACACTGTAAGGGGGCAAGCACCAGCAAACCTGGATGTGGAGGCCTGAGAGCTCATAGAGCTCTCAGAGTTTCAGTACTTTGAAATTGCAGGTCCCCTTCTCTCAGAGCTCCCCAAAGTAGTCAAAGCTCATAGAGCTATATTTGCACACAGGGGACTATTATCTATATGAGCTCCCTGAGTGTTTAATTTACCCGATATCAAAATTAAAATTTAAGAGCATTGACTCTGGCATCATGTGATGAGTCACAGCCAAGTCCCTACCATGCAGGAAACTGAACAAACTGAGCTTAACTTTCAGCCCCCAATGTGGCACTACACACCAAGGGTATATAGCCAAATTAATATATAGACCAAATTTAGGGATATACATATACAGTTAATCTGAAATTACTTAAGGAAAATGCAGGAAAATGAGTGGAGAAATGGGGGGAAATTGAGGAGGGAATTGGGGGGGGGGGGGGGAATGAGGGGGGAATGAGGGGGGGAATGAAGGGAAATTTGAAGGGGGGAATGGGGGGAAATTTGGAGGGGGAATGGGGGGAAAATGGGGGACAATTGAGGAGGGAATTGAGGGGAAAATTGAGGGGGGAAATGAGGGAGAAATTGGGAAGGAATGGGGGGGGGAATGGGGGGGGAATGAGGGGAAAATCGAAGGGGGGGATGGGGGAAAATTGCGGAGGGAATTGGGGGGGAAATTGAGGGGGGGGGATGAAGGGGAAAATGGGAGGAAAATGAGGGGGAACTGGGAGGTTTCTAAAAAGTCAGGGAAAATTAAGGAAAATTCAGAAAATGGGGGACTTTCTAAAAATGGAGAATGTCCAAAAAATCAGGGGAAATTAGGGGGAAAATCAGAAAATTTGGGATAAGTTAGGGAGAGATATTTCAGGAAATTAGGAATAATTGGAAAAGAAATTAAATCACTTTTTTGATAATTCAATGTGTATTGGAAAGTGCCAAAGTGTCAGGGATGCGTCCGGGGTCGAGAGGGCCCAGGAGTAATGCCTGGCACTGAGGCTGTCGTGGGGTGTGGAACGGGCATGCGTACTGGCGGGCCTGATCTGGGACAATGGTCCCTGGCCACTCAGACTGAAGTGGAGAATGTGTTATTATTATTAAAGGGGAAAACTATACTACTTACCTGAAGTGGAGAATGTGAGAAGAAGGTTACTTCTTTGGTTCCCACTTCAGGTACATTTATGTACATGTGGCTTGAGTCACATGACAAGTGCCACGTCGTCCTCGGAGACAGCTGCAGGCATCCGGGTGTCCCCATGGGGGATCCCGAGAGCATCCGCTGCATGCGCGCGCTGGGCACAGCGGGAAGCCGTCTGGGGTGTGTGGGCTGGACGGGTCAATAGTACATTGATACAAAGGAAGATGGTCCGTGTAGATAGAAGGAAATAAACAGGAAGAGGAAGATGAGAAGAGTGAAATAAAGAAAGGAGAAGGAAGAGGGAAAAGGAAGGGGAAGAGAGGGAGGAAGGAGGAGGGAGAGGGATGGACAGTGGGGAGCGAGTGTGGTGTGGCCGGGTGGGTCCGGGTGGACCCGGGTCAGGTGGGTGTACCCTGACACAAAGTGGGGCAATGTAGCAATGTATGTTTCAGTGTTAGAAAAGTCTCCCACCATGTTTTGGTGAGCCAAATAACCATGGCTTTTTGACCATGGGAAATTTGGTGTCAAAGGCTTGGATGATATCTGAAGAATACATCAGCTTTTTGTTTGCTTTATTTTTAATTTACTTCATTTGGAACACTTTTTAAAACTGATTTATACCCTACATAACATGCGTGGTCACATTGCCACACTTTAGTGCTTTCCAATTCACATAGAATCATCAAAATTGGTTGAGTTTTGAGCAAGAAATGAGATGAAAGATAAAGTGCAAATTTTTGAATTTCAGAGTTTTCCTCATATTTTGTAAATAGCAATAAACAAATAAGGTGCTGATTTTAGTAAACACAAAAGGTATATGAGCTTTCAGAGCAATGACAATGGCCATTTTACACACACATATATCCATATTATCTTTGCACTACTGGTGCCAAAATAACTAAGCAGATTTCATGGAGATATGAAGACCATCCATTATTTAAAAATGAAAAACTCTATGAGCTCATAGAGCTTTTCAAGTAATGATGCTGGCCATTTAATATGCATTTCCAAAAATGTATATACATATTATTTTTGCACTTCTGCATCCTTAGGAGAACAAAATCATTCAAACATTTAATTTTCTCCACCCAATGTGTAGAGGGTGCACAGCAAAAAGACTCAATTTGCTCACAGAGCTCTGTGAGCTCTGAGAGCTCCCTACCAAGTTTGCTGATGAGGGATCTACCACCCTAACGAAAAAGAGAGGGGGACACATAGTTGGGAATGCTCAGGGGAGGTTCTGTCAGGGACTGACCCGGGGTCAAGAGCGCCCGGGTATATCGCCCGGGGCTGAGGGTCCAGTAGGTATGATGTGGGTGCGCGTAACAACAGGCCCGAAGCAGACAAGGGTCCCTGGCCACTCAGGCTAAAGTGGGAAATGTGTTATTGTTATTATCAAGGGAAGTGTAAGCTACTTGTGTTAGAACTGGGCAGATACAGACGACCCCGGAGTGGAATCGGAGACTTAGCGTGGAGGGACCTTGGCCTCAGCGACTCAAGTGGAGCACTGTGCCATTGCTGTTTGTCCATTTGGTCCTTAATTTCACAGTAGGTGAGCAGGAAGTCTCTAGGGGGCATTTCAGGTCGATTTTGGACTGAGCCAAAACGAGTATGTACAAGCACCGATATATATAATGGAGGGGGCAAAAGCACAAGGAAACAAAGGGGAACTGAATCGGAGCGAAGACGTCCAAACGGGAACAAAGGGTAGAAGAAGCGGAGCGGTATCGAAGGTCACAAGGCAGGACCTGTGATACGTCCGAAAGGAGGTAGGGAGGGCGAGGCCCAGAGGGGCAGGAGGATGAGGAGAAGTGGGGATGATGACTAACTGGCTAGAATGGGAAGAAGCAGTAGTCCAAATAGGGATGAGGGGAAAACGCGAGAGATACATTACAGGCGGCGAAAGTGCCAAAGGCGATCTGCGAAGCTCGGAGGTTGTGGAGCTTACAGAGGTTATGGGGGCAGGGTTGAAAGTCCGAGGAATATTGGCAATGGTGTTTACGTAGTATGAGGTCACCAATGCAATGGACTAAGACTGAGGTGGAGTCAAAGTCTGAGGTAGGGACTATGATGGAGGCTCGGAGCAAAGGTACGAGCGGTGCCTGAGTACGAAGTACAGGACAGCGGTGGAAGGTCGTAACTTGGCGGGAGGTTGGCGGAAGAGTACCAGAGGGAGGAGAAAGGTAAGGGAGAAGGAGTGGCAGAAAGGGGAGTTGTCAGGTCCGAAGGTGAGTATCGGAGCGGATGGGGGAAGTGTAGGAGGGTGACGGGAGGGTGGAGGTGTTGTGAAGGAGGAGCGGAGTAGGAGGAGGAGAGGTTGCATGGGAGGTAGAAGGAGGTGTGTTGCCAGGACCGAAGGTGAGTATCGGAATGGACAGCAGTAGGATAAGACTCCGGAAGGTGGAGGAGGAGGAGGTCCGGAAGTCGGGTTGGGATCGGGTATGCACGGATATGACAACTTGCCTAAAGTGGGAAATGTGAGAAGAAGGTTGCTTCTCAGTTCCCACTTAGGCTGTGTTTATATACATGTGGTTGAAGGCCACGTGGGAAGCACCACGTCATCTAAGCACACAGCCACCTCCATCCGGGTACCTCCGTAAGAGGTCCTAGGAGCGTCCGGTATGCGGGGGGTCGTCCGGTGTGTCCGGGTCCAGGCACGTTACACTGCAGCCGGGTCAATGGTACATTGATACAAAGGAAGTCGTCCGTGTGATAAGAGAGGAATAAAGAGGAAAGAGAAGAGAAAAGAAGGGGAAGAAGAAAGGGAAGAGTAAAAGGGGAAGAGGGGGGAGGTCGGGAGGAGTGGATGGTGGGGCACTGGGTTAGGTGGGGCCGGGTCAGGCGGGTGTGCCCTGACAGGTTCAGACAATGAGGAGGGGGGAGGAAAAATGGTCCAGGTGCGATGTGATAAAAAGGAAAAAAAACTCGTAAATCTCACTAATAATCAAACTGATGGGGAACTCTGCCCCTGCACTATGTCTTGAGCCTCTTTGGCTTCGTATTTGCCACTCTGGGCGCTGGTAAGCTTCTTGCTAAACTTCATGTTTGTTAGGGAGCACCTCTCTCTGTTGGGGGAGTCCTTTTTGTAAATACAGGAAAGAGGGTAACTATAAATATGAAAGAAATACATGGAAATCCGAATGATCCGACGGGTTTAGCACGGCAACAGATCCACAAGGAACACTTAAGAAAAAAGTAATATCAAAGAAATATTGATGTTGTTAAGGAAATAAAGAATCATGGCGATCGGACCAACTGCTGAACCAAATGCATCACTCGTGACATTGTTCGACCCGTGTTAACGAGGCTTTCCAACGATACCAAATTCGTCCGGATCGGTGGAGAATTGATGGAGATATGGAGGAAGCGGCGGAATATGCGGGTGACAGTTGCCCAATTTGGAAACTGATGGTTGTCCGTGGTCAGGAATGGCTTGAAAAAATCGGAAAACATATAGAAGACATAGAAGGGGTATCTGGAACAGTGGTAGATGTGTTTAGGAAGTGGGGTGCTTGATGTGGGTGGTAGAATTGTGATAATTGGTTTCTTTGCATGGTACTGGCTGTGCCCGCCTACAATGCCTGGTCTGGTGGTGTCACCATCTGGGACGCTGCTTTTGACAGTTCTAAGTAGAACTGTTTTAGGCCTTTTTCCACTTCGTATTTAGCGTTGTGGTATTTCTTTGTGGTGTTCAATGCAGCAGAGGCTTTGATGAAAGTTCTCATCAGTATGTTGAGAACTTTGAGGAACATGCCCTCATCTCCTCTGAGGAGAGTTTCATCTTGGAGTCTTATTCCAAGGTCGAATGCAGGTCCCCCTAATCCGCGAATCAAGCAGTCCAGATGGACTTCATCGAATTGGGGACCTTTGCATCCTCATGAGGTGAGGAATCCCAGTAGTTCTGTGAACCACTCCCAGAACGATTCCATGTCGTTCTCCCCTGACCATTTCTTGTCAGGGAAAGCTGGCCCATTCTTCAGAGCTTCAGGCTTCACTCCCTCTGGGTAGGGAGTGAGTATTCTCACTTCAGCCATTCTTATGGCCTTTTCATACCATTTCTCCAGGTACTCCTCTTGCTCCCCTGCCTTCACAGGGTTGCTATCCAATGGAGATTTTTCCTTTGGAGGGGTTTTTGGTGGAGGGAGTCTTTCTCACAGCGTTTCTTTCATTTCAGGCGATTTCACCTGAAATTGTATCGGAATTCTCTCATTGTTTTGAGAGAGTGTGGTCTCTCTGTTCGAGAGGCTTGTCTAAGGTGGAGGTTTGGCCGAACCTTTGGTATGTGCTGATTCTCCTCCTGATTTCTGAACGGTGCCTCCTTTTGGCATCATCTTCTCCTGTTCTTTTCATGAATGTTTCACAAGTTCTGGTTTTATCCTGGCCCATGGCCCAGGGGTATTTTTTTTGTTTCCTCACTATTTTGTGAGAAGTTTATTTCCTTCAGCAAGTCAGTTTGCTTGCTGATTTTATCAGTCAACACATCGATTGTGTTGGTCATTCTTTCTAGAGTCATCTCTAGATGAGCTGTGCTATTATGGCTCATTTCCTCGATCTTTTTTTAGTTTATCACATTTATTATGCGCGATTCCTGGTTTTCCAGGAGGAAATTTGGCTGGGTGAGTAGTGATTCTCCCCAGTTAACATTGCCGCTTCTGGGGGTTCCAGAAGGGGTTCTTGGAGTAAAGACTCCACACTCACTTTGTTTAGGCAAGGCTGTCATGGAGGGTGCTTCCCTTTCATGGAGGGGTCTGTTCGCTGGTTTTTCCTTACTTTTCCATAAGGCTTCCTCAGCGAACTCCCTCATTTCAGTTCGCCTCCTCTTCATGATCTCAGAGACCTCCTCCGAGGTTGGTGACCTTGCCTTGTTTGGCATGGTGTGGGGTATTGTAAACAGTGGAAGTTCTTTTTGAGCTTCCACGCTCTGAGAGATCCTGCTCTCAGGGCATTTCTTTGCACCTTCTCGGGCCTTTAGCCTGAGAAGTTGTTCTTCATTTCCCATCCTCCATTCCGATGGGACCTGGAACAAGTCCAGTAGTTTTTCGGATAGCCGACATGGAGGTTCTTCCCTCTGTTTCCCTTTGTCTGCCTTTGGGGCTTGACTTGGGGAAATGGGGGAGGACTCCAGGGGATAGTGGGGCCCTGGAGTTTCCTGCGACTGTATCCAATCAGCTTTTCGGGCTGATTGTTCGGTGCTTATGCATTTATCTTGCAAGTCGATCACCTCCTCTGGAGGTGAGAGATCTTCCCCAGCTTGGGTGAGATCAATGTGTCATGGAGATCTAGGGGTATTGGGCCCCATATTTACTCCACGCAAGTTTTTAAAACCTTCAGGGACCAGCCCTGAGGTGGTTGTTCTTTCTGGATTGCATTGATCCTTGTTGTCATATGACAATGGCTGGTGCTTTGAATCTCCCATGATGGGAGATTGTGGTTTCTTTATAAACTGCTTGTTTTTCTTTATCATCGCTGCAGATGTGACCTTGCCCTTGTGGGCATGTATAGGTGCCATCAGCGCTACTGAGTCAAGTTAATCCGATTTGGTTGTCTTTGTGGGTTGTGTTGTAAAACACACCTCATACACTTAAAAAAGTGTGAGGTCTCAGTGGGGTTGCTCAGCACACAGAGCCGTAAGTGATATGATGGTGTATATATTATGGTGTGTCTAAGCAGTTAATGGAAGTTCCTGCTTACCCATGTGACTATATGTACATTGTGATTACATATCGATCAGGGTTCGGGGCTATTGGCCTGACATTTACTCCCTCTGGATATGGTGTGAGTATTCTCACTTTGGCCATTCTTATGGTCTTTTTGTACCATTTTTCTGGATACTCTTCTTGTTCCCCTGCCTTGGCAGGGTCACTTTCCAATGGAGATATCTCCTTTGGTGAGTTTCTCACTGGGAGGGTTTGCTCTCTCAGCAGTTCTTTTGTTTCAGGTGATTGCACCCAAGGCTGGATATGAATTCTTTCATTATTCTGACAGAGTGGGTTGTTACCTCTCTGATCCCTGATTTCTGACAGTGCCTCCTTTCAGCATCATCTTCTCCTATCCTTGGGAGGAGAATTTATTTCACATCTCTGTCAAGTCACTGATGATACTCACAGCATGCTTTCACTGGTCATTTGTTTTGTGAATCTTTTATGAGTGTTTTTTTTTTTTTTTTTTTCATTTCTTGTTCCCTCACTATCCTGTGAGGATTTTAGGGTTTTCAGCAAGCCAGTTTGCTTGCTGATTTTATCAGTCAATGCATCGATTGGATTGGCCATCTTTTCTAGGTTATCTCTAGTTGAGCTGTATTGTGGTGGCCCATTTCCTTGATCTGTTTCAGAACCGAGTTAATCATGTTTATTATACGTGATTCCTGGGTATCAGGAGAAAGTTTGGCTGGGCAAGAAGTGAGTCTTCCCAGTTTATTCTGCCTGCTCTAGGTGTGCCAGAGGTGGTTTGTGGGGTGTTTTTTCTGCAATTTCTGTGTCTGGGTGAGAGAGCCAATGGAGTAGTGTCCTTACTCTGAAGGGATTTTTTCACTGATTGTTTCCTACTTTTCTGTAGGACTTCATCAGTGAGCTCCTTCATTTCAGCTTGTGCCCTCCTCATGATCTCAGAGACCTCTTCCAAGGTTGGTGACCTCACCTTTATAGGTGCAGAGTGGATTGATGAGATGGGTGGAAACTCTTCTAAAGTTTCCCCATTCTGAGAGTTCCTGCTCTCAGGGCATTCTGGTGTGGACCTTTTGTCATATCCATCTATGGCCATTGTCCTCCACTACCTCTGATCCTTCTGGACTACCTGTCAGAAACTGTATTTGAAGTAATTGCAGGAAGTGGAGCGGAGTGCGTCGGTGTGAGTGTTCACTTATCTAATGTGCAACTCCATTGCAAGGCATCTTGGGGGGTGGGACTTTGGCTTCAATGACTCAGCTGGAGCATTGCGCCATGCATTCTAGGCTGTCCCGTATTTCAGGGTAGCGGGAGGACCTTGCAGCGACGTTACTCAGGTGGGGATGAAACTTAGAGGCAAACTTAAGACAAGAGTACTTGGGGGGATTTCTAGTCGATATTCGAACTGAGGTACATCAACAGTAAACTACAAGTATAAGTATGGAAGGAGAACAGAGAAGGGGTTGGTTGGTCCGGCGTGGGACGGGAGCGGGATGGTAAGTGCGACAAAACTAAAAGAGTGATGAGGACCAGGGAAATGGAACAGAAGAAATGAATGGAACAGAGGACGGCGAAGTTGGGAGGCAGAATGAATAGGCCGACAATCTAGGTGCCAATATGGTGGCGGATCAGAATGTCAATATACAAATAAATCAAATGTCAATAAAGGAATAACCAAGTGTCAATAAAGGAATAAACCAAATGTCAATAAGGAGCGGATCAGTGGTGACAATATTGACCACTAGTAAGTTAAGCGAATGAATAAGAATAGAATGGTATTGGCTGAATGGCTGAGGAACTCAAGTGGTGGTGGGAGAAAGAAGGAGGCGCCGCTATGGGGCTGTAGACAGGAATCACTAGCGGCGCCACTAAGTGATGGACAACAGCACGATTAATGGGCGCAAGAATGGGGGTGCAGATGATAGAAGTGGTAGGAGGGTGGGGACTTTGTGGGGCTGTGACACTACCTCCGCTCCTTCATCACTAACCTCAGAGCCTCCGTATTCCACAATCACCTCCAACTCCCTTGATGGCCACCACCCCCTCAATTCAATATATTACCTACACCTCCCTAAGTATGGAACCCCAAAGGCCTCCAGACAGTGTCAGGGCCTGGCCTGGGACCTGGAAGTACTCTTATGCTATGTGGGCACTCTATGCAGGCACTAAGTTGCATGACATTGTAAAAGGTAAGTACAACTTGCCTATGTGGGCACTAAGTTGAGAAGAAGGGTAACCTTCTCAACTCCCCACATGGCACCCATAAAGGGAAAGACTGTACAGTTCCCCAGTTGAGCAGTGTGACTATAGGGAGGGTCTGGGTGGCAGTACTCAGAGGGTGTGGGAACATTCTGGGTGAGCAACTTGCCCAGAATTGTGGCTGTGACCCATGGGAACATTCTGGGCAAGCAGCTTGCCCAGAACTGTGGCAGTGTCTGGAGGTCTTCTCACACTTCCATGCTCACACAAGTGTACAGGGCAGTGAAACAACAACTGGTAGAGAAGGGGAGCAGGTGGTGTGGGGTCAGGGCTTGGGTGCTGGGCCCTGACAGACAGCTCCGACATCCGCTAGCACACTCCTGCCCCCACTGGGCAATTCACTTGCTTGCCCTGCAAGCCTACCTTCAGGCCTATCCCTCCTTTCTGTTTCTGGGTTATAGCCGCTAACCCCATAACCTGAATCGTTGGTAATATTCAGTTGGCTAATGTTTAACTCCGTTAGCTCCACTCTGCTTGGCCCCACCATTCATGGGCCCACCCTTGCTGTAACTATATATATACATAACTTGTAGATAGGTTACACCCTAGTGATAAAATCAACTAGAGTTATCCCCCCTTTTAGTTCTTGCTGCCAGTAAGTAAATTAGGGCATGGACATGTAACTAGGCACAGTGCTCCTGGTCTGAGTTGCTGAGGCCAAAGCCCTCTGCCACGGAGATGTATCCTTCATCTTGCATCCGGTCTCTAACACCTTTAGCCTGAGGAAGAGTTCCTCTTCATCTCCCATCCTTCATTTGGATGTGTCAGGGCTCGGTCCTCAGTTGAGGACAGCCCAGCCTCAGGGCTAGGTGTGTGCAATGTTCTGGGTACCTGGGTGCTAGACCCTGTCCTCAGCTCCTCAAACTCACTGAAGGGACTAAGTGGGGATTGAGTTGAGAAGAAGGGTAATTTCCCTATTCCTGTCATATCCATACAACTCCGGACCTCCACTCCTGTTTCTGGACCTCCATCTCCTCCTCCAGAACTCCACACCCTCCACCTCCACCTCCCCCTGTTGGTTGTTGAGAGCCCACTCTACCTCTGGCTCCAACACAACATCCAACACTACCTCCGATCTGACTCCAGTTTACTCCAGGTCCAATCCCAACCTTGTACCTTCCAGACCAGAGTTTGCGATGCTCCTTACCTCTGGCTCCGGACTCCTGTACCGGAACCCCATCGCACCTCCACCTCTGGAACTCTGGTCACATCCCCACCTCCAGACTTTGACCTCCTCCTCCATCTTATCTCCTTGTATTCCTTATTATATTTCATTTATTACGTCTAGCCAATATTCTGGACTTTGACTTCCGACTCCAGACCTCTGGAACTTACTCCGGACCCTGCAGTCTCTACTGTATGGTGTCATTTAATCCCCTTGTTGCCTCTTTCTTATTTAGACAGCTGCTTCCTTTCCATATTAGTCAGCTGTCATTCCCCACAACCCCCTCCACTCCTTCCCCTCTTGGCCTTGCCCTTTTGGGAAGCACCGTAGAGTTCCAACCCTTGACCCTTGGGGTTGTTCCCTCATCCAGTCCCCCTTTGTTCTCCTTCCAGTTCCCTTTGTCCTCTGACTCCACTCCTGTAGTATTATATATATACTCTGTACATAGATTCCTGTACCCCCAGTCTGAAATTGACAAGAATAACAACTGGATTGTCCCCCAAAGAGACTCCCCCTGATAACCTGAAGTTAAGGACCACCTTAGACAACAAGCAGTGGCACAGCGCTCCACTTGAGTCACTGAGGCCAAGGTCCCTCCACTCCTGAGTCCCTTCTCTGCTTCTGCATGTTCATTCCAACAATTCCCTGCTGCTATAAAAGGGAAGTGTACTGTACAGTTCATAACATGACTATGGGTAGAAGCCGAGCATGTTCCTGCAACTCAGAAAAGGTGTCACATGGGTTAAGGCAAGTTGCTCGCCTTGACCCACATGATTTTTCCCATGGGCTCACATGTGGGCTGTAGTTGTGAGTAATATGTAAAGATGGGGAGGTCAGGGAAGTGGGGGAAGTCAGGGAGGGTGGTTCTGGGGTTGTGTGGTTGGGTGCCCTGACAGGATGGGACCTGGAGGTAGTCCAGTGGACAGTCTACAGAGGGGTTCCAGGGGATAGTGGGGCCCTGGGTTCTCCTGTGACTGAGTCCAATCAGCTTGTTGGGCTGATTCCTCAGCACTTATGTCTTCTGTGTGCAAGTCAATCACCTCATCTGGGGATGAGGATTCTTCCCCAATGTGGGTGAGGTGAATGTGACATGGAGTTCTAGGGGTATTGGTCCCCACACTTACTCCATGTAAGTTTTTTAAACCCTCAGGGACCAGCCCTGAGATGGTTGTTCTTACAGGATCAACATGATCCTTGTTGTCATCCAACAATGGCTGTTTTTGTGAATCTCCCATTATGGGCACTACTGAGTCAGGATGTGGAATCAATGTAGTTTTTTTGGCTGTGTTTGTTTAAACACACCTCATACACTTAAAAAATTGTGAGGTCAGTTGTGGTCACTCAGCACACCTGGCCATAAGTCATATGATGGTGTATCATTCATGGTGGTGTAGAGCAGTACTGGAAGGTGCCACTGGGTCACGTGACTGTAACTACATCATGGTACATGTGACTTGGGAGTGTGGGGCTGATGCCCTTTCAGGTTGTAAGAATACAAGAAGGGTGCACAGCACACCTGGGAGCTTGGTGCACTCTGTGGGTGCATCAGCATTACATAGAAGAGGAGAAAGGTCATCTGTTTGAGAAGGGAAAAGAGTGAAGGAAGAGAGAAGAAGGGGGATGAAGAGGGAGCAGGCATTGGGAGAGAGCAGAGTGGGGCATGGTGGTGTAGTGGTGGTGGATCAGGATCAGACAAGGCATGCCCTGACACTAAGTCCCAGGGGAAATCAGATATATTCTGAAGTACAGGTATATCTGAGAAATGATCATGGAAAGTTCTGGAAAATATCAGGATGATCCCAATGCACTTAGAGGGGCCATATGGGCAACAAACAACATCGGAAAAAGGAAGGGAAAACAATAATCAAGAAACCAATAAAGCAATAGATGGTATCCAACCCAAAAATAACCAACTCAACCCCCACCCATCACATATCCTGACCCTCCTTGATGAGGCATTGCTAACAGTATTGATAGCGCCATATGTGGGATCCAATCTCCATGTGTGGCCCTACTGCTGGGTGGGCATGGGAATTTGGTCTGTGGGGACTGGGATGCTTCTGGGAAAATTGGGAAAAAGGTGAATGGTATATGAGAACATGTGTGACATGTTTCATGAACTGGAGATGTGGTGGGATGAGGGAATTGCGATATAGGGCTTGTGTGGGTGAGCAGCAATTCCTGCCCTACAGTTTTCTGCCACTTCCCCTATCTCCATCAGTTCTCCACCAATATGGACAAATTCGGTATTTTTAGAGCTCTCTCATCGAGGAGATTCTAACAAAATGCAATTTATTTACAATCTGCAGTTGGTCTGCACATACACAGATTTCTAACTGCTGGATACAGATTCTGTTTCAAACCTCTAAACACCACAGATTCTGATCTGGATCTGGATCCTGATCCAATCTGATCTGATCCGATCTGATCTGCTAGGAGCCCTAACTCTATGTGACCCAAATTAATCAATTCCCAGAACCGGTGTGTCAGCTATCAGGTTGTATATATATGGCTCTTTGGACATCCTATAGCTTACATCCTTCTTAATCCCCCTGTTCATCACAACCCATCCATTGGTTACAGCAATGAAGTTATCAACTGCCCTTATTCTCATCGCTGTAATTGTCCTCACCACAACTACAACCCTTGCTGCCTTCATTCATATCAAGAAGCCAAAAGGTCCAGTACATCCCAACTCATACATTGTGTATGTCCCATGAACATGCATAGCATATTACTGGCCAACTCATTATTTAGTGTGCTGAAATCTGGTACAAATATGGAAGCTCATATCAAGGGTATTACTCAAGTATCCACCCGAAACCCTGGGTCAGAATTTTCAGTCACTTACCAGTATGAACATAAGTGTAAGTGGATATTAGAGAATTTCCCCAATATGCTGACTTTTGTAGTCCTGAATGGTTACTCTGCACATGCAACTGGAGCATCCCTTACTCGCATTCTCAGTCGCTTTGAAGTTGCTTATGTTGAATCTGATGTCATAATCTCCATTGACCATGACCTCCATGAAGTGAATGAGAGGGATGTGGCAGAACATGACAATGTTTCAGTTAAAATGGAGGAATGTGACAAAGCCCCAATTGAAGCTCTTATTTATGCAGTAGATACAGGTATTAAGATTAATCACGCTGACTTGGAGGGACGTGCTTCTTGGGGTACTGTGAGTATCTCCTTATACACTCTCTATCATCGATCTTCACTCCTTGTATATGCAGGTTGTTGGTGGTGGGTCCACGGAAGATCTTATCGGTCATGGCACAGCTACTGCTGCAATAGCAGTTGGGAAACTATATGGCATAGCAACCCATGCCAGAATTATTGCAGTCAAGGTTTCCTCTGATGATAATGGCAAAACTTCTCTCGACTACATACTCCAGGGCCTCCACTTCATTTTTGGCCAATTCCTATTCAATAATCATCTTCATCCTTCCGTCACTTTGATGTGTATCTCCCTACCTCCATCCTCTGCCATTGCCGATGCAGTCAAGGAGATGATTGCCACTGGGATGCATGTTGTAGTCTCTGCGGGGAATAACAAGATGGATGCAAGTAACTCCATTCCTCAATCTGTTGATGGAGTCAACACCATTGGTGCTATCAATGGCAAGACAAACATGATAGCATCCTTCTCTAACTATGGATCTGTCATCATTGCATTTGCCCCAGGTGTCAACATTCGAACTGCTGGAATCAGGAGCAACACTGAATCAGTCAGAAAGAGTGGCACTAGCATGGCAGCTGCATTTGTTGCAGGGGTGTTTGGTGAAGTTTTGGGTCAGGCAGCTGCTGAGATACGTCCTGCTGACCTAACAAGAGGCTTAAAGATTCATGGTGATGAAGTAGTTGAGGGCCAACCAACAGGAACCACGAAATTGAGGGCACCATTACCTTGGTAATCCCATGATAATTTCACAAAACATCTTACCCTACTGTAGGATTATTGGAGGCAGTATTTTGTTCTGAATAGATCACAATTTTATCTCATGTAGACTCAGATGATGTTGCAGGCATTTGTTAGAAATGGACAGTTTTGGATGGTTCTGGAATGGAATTGGAGACTCAATTAAGAAGGACCTTGGCCTCAGCGACTCAGGCGGAGCACTGTGCCATTGCTGGTTGTCCTGGGGGTTGTCAGAAGAACATTCCTTGGATAGGTCTGACCACTATCCAGGCAATGCTGTTGGGTGGAGCTTGGTGTTCCAGGTCATCTGATGGTGGGTTGGAGACAGGCCAGAGGTGGAGCAGAGCTCTGAGGGTGATGGGGTGTTGAAGGGACTTGGCTTCAGTGACTCAGAATGGAGCGCTGTGCCCATTACATTCTTGTTGTCCCCAATTTGCCAGGGGAGCTGGTGACAGAGGGGAGAAATGTGAAGTATACATTAAAGCAGCAAAGGGGTCAGGGGAGGTCCATGAAGCTCAGAGGTAACAGAGCCTTATGGAGGTGGGATTGAAAGTCTGCAGAATATTGGCAATGCTGTTTACATGAAATGAGGTCACCAATACAATGGACTTACGCTGGGGTGATGTCAAAGTCCAAGGTCAGGACCAAGATGGGATCTTGGAGCAGAGGCACAATTGGTGTCCAAGTTCAGGGTACAGGACAGAAATGGGGGGTTGTACCTTGGTGAAGATTAGGTGGGGGAGATGGAAGGTGAGGTTGGATCCGAAGGTGGGGATTGGAGTGGTGTCAGGGCACACCCTGCCTGACCCTGCACTGTGCTGCAAGCAGGAACAGACTCCTAGAGGGGAGAGAGGGGGGGAAGAGGGAAGGGAACGCTCCAGCTGACTCCCTGACAACTCAGGGAAGAAGAGGAGGGGGTGCAGGAGGTCCAGTGTACTAGGTTCAATGTTTTTAACAAACAAACCAACCACTCAACTAAACTGGTGGAATTGCCCTAAGGACCAAATTTTTCCTTAGCTTTAGTCACTAAGCCTCTTGTTTCACCCCAGAGTGCACTGACTCCAAGCTAGATGTGAAGAGGGGGGAATTCATTGTGCCAAGGAATAGTTCGAAATAAATGGCTTTGGCTAGATAAGCCTCCACCACCAATGGTGGTAAGGTTCAGGTGCCATTGGCCTGAGTAAAATCCCAAAGAACAAAAGAAATACAATTGTCCATGCACAGGGAAACTTGGACTAAATTATCTCCTAAAATTCCAAAAGTTCCTTGATAATATCCCTTGCATTGCTCACATATTCCTAGCTTGGTTTCCTCTGGAATTTTGCTAAAGCTGACCCAAATGTGACCATTGATGTTTCTTGTGTAGTCCTGTGACACATGTCAAGTCCTGGAGTCAGATAATTCCCTTGGTTTCTCCACAACTACTCTTCCATTCTGGATGAGATTCTGCGCTGGATCTATGGGTATTATTCCACAATTAATGACCCCTAGATCATCCTCTGCCATCAACTTTTGACCTTTTTCCAATTGAGTTTTGGTCAAGTGCAAGAGGATTCTGCTGCATAATTTCTCCACCAATTCTCAACCGATTCCTTTGGGGATGGGTTGATTCAGTTCGTATAAAAGTCCTTTCTTTTTTCTTTTATTGTTCCCTTTTCTCATTCTCAATCCTTAATAATGTACAAGGGTGAGACCCATTTTTGATGTGTATATCGCGAAAAATTCCACATTATGGAGTATGCCCATCCTGCCCTCCTACAGCACTGCCCTACTCTGCTTCCCCCACCATTTCTCCCCACTCCTCTTATCTCACCCTCACCCTCTTTCTTTCCTCTTTCCTCTTTCTCTCTATTTCTGTTCTATGGTCAACTTCCTCTTTCTCTCTGTACCACTGGTGCACCCACATACCTGGGAACACCACACACCCCTCCTGTACCACTACACCCTAATGCCACTGCCTCTATTGCCACACTCACTGCACACATTCCTGCCCACACAGCGGCCATCCCTGGGATCTCCTGCAGAGACACCTGGAGAGGCATGGCTGTGTGTGGAGATGATGTGGCTCCTTCCATTGACCTCAGCCACTTGT
Source organism: Cantharellus anzutake (assembly GCF_015039405.1). Classification (NCBI taxonomy): domain Eukaryota; kingdom Fungi; phylum Basidiomycota; class Agaricomycetes; order Cantharellales; family Hydnaceae; genus Cantharellus; species Cantharellus anzutake. Next base: position 248,369 of record NW_024067029.1, read on the forward strand.
ATATAACAGCACCTGGGGTGGGAACAGGAGAAGCAGCCTTCTTCTCACTTTCCCACTTCAGACTAAGTGGTCAGGGATGCTCACCCCATGACAGGACCACCACTATGCATAGCTGCTACTTGTCCCATCAAGTCCCCTGCACAGGGACTTCACTGCTTTTGGAGCTGTCCCTGGCAAGTGGATGGCAAGAGAGGTAAGACTCTGGAGGTGGCAGAAAGGGTCTGTGAGTTGAATCAGGTATGTATGGATATGACTGCAAAAAGGGTTGAAATCTCATGGATGCATGAATTCTGGGTGCCATTGAGCAGGTAATGTGCCAAGGCAGGAGGTTGGATGGAGCTAGGGTGGTCCAGGTCATCTGACAGGGGACTAGAGACAACTGGAGGGGTGGTGGAGCTCCAGAGGTGACAATAGTTGAAGGGACTCAGCTTCAGGGACTCAGAGGGAGCACTGTTGTTAGAGACTGGATTGAGATGAAGGAGTTGTCTCCATGGTGGAGGGCTTTGGCCTCAGTGACTCAGACCAGCTGTGCCAAGTTACATGTCCATGCCCTAATTTACTTACTGGCAACGAGAACTAAAGGGGGACCAACTCTAGTCGATTTTATCACTGAGGTGTAACCTATGTACGAGTTAAGTATATATAGTTACAGCAAGGGCAGGCCCATGAATGGTGGGACCAAGCGGAGTGGAGCTAACAGAGTTAAACATTAGCTGATTGAATATTACCGACAAGTCGGGTTACAGGGTTAGCAGAATGGCAGGCAATAACCCAGAAATGGAAAGGAGGGATAGGACTGAAGGTAGACTTGCAGGGCAAGCAAGTGAATTGCCCAGCAGGGGCAGGAGTGCACCAGCGGACGTCAGAGCTGTCTGGAAGCCTTCAGGGCTCCTGTTAGAATGTGCGGATTCGGACGACTCCGGAATGGAATCGGAGACTTAGCATGGAAGGACCTTGGCCTCAGCGACTCAGGCGGAGCGCTGTGCCATTGCTGGTTGTCCTAGGGGTCCCTAATTTCGGATCTAGCAGAGGGAAAGTCTCTTGGGGGAATTCATGTCGATTTCGGACTGAAACCAGACGAGTATGTACAAGCGCCGATATATATATAAGGAAGGGGCAAAAGCACAAGGAGAACAAAGGGTGACCGAATCGGAACGAAGACGTCCGAACGGGAACAAAGGGTTAGAGGGAGCGGAGCGGTACCGAAGGTCATAGGGCAAGACCTGTGATACAACTGAAAGGAGGTAGAGTGGGTGAGGCCCAGAGGGGCAGGAGGATGAGGGGAAGTGGGGGTGATGACTAACTGGCTAGAATAGAAAGAAGCAGTAGTCCAAATAGGGATGAGGGGGAATTGCGAGAAATACATTACAAACGGCGAGAGTGCCGGAGGCGGTCCGCAAAGCTCGGGGGTTGCGGAGCTTACGGAGGTTACGGAGGCGGGGTTGGAAGTCCGAGGAATATTGGCAATGGTGCTCACGTAGTATGAGGTCACCAATGCAATGGACTAAGACCGAGGTGGAGTCAAAGTCCGAGGTATGGACTATGACGGAGGCTCGGAGTAAGGTACGAACGGTGTCCGAGTGTGAAGTACGGAACAGCGGTGGATGGTCGTAACTTGGCGGAAGGGTGGCGGAGGAGTGACGGAGGAAGGAGAGAGGGGACAGGTAAGGAAGAGTAGTCAGGTCCGAAGGTGGATATCGGAACGGATGGAGAAAGCATAGGGGATGACGGGAGGGTGGAGGTGTGGTGAGGGGGAAGCGGAGTTGTAGGAAGGGTGGCGAGTAGGGCGATGTTCGGTCCGAGATGAGTATCAGAACGGACGGAGAAGGGGTCGGAGAGGTAAGAGGAGGGGTGTGTTGCCAAGACCGAAGGTGAGTATCGGAAAGGCAGCGGTAGGTTATGACTCCGGAGGTGAAGAGGGTGGTGTCCGGAAGTCGGGTCGGGGTCGGGTATGCACGGATATGACAGCTCCATACTTAGGGAAGTGTAGGTAATATATTGAAAAGAGGGGGTGGTGACCATCGAGGGAGGCAGAGGTGATTGTGGAATATGAGTCCAGAAGGGTCGGAGGTAGTGGAAGACGATGGCTGTGGATGGATATGACAACTGTGCCAGTTACATCCTGTCATATCCATACAATCCCGACCTCCACTCCGGGCTCCCAGAACTCTGAACTCCGACTTCCAGAGCCCTACTTCCCTTCTGTCACCTTCTCCTTGCCAACTCCCAAGAGGTTACCCCACCTCCGGCTCCGACACCACCTTCGGTCCGACTCTGGAACATTCCAGGTCCGACCCCAACCTCGACACCTTCCAGACGAGTACACAAAACCTATGCTCCCGACTCCGGACCTCCGCTCTGGAATCCCGTTTGTGTCTCCACCTCCGGAACCTCCGGTCTTAGCTCTGACCTCGGACTTTGACCCCACCTCCGCTTATACCCATTGTATTGGTTAGCTCATTCCATTTAATTACCTTTGCCAATATTCCGGAGTTTAACTTCCGAGTTCGGACTTTCCGGACTTACCTCGGACCTTGCAACTATTGCATTGTCCTATTCAATTCCACTATTCTCCCTCATTCCTATTTGGGCTGCTGCTTCCTTTCTATTCAGTCAGCTAGCCACTCCCCACTCCCAACCTCCTTCCTTCCTCCTTGGGCCTTGGCCCTTCATTCCTCTTTTGGGAAACACCATTGAGTCAAACCCTTGACCCTCGGTGTTGTTCCTCTTTCCATCTCCCTTTGTCTCCTTTCATCCTACCCTCGCTCCTTTTGATTCCGGACCCCTCCTTATATACGATGTACATAGTAACTTGTAACCTCAGTCCGAAATTGACCTGAATTCCCCCAAGAGACTTTCCCTCTGCTAGATCCGAAATTAGGGACCCCCAGGACAACCAGCAATGGCACAGCACTCCGCCTGAGTTGCTGAGGCCAAGGTCCTTCCATGCTAAGTCTCCGATTCCATTCCGGAGTCGTCTGAATCCACCCGGTTCTAACACATCCCCAATTTGCCAGGGGGGGCTGGTGACAAAGGAACTGGGTCATGTGCCAGGGGGTTTGACTGGGGGGTCAATCTTAGCAATAGCATTAGCGAGGTTCAATTGGTTGTCATGTGATTCTCTGGGGTGTCATCTCCATACATCCTGACCTCTGGGCTCCTGGAACTCTGAAACCAACTCCAGAACCCCACACCACCCTCTCCCTTGCCAACTCCCAAGAGGCTATCCCACCTCTGGCCCAACATCGCCTTTGGTCCAACTCTGGACCATTCTGGGTCTGACCCCACTGTTAGATGGCTGGAGATTCAAACAGTTCTGGAAGTGGAATGGGAGACTTAATTTGGGAGGACCTTGGCCTCAGCAACTCAGAAGGGGGCACTGTGCCACTACTGTCTATGGGGTCCTTAATTTCAGGATGGCAAGGTAAATCTTGGAGGCGGAATTTCAAGGGGGTATCTGGCTGCAATTTCTAGACTAGGGTACAGGTGATTATGTACATAGTCTATATATAAGGAGAGACAGAGGACAAGAGAACAAAGGGAGGTCCAAATCAGAGGTGTCCAAATGGAGAAAAAGGGAGTTTGGATTAGGAACTACACCAAGGGTCAAGGGTTTGACTCTATGGTGTGTCTGAAAGGAGGTAGGGAGGGCAAGGGCCCAGAGGGGCAGGAGGATGAGGTGAAGTGGGGTTGATGACTAACTGGCTAAAATGGAAGGAAGTGTCATATCCATCCCCGGCCATCGACTTCCGGTCCCTCCGTTCCCTCCGGTCTAACTCCGCTCCTTCTTCACTAACCTCGGAGCTCCCATATTCCACAATCCTCTCGGTACCCCTCGATGGTCACCACCACCTCCTTTCAATTTATTACCTACGCCTCCCTAAGTACGGAGCCCCGAAGACTTCCGGACAGCTCCGACATCCGCTAGCGCACTCCCGCCTCCGCTGGGCAATACACTCGCCTGCCCTGCAGAGCCCACCTTTGGGCCTATCCCTCCTTTCCGTTTCTGGGTTATCGCCTGCCTTACCGCTAACCCCATGACCCGACTCATCGGTAATATTCAGTCGGCTAATGCTTTAACCCCATTAGCTCCGCTCTGTTCGGCTCCGCCAATTGCGGACCCGTCTTCGCTGTAACCATATATATATCCCGCTTGTACATAGGTTACACTCCAGTAATAAAATCAACTAGAGTTACCCCCCTTCGGTTCTGATTGCCAGTCAGTAAGTTAGGGCATGGACATGTCACTAGGCACAGCGCTCTTGGCAGAAGTCGCTGAGGCCAAAGCCCTCCGCTACAGAGACACTCCCTCGTCTTGAACCTGGTCTCTGACAGGAAGCAGTAGTCCAAATAGGGATGAGGGGAAAGTGCAAAGGATACAGTACAAGCAGTGAAAGTGCCAAGGGCATTCCATATAACTTGGAGGTAGTGGAGCTTACAGAGGTTATGGAGGTGGGATTGAAAGTCCAAGGAATATTGGCAATGGTGTTTACGTAGAATGAGGTCACCAATGCAATGGACTTAAGCTGAGGTGGAGTCAAAGTCCAAGGTTGGAACCATGATGGGATCTCGGAGCGAAGGTACGAGTGGTGTCTGGGTACAGGGTACGGGACTGTGGCGGAAGGTCATAACTTTGGTGGAGGTTGGTGGAAGAGGGTCAGAGGGAGAGGAGTGAGGAGAGGAGGTGACGAGGAGAGGAGAGGAATGGGGAGAGGAGGAGGTGAGGAGAGGAGTGGCATCACATCCAAAGGTGGGTATCAGAGTGGATGGGGGTAAGGTAGGAGAGGGAAGGAAGGTGAGGGTGATAGGAGAAGTGAGAGGAGGAGGTGAGGTGGGAATCTGGAGGTGGTGGAGAGGAGGGTCCAGAAGTCAGATCGGGATCGGGTATGTATGGATATGACACAGTCAAGAACTCCATGGACTTTCACAGGATCCATTGCAATGCTCCCCTCAGAGATGATGAGGCCGGGGTACTCAATCTGTTTCTGCTTGAACTTACACTTCTCTGGCTTCAAGAAGAGCCTCCACTTCCACAGCATCTCCAGGACCTCTCAAACGACCTTCCAGTGCTCCTCCAGGGTAGAAGTGGGAGTTACACAAGCCAAAGAACATGACAGTGGGCTCAAACAGTCCCTGGTTGGTCGAAAATGCCACCTTTCACTCATCACTGTCCTTGATGTGGACATTGTTAAATCCCCAGCGCAAATCTAGCGCTGAGAAGTACTTGGCATATTGGAGGCATGTGAGGATGTCCGAAATGAGCGGGAGGAGGTACGAGTTTTTGACCATGATCTCATTGAGCTTCCGGTAATCTTGGACTAGGTGTAGTGATCCATCCTTCTTCTTGACGAAGAAGACCAGCGCTCCCATGGGGGACTTGGACGCCTGTATGCACCTGTCCTTGTCAGGGCAATAGCCCCGAACCCCAAGCCATATGTAGCCATGATGTACATAAAGTCACATGGGTAAGCAGGAACTTCCAGTGAATGTCAGGGACGCGTCCGGGGTAGAGGAGGCCCAGGTGAGACACCTGACACTAGAAGTCGAGTGGGGTGTGGAGCGGGCATGCGTACTGGCAGGCCTGGCTCAGGAGACAGTCCCTGGCCACTTAGACTGAAGTGGAAAAGGGTGTTATTATTATTAAAAGGGAATACTATGTTACTTACCTGAAGTGGAAAAGGGTGAGAAGAAGGCTACTTCTTTGGTTCCCACTTCAGGTATGTTTATATACATGTGGCTTGGGTCACATGATGGGTGCCACGTCATCCTCACATACAGCCATAGTCACCCAGGTGTCCCTGTGGGGGATCCTGAGGGTGTCCGCTGTGAATGTGCAAGCTGGACATAGCGGGGGTTGCCTGAGGTGCCCAGGCTGGGCATGTCATGAGCACGCTGCGGGTGGGTCAATGGTACATTGATACAAGGAAAGGTCGTCCATGTAGAATAAAGAGAAAATAAAGAGAAAGTGAAATAAATGAAGGGGAAGTGAAATGGAGAAAGAAAGAAAGAGGAAGGGGGGAGGAGGTAGGAGAAGACTGGGTGGTGGGGTACCGGGTGAAGTGGGGCTGGGTCAGGCGGGTGTGCCCTGACAGTGAACCACTTACACACCATCAAATACACATCATCATATCACTTACAGCCTCATGTGCTGAGCAACCCCCACTGAGACCTCACACTTTTTTAAGTGCCACCCTCAGAAGGGCAAACCCATGTCAAGGGGAAGAGGGAGAGCGGTAGGCAACCGATGGCAGACCCTAAAATGGGGACCACTGCCAGAGGCGGTGGGCCGCTGAGTACCTCAGCACCCTATGGGCAAGCTACCCTGCAGGGAAGTGTCCACATGTTATACAAGACCGCCGAACTCAACAAGTTCGGCAAAGTCGAAGCTCCAGTCGACATAACAATCGACCCCAACTTCCCCATGAGGAGAATAGTGGGGTCAGAAGCATGCACGACGCCGCATACACTTGGTGGACAAGTGTGAGTGGGAAAGAATTCGTACACTGGTACGAACAGGCCGAAGCTGCCTTCAAAAGCGGCAAGGTACACAGAGCCCTTTGTGAAAAAGTGAAGGAAACCGAGAAATACTTCTTGGGACTCCCGAGTATTGCAAGACTTGCGGAGGAGTATAATTCCCCGGAGAACAAAGGAAAAATCTCCTGGGAAAGTCTAGGCAAAGCCACCTATCTAAAGTCCCAGTTCAAACCACTCAGGACTCCTGAGGAATGTGCTGCAAGAACTGCAGAACAGGATGCGAAAGCTTCCAAATACCGGGAAAGAGACGCAAGTCTCCACGCTGGACAACCAGCCCAACGACCACCCTTCCCCACGGGAAGAACGGTAGACCTACCGTACTCCACACCTGAGCCAAGTAGCTCAGGAACACAACAACCCACTCCCACCCAGGGAGCGCCCACTTCGTCGAGCCCACAGCCCAACAATGTAGCCCAGGCTATGTCATCACATCCGATGCAGCAATCGGATGTCCAGATGAACAACCCAGAGGAAAACCCTCCTCCGGGGCAATGACCCCACCCTTGAGAAAAGGGAAAGTGACACAGTAATATGCCATCGAGGTGCCTGTGAAAACACCTTCCCCCAACTCGAGGCCCCGCACACAATACTGTATGCGAGGAACCGCAAGTAACAATTGCAGAAATCTCTACTCCGTCAAAAGACCCACATCCTCCACCGCTCGTGTGTAAACACCATTTACACATGAACCCTCACGGAACAAGTGAGGAACACCAAAGACATACAACCTTTGGGTCGAAATTCATTTTCGACAAACTCCACTACTTTTCTCCCTGCGATACCCATGTATTGCCGTTCACTTCAGAGTGATGGCCCACACTCACTTATTCCTTAAACCCTTTCTCTCTCCTTCACCGACATGTACAAAAATCGCCCACTTTAAAGTGGCGACAACAAAACACTCATTGATAATTTCAAACTCAATGTAAATCAATTATTAAAACTTTGTTTTATTCACTATCAACCTTGTATGTGTCGCAAATGCAACGCAAGGGGGGAGAATGTCAGGGCAATAGCCCCGAACCCCAAGCCACATGTAATTAGATACATATAGTCACGTGGGTAAGCAGGAACCTCCAGGTAACTGCTTACACACCACTGTAAAATACACATACTTGTATCACTTACGGCTTTGTGTGCTGAGCTACCCAAAGACCTCACAGCTTCTCAGCCCCCTGTGAGGCTGACACAAAAGGACCCCAGGAACTATACAGTTCCCACTTGCTGCCGACTTTCCATAATGGGTTTGCATGCATGCATCATTGTGTGAAACAGTGGGGGGAAGGACAGGGGGAATGGGGAAATGTGGGGAGAGGGTGGTTAGGGAAAGGGTGAGGGTGTCTGAGGGTGAGTGGGGTCAAGGGCTGTGCCCTGACATACTGCCATACTTCAAGGATAGCTTTCTATGGAAGCTGACTTGTTCTAGACTTTTTCTCAGCCTCGATTGAAGTGTTTGATTTTGTTGTTGGAGTGCATATGATTTCTTCTGCCACAATGTTGAAGATTTCCGCAACTCCATGAATTTTGATTCCAAATTCACAACCTTTTCCCTCTTGAACTTCAAGTTCCAATCAACCTCTTTCATATTCTTGGCTGCTGTCACTTTAATTGATTTAATTTTGGCTTGAAGAGATTGAGCTTTTGCTTTTGCATGCTGGGCAACCTTTGTCAGGTTTCTCCTATCTTTCCGCAAGCGATCAACCAAAGGATCACAAATTGCGATTTGTTTTGCCTGCATAGACTCTGGAGGGTGGATATTTGGATTAGCATGCTGAGATGGTGATAGTGGCAGAGCTGGTGATGGAAAAAGTGGCCGGATATTGGAAGTTTGAGCAATGGGTCTAAAGATTTTGCAGCTTTGACTCGGAGTTGAAGGTCCCAACCATAAATTCTCCTTGTATCTATGGGTCCCCCTTGCTGACTGTTGTTCAGCATGGCCAGTCATATGAGCTTGAGCTCTAGTAAATTGTCGGGTTTGGGGGGAGGTGATCTTTTTCCTGGAATATGTCCAAGAAGTTCTATCCCTTGGCATTTGGGAGACTAGGATGTGGGTGTGGGTGTCTGCCCCCAAATTAATAAGCCAACAATACTGAAGGTTAGATGCCAAGAGATCCCAGGTTGGGCCAGGCGATGTCGGTAAACCCTGGCATGTAATTCCTTTGTGCACCTATCCCGACATTTTGGAAAGATGCACCCCAAATGTACCTTCAATCCTCTTCTTTTTGCTTGATTTTTGGCATGATTGTAGATATATTGTCTGTTTATATTTTGGCCTACCGGATTTTGGAAATTCTTCCTCAATCAAAAGTTATTCACCATACATAAAATCGCATTTTAACATATTGCTTTATAACTCAATGATAACTACATATGAACCCATCAAACTTTGATGGAATGCTGGAATAGCATTGGACTGACTCTTTGCGCAGTTATTACCTTGGTACAACTATATATTATATGGAGCTTGGGCCTACTACATTTATTGTGGCTTCCGAGTCACTGTCATATCCGTGCATACCTGACCCCAACCCGACTTCCGGACCTCCACCCTCTTCACCTCCAGAGTCATACCCTACTGCTGCCGTTCCGATACTCACCTTCGGTCCTGGCAACACACCTCCTTCTACCCCTTCCCATGCCACCTCTACTCCTCCTTCCCTCTCCTACCCTATCTCTGTCCGCTCCGATACTCACCTTTGGACCTGACAACTCTCCTTTCTGCCACTCCTTCTTCCTTACCTTCCCCCTCTCTCCTCCCTCTGGTACTCCTCCGCCACCCTCCCACCAAGTTACGACCTTCCACCACTGTCCCATACTTCGTACTCGGACACCGCTTGTACCTTTGCTCCGAGCCTCCGTCATAGTCCCTACCTCGGACTTTGACTCCACCTCGGTCTTAGTCCATTGCATTGGTGACCTCATACTACGTAAACACCATTGCCAATATCCCTCGGACTTTCAACCCCGCCTCCGTAACCTCTGTAAGCTCCGTTACCCCCAAGCTTCACAGATCGCCTTTGGCACTTTCGCTGCTTGTAATGTATCTCTCGTGTTTACCCCTCATCCCTATTTGGACTACTGCTTCTTCCCATTCTAGCCAGTTAGTCATCATCCCCACTTCCCCTCATCCTCCTGCCCCTCTGGGCCTCGCCCTCCCTACCTCCTTTCGGACGTATCACAGGTCCTGCCTTATGACCTTCGGTACCGCTCCGCTTCTTCTACCCTTTGTTCCCATTCGGACATCTTCATTCCGATTCGGTTTCCCTTTGTTTCCTTGTGCTTTTGCCCCCTCCATTATATATATCGGCGCTTGTACATACTCGTTTTGGTTCAGTCCAAAATCGACCTGAAATGCCCCCTAGAGACTTCCTGCTCACCTAATGTGAAATTAAGGACCAAATGGACAAACAGCAATGGCACAGCGCTCTGCTTGAGTCGCTGAGGCCAAGGTCCCTCCATGCTAAGTCTCCGATTCCACTCCAGAGTCATCTGTATCAGCCCTGTTTCTAACAGCCACAGAATGTACCTTTACTCTTTTCCGATTGGGCTCAAACTTTGTGAGATTGCTCTATAGGTATGAATGCAGGTTTTGGCCTAGTGAATTTCCGAAATTCTTCCTGGTGCATGAGAAAAGCTCAAGAAGATCCCGCACATTTTGTGATATTCCATAATCATCCATAAAACCGCTTCAAAATGGGCTCACATCCTGTGCAGTATCTCAATATCATTATTAAGTAATAATTATGGCAATACTTGAAACATGGTTGTACTGTCAAGAGGAATTGTTTTTGCATGAGGATGATGGCCATTTTTTTTATCACATGGTTACAATATTACCTCAGACTCTCCCTTCATTTGCTGACCCCCACTGCTATCTCCGCATGCTCCTCATGCACGTGCTCCTAGCAGCCCACATGCTCCTAGTGCCCCACATGTTCTTGTTTGTCCCCTGCGATATGTTTCTCTGCCCTGCTCTTGACTGTTGTTCACTGTGGCATTCTTCATGCTGCTGGTGTTGCGCAATGTCGTTACAGAAACTCCCCATCTCCCTTTGCTTCTCTGGCATCCGCTGTACTCATGGTATCTTTGGTGACATGTGCTCTCGGTGCTCTCACAGTTGTCAAACGGTTTCGCTTCTGCCAGCTCTTGACTGCAGGTTTTATTGGCATTGATAAGATGTTAAGATTTTCATGAAGTGAGTATCAAGCATACAGCTCATAGTCAAAATGGCTTGCAAATGGATTAACATAAAATTCTGTCTGAGTTGCCATACACATAGTGCTCTTGACAGTCCCTTTGGCGATGTACCCTCAGAGAACAGGTGCTAGAGGGCATGGTGTGACAACACTTGAAAGTGGGACAATGCCACCATCAGGGATGCCATCACTAGATATCAGTTTCTTCACTGTTCGGAGATGCATGTGTGCGATCAGATTGGAGATTGGGCTGAACCAATGGACAAACACATACAGTTGTCGCTTCTTCATAGTCTCCAATTCTCGATCATTAGGTAAGGCAGAGATGATCCGTGCCTTGCCAATCTGGAATGTGCCATTTACCCTTATGAGCACTGTGGTGCCAGTGTATGCTGCTGTGCAGTCTCTAGTACCAGGAGGGGAACATGATACTTGCATGTGCAAAGGTGGGTAAAACAGATTAGGTGGAGGGCGCTGAAGTTTAAAGGCATGCCAGATATCAATCGAACTAATTTGTGGTGGGAGTGGCATGGTACTGGCGTAATAGTATCGATTTGGATCATGTCTGAGGCCCATGTCACAATCATACACGAAAAATCGAAGCATCGCTGATGCAAGGTCTGGGGTGGAGAACTTGGATGATGCTGCATTAACTGCCATCCTGACAGATTGTGGATGTTTTGAGACAGTGATCAGTGACACATTGGCATCCATGCATGGAGGTGAGAGCCCTTTAGTAGCTTGATCAATCTGAGACTGATTAATCCCTTTAGCTTCCAGAATTGACGAGTAAATGGAGAGGGAGTCAACATGTTGAAGCTGATCAAGAATCTGGGTGGTGTATGCTCTCTGATTTGTTGCATGGTAAGTGACTTTGAAGGTGGGAATATGCAATGCCTCGATTATCTCTGATGAACCATTGTCCATAGTTCCATGATCACGTATGTCATCGGCAAAATGATGGAGGTTGTGGTGCTTGGGGATTCGGAAATGGTGAATTGGTGTGCCCTTCCCATTACAGCGTGCACTGTTGTTGATGAAAACTCTGACACTTGAATAGTAAAATGTCAAATCATCGATTGTTGATTGCAAACTGATGTCTGAGTGTGCCAGCAACTGCGCTTTGTATGAGAAGTTGAGCAGAGAGCGTGTTGCCTGCATCATACGTGAGCTTTCATTCACTGTCCCTTTCTGATAAGCACCTGCAACCACAACAGCCAGATGGTGCTGGAGGTCATGGTTTTCACGGCCAGACCATTGTGAAATCTTTGATATTCCATTATGGAATGTGCATTGGCCCTTTCAGTAAGGCTGGGTGATGAATCGGGCATCAAGTGCATCCTCTCCGATTGTATTCTTGATCCATGTCTTCATGTGGTCACTGATATATTTGTGCAGCCCATGGAGTAAATCGAGACACAGAGCCCAGCAAATGTCTATGGAAAGCCCTTCCCAGCATAGGTTCTCCACTCCAAGTAATCCTAGCTCCCTCACTTTTACTGAAAATTGCCAAGTTGTTGCCTTGGGGTACTTCTTCCAAAGTTTGTGCTGTGCCCTCAGAATATCCTTGCCTGTTTGCATCTTGCATGTCCAGCTGCCCCCAAGGTCCTTGTACTTGGCAACACACTTCGGGCACTCATTTCGTTGAAGCCCAAAGAGGTCTAGGACTTCCTCCAAGTCAGCGATCCAGGCCATGAGGGTCAAGATGCACATTCATACCATTCCCTGTGCATCAAGCAAGGGGATTGGAACGATTGGCTGCTTGGATCCTGCAAAGTTGTGGAGTGGCTTAAGGAAGTTGTCCCAATTGGAAATAAACAAATTTCTACAACTTGATTATGTGAGCATGCCTATCACCTGAAAATATCATAGTAGCACTCAGAACTACTCACCAACTAGACATGCCACCTTGGTCTGTCCTTCTCTTCAGCAAAAGAGATGTACGCAGTCAGGACCCCCCTTCCAACATGCAATGATCATGTTGAAAGATGCTCCTGATGAGCTTCATGAACTCTACTTCAGGGATATAGTAGAGGACGAGTGGAGGGACCATGGCCTCAGTGACTCAGAGAGGAGTGCTGTGCCTACATTCAGTAACGCTAGTGTTGGGTCCTTAACTTCAGAATGAGGGGGTGCAAACTCTGGGGGGATAGTCATTGTTGTCAATTTTGCACTGAAGTGCCATCAACTATGATACATGACTTATATACATAATACAAGACAAATAGGAACAAAGGGAAAACCCAGGATGGACTTACCCACTTGCTGGGTTGGTGAGCTCGTGAGAGAATTGCCTTATCGAGCACTGTGGAGTGGGTAGATGAAGGGTGGGATTAGCGACAACTATTAAATAGTGGGAAAACCTTTGCAGGGTTGGTGGAGGTCCTAGGAGGTCTGTAGTAATGTTGGGTAGGTAGGAATATTAAAACCTTCTATGATGAGGATAAGGGGTACTGGAGATGGTACCAGAGATTGGAGGCGGAGGAAGTAGACTGGAGGAAATGGTGGAGGTGAGGGATATGACGAACCACAGGTGAACCGGAATGGTGGTAGAGTAGGTCAGAGGTCAGGTGGAGTAGGTATGGATATGACAGAGCCCTGAAGGCCTCTGGACAGCTCTGATGTCTGCAAGTGCACCCCCACCTCCACTGGGCCATTTAGTTGCCTACCCTGCAAGTCCACCTTTGGACCATGCCCTCCATTCCACTTCTGGGTTATAACCTGTTAACCCTGTAACTGTTAGAGTGCAGTGGAAGGGGACAATTCCAGAGTGGGATCAGAGACTTAGCAAGGAGGGACCTTGGCCTCAGTGACTCAAGGGGAGCACTGTGCCATTGCTGTTTGTCCTGTTGGTCCTTCATTTCAGACATAGTGAGGAAGAAGTCTCCAGGGGCCATTAATCGAGGGGGATTAACTCTAGTTGTTCTGGTCGATTTTAGACTAAGGGGCAGACAAGTATGTAAAAGGGTCTATATATATTGGAGAGACAGAAGCATGAGAAAACAAAGGGGGTCCAAAAGGTGTCTGAATGGAGACAAAGGGAAGTACAGATGTGGGACTGCACCAAGGGTCAAGGGTTAGACTCTATGGTGCATCTGAAAGGAGGTAGGGAGGGCAAAGGCCCAGAGGGCAGGAGGATGAGGAGAAGTGGGGTGGATGACTAACTGGCTAAAGGAAAGAAGCAGTAGTCCAAATAAGGGCAAGGGAGAAGTGTGAAATGTATACTACAAGCAGCAAAGGTGCTGAGGGAAAGCCATGAAGCTTGGAGGTAGTGGAGCTTACAGAGCTTGTGGAGGTGGGGTTGGAAGTCCGAGGAATATTGGCAATGGAGGTCACCAATGCAATGGAGTCAAAGTCCAAGGTTGGGACCATGACAGGGTCTCAGAGGAGCAGTGTCCAAGTTTGGGGTACAGGATGGGAGTGGAAGGCCATACCTTAGTGGAGGTTGGTTGGGAGAGAGTCAGAAGGAGAGGAAGGTGGAGATCAGAGTGGATGGGGATAGGGTAGGACTCCAGTCGGGATTGGATATGTATGGATATGACAGTAACCCAAGTCACTGGTAGTATTCAGTCAGCTAACCCTTGACCCTGTTAGGTCAGTTCTGCTTGGCCCTTGCCATTTATGGGCCTGCTGCCTAGACTCCTGTTGTATCTATATATACTATACTTATAGATACTAAACACTCTAGTTAGAAAATCAACTAAAGTTATCCCCCTTTCCAGAAGACTCCCCAGTCCATAAATTAGAGCACCAATGTGTTACTGGGCACAGCACTCCTGGTTGAGTCACTGAGGCCACAGCCCTCTGAACACTGGGTCGTTCTTGTTCATCCTGAATCTGGTCTTTGACAGCAGTAGGATGATACATTAGTGATACATACTATTGTGAATTTGCACAGATAAATTGATTAATGTTAGAAGTGGTGGATTCAGACGGTTCCAGAAGTGGAACAGGAGGCTTAATGCATGAGGACCTTGACCTCAGCAACTGGTGCTGCCCCACTGCTGTTTGTCTAAGGGTATCAGAGGCTGGATTCAGGATGAGCATGTCAGGGGATGGACCCCAGGTCCCAATGACCCCTCTCTCTACATCCCACAGTCAGACCTGTAACAAGTGTTGGATCAAGAAAGATAGAAGATCATGTGGCATCATAACCAACAGCTGCAGATCGGATCAGATCGGAGATGAAGAAGAAGAAAAGAAGTAGAAGCTGATGGAGATATGGGTCATGTGGCAATGCGCTACTTACGCTAGCGACCCAAAGGCATGCCCTGACAGAAATCGCTTATTTTCTTTATATTTTCATATTTTGCCATCACTTTTCACAAATCGATTTATTGTTCCTGATACTTTTTCGATTATTTCACCTAATCAGGTACCCAGGTGCCATATGGCACCAATATCCCCCCATCTATTCTTTCTAAAGGATATAATTGTCAAAAACCCCAAACGAGGGGAAAGTGTGTGAGTCTGAATGCAGGTGGGGCTCAACTAGAGGGGATCTGAGAGCTCCGGTAGTGAACTGAAGCTTCTCCAGGAAGCCTGGGTCTGCTGGGTGGTACAAGAGGCTCTAAGAAGGGCACGACCTCAGTGACTTGGAGGGAGCACTGTGCCTCCATTACATCTCAGTTAGTCCTTATATTTCATGTGTCTGAGGTATCTTGTAGGAAGAGGTCGGGATTCACTCATAGAGGGACTTGGGGTAACTTTTAGTCAAGATTAGAACTGGGGTACAACAGGTTCTAATCTACAAGTATTTATATATGGAGGAAGGGGAAGGACTTTAGTCAAAGTCTGAGTGATAATGGAAAACACCGAAAGGTGCCGAATGATATCCTTAATGGGGAACCAAGGTGTCGGGTCGAGAAGGGCAGAGTAAAAGGCCAGAGGATGAATGGGAATGAGAAATGGGTAAGGGGAAGTTAGCTGACTGAATGGAAAGAAGATGACAGTTGTCTATAAATGGAAGGTGACTAATTTGTGATGATGTGAGTGGGATCACCAGAGGATGTGGGTAGCTCCAAAGGCAGAGTTACGTATCCGAAGGATGTTGGGTGACTCCAATAAATGAAATGGGAGGGGGAATGGTTTAGAGGTATGTCATGGGATGTCAGAGATCCATTGGGAGGTTGGAGCAAATCTGGAGTCTCCAAATGTTCCGACTTGGGACCGAGCTTCCGGGATGGGAGTGGCCAAGGTAAGGTGTGCTGCAAACCAGGCTGGAGCTGAGACGGTTGGGAAGGAAGGTGACTTGGGGAGTGGGGAGTTATGGTGTAGGGGATGATGAAGTTGTTAGGAAGGTGTGATGAGGTGGGAGAGCGTGGGGTCGGTATTCCAGGGTATGACATAGGCCCAAATTAACTCTTCACTAATCCCTAAACAGCATATGTAAATCAGCAAAGGACAGATGGGGAAATCGGAGCCAATTGGATCAAGCTCTTCAATAGGCAAACTTGGGACAAACTCTCTCACAAGGATGAGTTTCATCTTCTCATCCTTGATGGCTGTGGCTCTGTAGGAGTGCATAATGGGTGTGCTCAATTTCATGGAACCTGTCATATCCATACAATCCCAACCTCTGCTCCGGGCTCCCAGAACTCCGAACCTGACTTCCAGAGTCCTACTTCCCTTCTGTCACCTTCTCCTTGCTGACTCCCAAGAGGTTATCCCACCTCCGGCTCTGACACCACCTTCGGTCCGACTCCAGAACATTCCGGGTCCAACCCCAACCTCGACACCTTCCAGATGAGTATGCAACACCTATGCTCCCGACTCCGGACCTCCACTCTGGAATCCCGTTTGTGTCTCTGTCTCCGGAACCTCCGGTCTTAGCTCCGACCTCGGACTTTGACCCCACCTCCGCTTATACCCATTGTATTGGTTAGCTCATTCCATTTAATTACCTTTGCCAATATTCCGGAGTTTAACTTCCGAGTTCAGACTTTCCGGACTTACATCGGACCTTGCAACTATTGCATTGCTCCATTCAATTCCACTATTCTCCCTCATTCTTATTTGGGCTGCTGCTTCCTTTCTATTCAGTCAGCTAGCCATTCCCCAACTCCCATCCTCCCTCCTTCCTCCTTGGGCCTTGGGCCTTCACTCCTCCTTTGGGAAACACCATTGAGTCAAACCCTTGACCCTCGGTGTTGTTCCTCTTTCCATCTCCCTTTGTCTCCTTTCGGAGTACCCTTGCTCCTTTTGATTCCGGACCCCTCCTTATATACAATGTACTTAGTAACTTGTAACCTCAGTCCAAAATCGACCTGAAATGCCCCCAAGAGACTTCCCCTCTGCTAGATCCGAAATTAGGGACCCCCAGGACAACCAGCAATGGCACAGTGCTCCGCCTGAGTTGCTGAGGCCGAGGTCCTTCCACGCTAAGTCTCTGATTCCACTCCGGAGTCGTCTGAATCCACCCATTCTAACAGAACCTTACATAGCAAATACATCAAAACTGGGCTCCTGCCCTTGTACATTATTACGAAAAAAAAATTATAGGGGGGAGTAATAATAAAAAGGAAAGAGGGTTTTCGTACGAACCGAAAGAGCCTTTTTGCGAAGGAATTGGTTGAGATTTGGTGGAGAAATTCAACCTGAGATATCCTCATGTGTGAAGTCTGTGCACTTGACCATGGGAACAACGCCGAAAGTTGACAGAAGAGGACGATCTTGGGGTCATTAAATTGAGAGAAATGCCCAAAGACACAGTGTTGAATTTCACCCTAATCAGTTCAGTGGTTGTGGAGATATTCTGATTGTCGGGCATGACAGGAGTCACGGGACAATATGAACTATTCAGATGCTCACATGCGAGCTAGTCACAGCGAAATTCGAAGGAAATATGGGCTAGTTAAATGATACAAATGCTAAAGAAGTTATTGGAGGAGTCTTGGAATTATGGCATATTATTTGGTCCAAGTTTCCCAGTTCACACATAATCAAGATATGTATTCTGTGCCTGAGAATTTCCGTTCTCAGTCAAATTTACCAGAGTTATATTTTCCCCCGAAATTCCCCCCCTCCCCTTAAATAAATGGACCTGTTCTACTGCAACACCCTTTCAGCCCCCTTTCTCTTTCTTCCCTAGCTCTTGGGGAGTGAGCAGGAGTGCTACCCTCTGTTTTCTGGTCCCATAGCCGATTCCCACTTGCAGCTCTCACTACACAATGGGCCTAAGCAATCAAACACAAAATCGTTATTCTTTGCTTCCCAGCTCACACCACACATGTCTTGCAGGGGCTTGATGTTGTCATATTCTCAGTTCTGAAGTGTGTGTGGTCAAAGCACCTCCAGAAATGGAAGGATATCCATTACAGACAAATTGGGAAAGAAATTTTCCTAGAAGTCTATGGTGCAGCACACATTGAAGCATTCACACACAGAAACATACTTGCCTCCTTTGCAGCCACCAGGATTGAGCCATTCAATCCTGAAGCTGTCTCTACATGCCAGATGCAGCCAAGCATGGAATTCTCCACTCAAGCCACCTTCCCAATGACATTGCCAACACCGGTTAAATGTGTAGCAGTGTCAGGGCACACCTGCCTGACCCCACTCTACCTGGTCTGGCCCCACCCAATCCCACTACCCTCACCCGGTCCCCCTGCCCTCCTTCCTCCCTTCCCACCTCTCTCCTTCTTTCTTTCTTTCTTCTCCCCTTTCTGCTTTCCTTTCTTCCTTCTTCTATTACACAGATGACTTTCCTTGCATCAATGTACCATTAACCCGGCTGCACAACACACCCAGACCCAGACACACTGGGTGATGCCCTGCACACTGGACACTCCTGGGATCTCTTGCAGAGATACCCAGGCAGATGTGGCTGTGTGCATAGATGACATGGCATTGCAAGCGGGAATCTGCTACTGTCTCCAGAAAACAGAAGGTAGCACTCCAACTCACTCCCCAAAGAGCCAGGGAAGAAAGAAAGGGTCTGAAAGGGTGTTGCAGTAGAACAGGTCCATATATTCAACAGGGAAGGGGGGGGGGATTTTGGGGGAAAATATAACTCTGGTAACTCTTGCTTATCTTCTTTCCATGGTGGATTTCCCTTTGCCAATTGTGTGGCCACTCACAACACCCAAGTACACGGACTTCAAAAAGTTGTGGGAGGGGGGAAATCGTCTATTCCATTTCAATCACTACATACATATACCCATACACCAACATACAATTTGTGAAAAGAGTCCAAAATATATGGGTTTGGTGTCATATCCATACAATCCCGACCTCCGCTCCGGGCTCCCAGAACTCCGAACTCCGACTTCCGGAGCCCTACTTCCCTTCCATCACCTTCTCCTTGCCGACTCCCAAGAGGTTATCCCACCTCCGGCTCCAACACCACCTTCGGTCCGACTCCGGAACATTCCGGGTCCGACCCCAACCTTGACACCTTCCAGACAAGTACGCAACACCTATGTCCCCGACTCCGGACCTCCGCTCCGGAATCCCGTTGGCATCTCCGTCTCCGGAACCTCTGGTCTTAGCTCCGACCTCAGACTTTGACCCCACCTCCGCTTATACCCATTGTATTGGTTAGCTCATTCCATTTAATTACCTTTGCCAATATTCCGGAGTTTAACCTCCGAGTTCGGACTTTCCGGACTTACTCCGGACCTTGCAACTATTGCATTGTCCATTTCAATTCCGCTATTCTCCCTCATTCCTATTTGGGCTGCTGCTTCCTTTCTATTCAGTCAGCTAGCCATTCCCCACTCCCAACCTCCTTCCTTCCTCCTTGGGCCTTGGCCCTTCATTCCTCCTTTGGGAAACACCATTGAGTCGAACACTTGACCCTCGGTGTTGTTCCTCTTTCCATCTCCCTTTGTCTCCTTTCGTCCTACCCTTGTTCCTTTTGATTCCGGACCCCTCCTTATATACAATGTACCTAGTAACTTGTAACCTCAGTCCGAAATCGACATGAATTCCCCCAAGAGACTTTCCCTCTGCTAGATCCGAAATTAGGGACCCCTAGGACAACCAGCAATGGCACAGCGCTCCGCCTGAGTCGCTGAGGCCGAGGTCCTTCCATGCTAAGTCTCCGATTCCATTCCGGAGTCGTCCGAATCCGCACAGTTCTAACAGCTGGAATGAGGAACAACACTGAGGGTCAAGGGTTTGACTCAATGGTGTTTCCCAAAGGAGGAGTGAAGGGCCAAGGCCCAAGGAGGATGGGAGTGGGGAATGGCCAGCTGACTGAATAGAAAGGAAGCAGCAGCCCAAATAGGAATGAGGGAGTATAGCAGAATTGAATGGGACAATGGTTGCAAGGTCCGAAGTAAGTCCGGAAAGTCTGAACTTGGAAGTTAAACTCCGGAATATTGGCAAACATAATTAAATGGAATGAGCTAACCAATACAATGGGTATAAGCAGAGGTGGGGTCAAAGTGTGAGGTCGGAGCTAAGACCGGAGGTTCTGGAGACAGAGACGCAAACAGGGTTCCAGAGCGGAGGTCTGGAGTCAGGAGCATAGGTGTTGCATGCTTGTCTGGGAGGTGTTGAGGTTGAGGTTGGACCTGGAATGTTCCGGAGTCGGACCAAAGGTGGTGTCAGAGCCGGAGGTGGGATAACCTTTTGGGAGTTGGCAAGGAGAAGGTGACGGAAGGGAAGTAGGGCTCCGGAGTCAGTTTCAGAGTTCCAGGAGCCCAGAGTGGAGGTCAGGATTGTATGGATATGACACAGATGGATATCTGCTGACACATAGTCATCGAAATGCAGATCCTTGTCAGTTGAAAAGTCATAGTGCCATGAAAGTGCATCTGCCACTTTGTTCTTGTGGCCTTCCATGTATTTTATTTCGCAATTAAAGCTTGCAAAGAAGGCTTGCCATCTCAGGTGTCTACCTGAGTTGTGGTTTTTTGCTTTGAAATATCCCAAAGCTTTGTGATCCGTGATTACTGTGAATTCACGGCCTCCCATGAGATCATCTTGCCATCTCATGAGTGCCTTGAGAATGCCCAGTGCCTCGAGTTTGTAGGTGAAGTACCTACATTGTGTGTTGGTAAACTTCTTGCAGCCAGGCAGCAGGTCTGCCACTTTTTGCCTTGTCCAATTAGTGTGCCCATGCCGCTGGGCATGCATCTGTTATGACCCAGACATGGAGTTTACCACTCTCTTCTTCTGAGAGGTTTTCCAGTGGATTCCACTGGATGGGCTTCAGAATCGGAGCCCTGCATGCAAGATGTTTAATCTCGTCAAAGCATTTCTGGTGGAGTGGTGTCCACCTGAATGCCTGCTTGTTGGAGCAGATTGTTTGCAGTGGCCTGGTATAGCCACTGATGTTCAGCATGAATATCGATAGATATTCTACCATTCCCAGGAATCATAGGACTCCTGTGTGGGCTACTGGCTCCTGCAAGTTGCAGATTTTTTCCATTTTGTCCGCTTGAGTGTGGATGCCTTGTTCATCATGCAGCTTCCTAGAACGTCTAGGATTGGAGCAAATGGCTGGAATTTCTTCCGGCTTATATAGAACTTTGCCCCCTTGAGGCGAGTAAACAACCAGAATAATGCTTTATTGTGGTTCTCCACTGAGCTTGTGCTGGTGAAGATGTTGTCGAACCAGACATGTAGGTGTCTGCCTACTTCTCCTCATAGTTCCCAGGTCAATGCATGCTGGAAAGTACAGGGAGCATTGAAGTCTCCTTGCTGCATCGTGTTTGAGTGGTACGTCCCATGGGGCATAGAGAACATTGTCCTATGGACTTCATCTGGATCCATGTGTATTTGTTCATACACATCTGACATATCGATCTTGGATTGGTATGTTGCTCTGGCAACTGATTCTTGGATCAGTTGCATGTCTGGCATTGGTGTGACATCAAGAATCATGTTCGAATTACGATTTCTCATGTCGATCACTGTGCACAAAGATCCATCTGCTTTGCAGATGCACAGTAGCAGGCATGCTTGCTCACTGCTCATGGGATACCACCATCCTGCTTTCATGTAGCGATCTATTTTGGTTGCTAATGCTTCCTGCAGTGCTGCAGGACGTTTTCCCAAAATTTCTTGTTCAGATCCTTTAATGGGATTCAATGGTTCACCTCCCTCAAGGGGGGCATTTCTAATGGTGCTGGTGCCATCATGATTTTGAATTTCTCTCTCCACCACTCCCTGAGTATTTCAAACTCAGGGCTGTTCATGGAGAGACCTTCCAGATGTGGTACATCTGGAAGTTCTAGTCCTTCTGGACTAGGATTGGGCCAACCTTCAGGGTACTTTCTTCCGATTACCCTGAGATGTGTTTTTATTTTGCCTCCCTGTCAGGGGGGCTTCTTTTTTGGCTGTTCTCAAGCCCTTGCTTGAGTTTTCCACCCATGTGATCTCATCACATGGTCTTCACTGACTCCAAGGGTGTCTATGTTACCCTTGTTCACTGTTCTCACTTTGTGAGACTGGAAGTCTAAACTTACCTGGTTTTTGTTTAACCAGGGGGCACCAAATATGGCATTGTATCTATCAATGTTAATTACATCGAAGTAGTGTTTTTCTGCATGGCTGTTGATCTCAACATCCATGTTCATTCCAAACAAGATCTGTGATCTTGTTCCTTTTGTCTGTCAAAAACCCGGGTTGTAGGGGTAAATGCATGAGTCCGAATGCAGGCAGGGCTCAACTAGAGGGGGATCCAAGAGCTCCGGTAGTGAACCGAAGCTTCTCCAGGAAGCCCGGTTCTGCTGGATGGTACAAGAGGTTCTAAGAAGGACGTGGCCTCAGCAACTTGGAGGGACCCTCCCTATTCATTCCTTATTGATTGCATTGGGTTTGTACCCTGACTCAACACTTTAGTTCTCAGACCCTTCATTTTGAAGTGCAGTCCCAAGCCACACTAATCACATGTGCATAATTATAAGTATGTATATAATTGTTGTTTGATGTTCTCATTTCACAAGACTAATCACAGGGCAATGATCAGACTTGGCCCAGCTGATGCTGGAACTTCCCCTGCTTGATCAAACCCTGCTGCACTTGTCTCAGCACTGCACTTGCCCTTTTACAAGTTGCTGTTCAACCTGACCATTTGATGGACCCAGGAACCATGCCTGTAAGGTGTCACAGCCATGCATTCCGGCCCGTTAGCCACCCGTCCTGCTGTGCAAGTGTCAGGGACTCGTCCGGGGTCGAGGGGGCCCGGGTGTAGCGTCCGGGACTGAGAGCCTGGCAGGGGGCGGATCGGGCGTGCATACTGACAGGCCCGATGCGGGACAGTGGTCCCTGGCCACTTAGACTGAAGTGGAAAGTTGAGAAGAAGGCTACTTCTTCGGTTCCCACTTCAGGTTTGTTTATATACATGCGGCTTAGATCACATGACGGGTGCCATGTCACCCTCGCACACAGCCGTAACCACCCGGGTATCTCCATGGGAGATCCCGAGGGCATCCGGTGCAGGCGCGCATACTGGGCACAGCGGGAAGTCGCCCGAGGTGCCCGGGCTGGGTACATGGTGGGCGCACTGCAGATGGGTCAATGGTACATTGATACAGAGAAAGTTGTCCATGTAGAATAAAGAGGGAATAAAGAGGAATAAGATAGGGAGAAAGTGAGGAGGGAAGAATGAGGGGGGAAGAAGGGAAAGGGGGAGGAGGTACGGAAGGGTGGACCAGCGGGGTACCTGGGCCGGGTGGAGCCGGGTCAGGCGGGTGTGCCCTGACAGTGAGCGGGAGCATGAGCCCCAGCCCTCATCCCTATTCTCCTTGAGGATCCCCTGCTCACCCCCTGCTTGCCCCTGGGCTCCCCTGCACCTGGCTGACTCCCCTCCAGCCACACCAGCCTTCCACCCCGAGTCCGCCTCCAGCACTGTGCCCAGCACAACTCCTACTCTGCCCACTTGGCCCTCATCAGGCTGCTATCGCTCCTGTGCCCAACTCTGGCCCAACTCCGAGTCCGGTGCCGCTATGATACCATTGCCGGTATCGTGACCCTACACTCCTTCACTATTTATCTGTTATTGTTTGTTTTGACCCTCGGTCATTGCCAGCCACTGTGTGGCCAATCCCGCTCTTTGTTCCCTTTTGCTTCTGGACCCTTCTGTCAGGGCACACACCCTGACTAGCCCGGACCCGGACCCGCGTCCGGACCCGCTTCCACCCGCTGCGCTTCCCGCATGCTCCGGGCCCGGTTCCTACCCCTTCATGTGACTTCCGGGTATCCCCGGAAGTTTTGCTGATATTGTGGCCACTGTGGGAAGATGAGAAGTTAGCTTCCTTCTCATCTCCTTACCCACAGTAGGATTGTGCCCTGGATAGGGCTGGCCAGACCTGAGGCTGTGGGTCATAGGGGAGGGTCATGGGGACCCAGGAGTCATCCCCTGACAGCAGAAGGAAGCTTCAACAATCGCCCCTTGTTGTCAGGGACGCATCCGGGGTCGAGAGGGCCCGGGAGTAATGCCCAGCACTGAGGCCGTCGCAGGGTGTGGAGCAGGCATGCGTACTGGCGGGCCCGATCTGGGACAATGGTCCCTGGCCACTCAGACTGAAGTGGAGAATGTGAGAAGAAGGTTACTTCTTCGGTTCCCACTTCAGGTACATTTATGTACATGCAGCTTGAGTCACATGACGAGTGCCACGTCATCCTCGGAGACAGCCGCAGGCATCCAGGTGTCCCTGTGGGGGATCCCGAGAGCGTCCGCTGCATGCGCGTGTGCTGGGCACAGCAGGAAGCTGTCCGGGGTGTGTGGGCCAGACGGGTCAATAGTACATCAATACAAAGGAAGATGGTCCGTGTAGATAGAAAGGAATAAACAGGAAGAGGAAGATGAGAAGAATGAAATAAAGAAAGGAGAAGGAAGAGGGAAAAGGAAGGGGGAGAGAGGGAGGAAGGAGGAGGGAGAGGGATGGACAGTGGGGAGCGGGTGTGGTGTGGCCGGGTGGGTGTGCCCTGACATCACCCCCTCCTTAAGCCGCTTCGCCTCGAAGCGGCCAGGGGGTTCGTTCTCTCCCTTCCTGGGGCGTGGGGGTGTGTTTGGTGGAACTCCTCGATCCGGTCAGGGGCGTGGATTAGTTGGTCTCGGGGGAGCCATTCATTCTCTGAGTTTGGCCAACCTGCGAACTTTACTAAATACCAGAGCTTCCGGCATAACCACTTAGAGTCCAGTATTTTTTCCACTTCATATTCCTCCTCTCCATCTATGAGTTCCGGGCCCGGGCGGGGGTCGGGGGGTCGTTCTGCAATCTCGTCTGGGTGGTAGGGTCTTACGTTTGTCACGGATATGACTGGGTGAATTCCCTTTTGCCGTGCGGTGAGCTGGAGCTTGACAGCAGCCGGGGAGATGACCTTGATGACTTTGAAGGGGCCTAGCCACTTATGGTCTAGCTTCTTGGTCGGGTGGTCAGTCGTATAGTTTTGGGTGCTGAGCCAGACTCGGTCACCCTCCTGGTACTTGGGGGCTGTCTCTCAACCCCGGTCGTAGTAGTGGGCCATCTCGTCCACTGCGTGCTCCAGGGCTGCCTTCGCCTCTTCCTGCATCTTCATCATCCTGGATGAGAAGGCGTCGGCGGCTTCTACCCCGGACGTATGTGTGGGCTCCATCCCCATCCTGGGATGCTGCCCGGTGTCAAGCTCGAAGGGGGTTCGATGGGTGGACGAGTGGATGCGGTTGTTGTAGGCAAATTCTGCCAGTGGGAGCCAGTCCGCCCAGTCGTCCTGGCGGTGGTTGACGAACACCCAAAGATAGGCTTCGATTTCCTGGTTAACCCGCTCTGTCTGTCCGTCAGTCTGGGGGTGATAGGGTGTTGAGGGGGTTAGCTTGACCCCCAGGAGATCTGCAAGTTCTTTTGAGAAGCGCGAGATGAAGGCGCTCCCTCTGTCACTAAGGATCTCTTCCGGGAGCCCGTGGTGCTTCCAGACGTGCTCTAGGAAGAGCCGGGCGATACCAGCCGAGTCCACGGATGTCACAGTGGGGATCGCGTGGATGCATTTGGACAGACGGTCCACTACAACTAGGATGGCGTTATAACCTTTTGACTCTGGGAGCTCTCCCACCATGTCTACCGAGATTACCTGCCAACGGTGGGTGGGGACTTTATTTGGGGTGAGCTTCCCGACCTTCCGTGCAGGGAAGGATTTGACGCGGTTACAGGTGTCGCATCCACGTACGTATCGCCCGACATATTCTGCCATCTGAGGCCACCAGTAGTCGCGGGAGACGAGCTCCAGGGTTTTCCATTGCCCTGGATGTCCCGTTGCCCGCATGTCATGGTGTAGCCGTACCAGATCGTGGCGGAATTGTGGGTCTTTTGGAACGTACACCCTGCCTCAGTAGAGGACCAACTCTCCCTGTCTCTCCCACTCGTCCGACCTTAACATCCCTTCTCCCAGTTCCCTCATGGCCTTCACCACCCACTCATCATGATCCTTCGCTCCTCGTACCCTCTCTAGGATATCCGCCTCCTCACCTTCCACTGAGACTGCTTCTGTCGCATGGGCCTCGAACCAGGCCGGTTGGAGGAGGGTCAGCCCTTCGTTGTCGTCCCTTCCCTTCGGGTGGTCAGCATGGTGAGAGAGTGCGTCTGGTTTCCCCATGAGCTTCCCTGGGCGGTGGACGAGGGTGAAATGGAAGCGGGAGAGGAAAAGGGACCATCTGGCCTGACGTCGATTTAACCTCTGGGCCGTCTGGAAGTAGCCCAGGTTACGGTGGTCGGTGTAGATCTCGACCTTCTCCTCAGCACCTTCCACGAAGTGTCGCCATTCCTCGAGGGCTCGGATGATTGCAAGCATCTCCTTATCGTACACTTCGTAGTTGCGCTCTACATCCGTGAAACTTTTGGACATGAATTGTCAGGGCAATAGCCCCGAACCCCGAGTCACATGTAAATTAGATACATATAGTCACATGGGCAAGCGGGAACCTCCGGGTAACTGCTTACACACCACCGTAAAATACACTATCTTGTATCACTTACGGCCTTGTGTGCTGAGCCACCCTAAGACCTCACATGAATGCTACCGGGTGGAACTCTCCATCCGGTTGGAGTTGGGAGAGGACCGCGCCGGTTGCAAAGTTGGATGCATCACACTCGAGCCTGAAGCGGCTGTGGTCAGTAGGGAAAGAGAGGACGGGGGCTGTGGTGACGGCTTCCTTGAGGGCACGGAAGGCATCATCTTCATCCAGGCCCCAGTTCCAGGTTTGGGTCTTCCGGGTCAGCCTGTGAAGGGGGCAGGCCTTCTCAGAGAAGTCTCTGATGAATCGGCAATAGAAGTTTACGAATCCTAGGAAGGATTGTACCTCTTTCACCTTGGTTGGGGGGGGCCAGTCGAGGACACCCTGGATCTTCACCGGGTCCATTGCGACATTACCCTCCGAGATAACAAGGCCCAGGTACTCGATCCGGGTTCGCTCAAACTTGCACTTCTCTGGCTTAAGGAAGAGCCTCCTTCTCCTCAGCGTCTCTAGGACTTCTCGGACGATCCTTCGATGTTCCTCCAGGGTGGCCGTGAAGATCAGGATGTCGTCCATGTAACAGATGACAACCTCCTGGTCGATGAAATCCCTCAGGATGTCGTTCATCATGGTCTGGAAGGTTGCTGGGGAGTTACACAGGCCGAAGAACATCACCATGGGCTCGAACAGCCCCTGGTTGGTCGCAAATGCCACCTTCCACTCGTCTCCGTCCTTGATCCGGACGTTGTTAAACCCCCAGCATAGGTCTAAGGCTGAGAAGTATTTGGCATTGCGGAGGCGGGCGAGGATGTCCGAGATGAGGGGGAGCGGGTACGAGTTCTTCACCGTGATCTCGTTCAGCTTTCTGTAGTCCTGGACCAGGCATAGGGACCCATCCTTCTTCTTGACGAAGAAGACTGGTGCCCCCATAGGGGATTTGGACGGCTGTATGCGCCCGTTCTGTAGGTTCTCGCGTAGGAACTCGTCCAACTCGTTCTGTTCCGGGCGCAAGAGTGGGAAGGTCTTCCCCCTGGGCAGTTTGGTGTCCGGTACCAGGTCTATAGCATGGTCCCAGGGCTTCCGGGGGGGCAATTGGTCAAAGGCTTCTTTGGAGAACATGTCCCGGAAGTCCTGGTAGTGCTCTGGTACTAGCGTCTCAAACGACGCAGGCTCAGCCTCCGGGTCGCAGGCCTCCTGGGCCATCCGCTGCGAGGGGGTCATGGTGGCTCTCAGGTCATGGCCCCAACTTGGGGGAATGATAGCGGCATAGATCCCATCCCCGGGCTCCAGTACAGGGTCCTGATCATCTCGCATTCGCGGTTGTCTGCAGGAGGACAGGCAGCGGGACATGACGACTTTCTGTCGTACCCAGTCCACTTCTGGGTTGTGGTGCAGCAACCACGAGTGTCCTATGATGAGGGACTGTCGCCCGAGATTTGCAACCGCAAAGCATGCCCGCTCTGTGTGTCACCCGAAGGTCAGGAGGGCTTCTAGCTCCTCTGTTACAGCTCCATTTTCGTTCGGGGTCCCATCGACATTACGGATGGGAATGGGCTGGGGGAGGGGGGTTGTCTCTAGGTTGTGCTTTCGGATGAACTCGGGGCTTACGAAGTTCCCGGTGGCTCCTGAGTCCAGGAGGGCTGATACAGATACTGACGTGAGGGAGGTTAGGGCGGTCAGCTTCACTGTGAGGTTAAGGGATCTGGGGGACTGCTTGGAAAGGACATAAATGGCTGGGGGGGAGACTGCTACCTCGGGCGTTACTGCCCCTGGGGTCTTCTCGTTCTCATGGGTGGAGGATGCGTTTCTCCTCTTTTTCTTTGCGATGACTTGGTGAAACTTTGGCATTGGCGTTGGCTTACGCGCGCTGCGGTATTTACATGAGCTATCTTCTACGGGCGGCCAGGACGCATCCCTTACCGGTCGCCTGCCTGAAAATCCCCCTGAGGTTCTACCTCTGGTTCCCCCTCCACCATCTCTGCCCCTTCGGTCAACTGTCTCTTCAGCCCTTCCATCAGTGTCCTCAGGTCTTCCGGGTGGAGACGTTGTACTCGGCTGACCCTGGGGTGTGGGCATTCTCGTGCGAGATGACCCGGGGTGTTACAATTGTAGCACCGCCTCTGGTCAGTCCTCGACCTGTCGAGATCCATCGGCTGGGGGCCCGTCCCTGGTGTAGGACGGGCTGCTGGGGTGGGGGGTGGAGGTGCGGGAGCAGGTTGTGGGGGGGTCTGTGCGGGTCACGTCTGGGATGGGGTCGCAGTCAGTGGAGGTCGAGCTGGCGGAAATGGGGGTCTGGGTGGGGGTGCGCGTGGTTGGGTGGCTTGGAAACGTCGCCACTGGTTGTCCAGAAGTGTGGCTTTGCGCTTCCACTCAGTCCAAGTGGTGGGCATGGGGCAGAGGCGGTATATACTCTCCCTGAGCCGGGAGTTAATCGCTTGCTCGAACCGGTCGACCAGTCCGACATCGCCTAGCCTCGAGGCGGGTCCCAATATCTCAAACTCCTGGATGACCTTATCCACGGAGTCAGTCCCTTGGCGGATGACTGCCAACTTCTGCCGAGCTGTGGCCTCTCGGTTCAGGTCCTGAAACATGGCATTGAGTTCTGTGTTGAACTTGTCCATGGTTATGGTGGGGGAGCTGGCTGTCAACAGGGTGATTGTCTGTTGTGTCGCCCATGCCCCTGTGGGTCCTCCCTTCATGTAGGAGAGGACGAAGAGGATCTGGGATAGTTCGGTAGGGAACTTGGCTGCGCAGACATGGAAATAGATCCCGCACTCAGCCTTGAAATGATCGAGGTCTTCACTGGCTCCCGAGAAGGGAGTGGGGGCAGCGACCTTCGGTGGTTTGGGTCTAGGCGCGAGTGTGGGTACGGGCGCAGGTGCAGGGGCAGGTGGGGGGTGGTTGCGGGTTTGGCTCTCCACAATGGCTTGGAGCTCCTGGAAGCGGGCCAGCAGGTCGTCATACTGTTCTTCTGACACCATGGCTGGGGAGATGGGGGAGGCGGGGGAGATAAGGTTAAAACCTTCTTCTGCTGTCAGGGACGCGTCCGGGGTCGAGAGGGCCCGGGAGTAATGCCCGGCACTGAGGCCGTTGTGGGGTGTGGAGCAGGCATGCGTACTGGCGGGCCCGATCCGGGACAATGGTCCCTGGCCACTCAGACTGAAGTGGAGAATGTGAGAAGAAGGTTACTTCTTCGGTTCCCACTTCAGGTACATTTATGTACATGCGGCTTGAGTCACATGACGAGTGCCATGTCATCCTCAGAGACAGCTGCAGGCATCCGGGTGTCCCTGTGGGGGATCCCAAGAGCGTCCGCTGCATGCGTGCGTGCTGGGCACAGCGGGAAGCTGTCCGGGGTGTGTGGGCCGGACGGGTCAATAGTACATCGATACAAAGGAAGATGGTCCGTGTAGATAGAAAGAAATAAACAGGAAGAGGAAGATGAGAAGAATGAAATAAAGAAAGGAGAAGGGAGAGGGAAAAGGAAGGGGGAGAGAGGGAGGAAGGAGGAGGGAGAGGGATGGACAGTGGGGAGCGGGTGTGGTGTGGCCAGGTGGGTCCGGGTGGACCCGGTACCCCGCCCACCTCCACTCCTCACTCTTCAGCATTGTTTCTCACTTCATGTTTTTCCTTTTGTCTTTCTGTTCTTTTGCTCTCTTGCCCTTTCTTCTATCTTTATCCACACGGATGACATTTCCCCTTATCTATGTATTATCGACCCGCCTGCGACGCATGCATGACGCACCCAGCCCCGGACGACCTGGACGGCCTCACAGTGCAACCCAGCACGTGCGCGTGCAGCACTCACCCTCGGGATCCCCCGCGGGGACACCCGGATGACTGCAGCTGTATGCAGGGTGACGTGGCAAACCTCATGTGACCCAAGCCGCATGTACATAAAAGTATTTGGGGTGGGAACCGAAGAAGTAACCTTCTTCTCACAATTCCCACTTCAGTCTGAGTGGCCAGGGATTGTCGTTGTTGTGGGGACAACTCCATGTACCGCAAAAAGTCGGATTCTGTGGAATTTGGCCACAAACACCCACTACATACCCGCCGACGCTCCCAATGCTCATTCTATCACTATCCAACACTCCATACACTCATTCCTTATTTTTCCTTATTTTCCCCATCATTCCCGACAACCCCAAGCAAAATTTCCATGCCCAACCATGCCGCCAATTTCACCCCCTCTCCACATCTCAAGAACCACTGCACCAATTGGGACGAATAGGGGCTCGTTGGAAAGCTGGAGACGAGGAGGTTGCTGACGGGAGGATAGGCGGGTGCTGTGGCGAACTGTTGCGGAGTTAATCTTCACAATTCCCATTTCGGACCCGTTGTCACATTTTCCCCATTCATTCATATTTCTTTTATTGTTTCTTTGTTCCCAATCGGATATTCATCATTTACGGTTGCCTAACGGCCCGTTTACATTCCCCCAGTCCATTCATTTCATTTCAAACATATATAAACTAGATAACAGCTTGTACATAGCAAGTTAGTACTGAATAGACCCGTGAAGGGACAAGCAGAAGTTGCATCCAAGTGGCAAAGACGCCATCCACGACCCTAACGCCCCCTCTGAGCTAGTTGCTCACGTCTAAGATCCCTCACATCATAATACTCAGCCTTGACGTCCAAGAGAGACATAGGTGAGTGTTTGTTTGAGGTTTTTGCAGACTCAGTAGCACCCACGGACCAAAACCCGGCCCAACGAACCACACCTGCGCACACTACCACCCTCCCCCTTCTCTCTGTCTCGAGTCTAGGCGATAGACCCATTACATCGTCCTGGATCAGGCCCGTCACTACGCATGCCCGCTCTACACCTCGCGATGGTCTCAGCGCCGGGCGTTACACCCGGGCCCCCTCGACCCCGGACGTGTCCCTGACAGTATGTCCCAAAAGACCCCCAACTCCGCCATGATCTGGTACGGCTACACCACAACTCATGGGCGACAGGGCACCCAGGGCGATGGAAAACCCTGGAACTCGTCTCCCGTGACTACTGGTGGCCCCAGATGGCTGAGTATGTTGGGCGATACGTATGCAGATGCGACACCTGCAATCGCGTCAAATCCTTCCCCTCACGAAAGGTTGGGAAGCTTACCCTGAATAAGATCCCCACCCATCGTTGGCAGGTCATCTCAGTGGACATGATAGGGGAGCTCCCAGAGTCCAGGGGATACAATGCCATCCTGGTCATAGTGGACCAGCTGTCCAAACGCATCCACGCGGTCCCCACCGTGATGACTGTGGACTCGGAGGGTATCGCACGACTCTTCTTGGAGCATGTCTGGAGACACCATGGGCTCCCTGAGGAAATCCTCAGCGATAGGGGGAGCGCCTTTGTCTCCTGCTTCTCAAAGGAGCTTGCAGACCTCCTAGGCATCAAGCTGACCCCTTCAATGCCCTACCACCCCCAGACGGATGGACAGACGGAACGGGTCAACCAAGAGATCGAGGCCTACCTCCTGTCAGGGCACACCCGCCTGACCCGGGTCCACCCGGACCCACCCGGCCACACCACACCCGCTCCCCGCTGTCCAACCCTCTCCCTCCTCCTTCCTCTGTCTCTCCCCCCTTTTCCTTTTCTCTCTTTCTTCCCCTTTTCTTTATCTCATTCCTCTCATCTTCCTTTTCTTGTTTATTTCCTTCTATCTACACGGACCACCTTCCTCTGTATCAATGTACTATTGACCCGTCCGGCCCACACACCCTGGACGGCTCCCCGCTGTGCCCAACACGCGTGCATGCAGCGGACGCTCTCGGGATCCCCCACGGGGATACCCGGATGCCTGCAGCTGCCTCCGAGGGTGACGTGGCACTCGTCATGTGACTCAAGCCGCATGTACATAAATGTACCTGAAGTGGGAACCGAAGAAGTAACCTTCTTCTCACATTCTCCACTTCAGGTAAGTAGTATAGTTTTCCCTTTTAATAACAATAACACATTCTCCACTTCAGTCTAAGTGGCCAGGGACTGCTGTCCCTCCCCGGACCCGCCAGCACGTGCGCCCGGTTTGCACCCCGTGAGGGCCCTTCTGCCGGGCGATACATCCGGACCCCCTCTACCCCGGACGCGTCCCTGACACCTCCGGGTGTTCGTCAACCACCGCCAAGACGACTGGGCGGACTGGCTCCCGCTAGCAGAATTTTCCTACAACAACCGCGTTCACTCCTCCACTCACTGAACCCCCTTTGAACTCGACACCGGCCAACATCCTAGGATGGGGACAGAACCCACGCGCACATCCGAGGTGGAAGCCGCTGTAGGAGAAATAACGGCCACACTATGGAAACCCATTATGGAAATATGCCAGATAAATCACAAAACCTCATACGACAAGTAGATATGAGAACATAGAAGGACCTGAATTTTAACGAATTTTACGAATTTTTACGAATTATTATGACTATACACGATAAATCGAAAGAAAGAAAAATAACAAAAATACTTCAAGCTTACCATCAACGAGACGGAATTCTCGGGGGAATT
This sequence comes from Cantharellus anzutake, assembly GCF_015039405.1. Taxonomy (NCBI): domain Eukaryota; kingdom Fungi; phylum Basidiomycota; class Agaricomycetes; order Cantharellales; family Hydnaceae; genus Cantharellus; species Cantharellus anzutake. The sequence goes on from NW_024067029.1 coordinate 281,484, forward strand.
TATAGCAAATATTAAACCAAGAATTAGGACAATCGACCAAGATTTGACTATAAAAATAATCAGAGAACCTCCACGGAAACTACTTTCCCACGTCCGCACACGTAGCAAGGATGGAAGTACCACGGAACAAAGATTCCTCAGGAACTAATGCAAAAGTCAAAGTCGTGTTTATAATAGGAAATGTAGATGTCCCCCAAACGGAACCAATGAGAGTAATTACAGGGGAAACTACCCATAAACGACGGAGATATGACTAAAACTCCTGCAAAATGAGGACAATGTCTAAAAAGCAAGCGCGAAGATTAACTAGTAACGACCGAGACAAGCTTGATAGCCCATTAGAAAGGAAGGGATCTACTCTTAATCCTCCCAAATTTCCATAATAAAAGGATCATGCGTTAATGAGAAATCCAATAACGGGAATAGTGACATCAAAAGTCCGAGCTCAGGGACAAGACGATGATTGCGTAGGATCCATAATTAAAACATACAACGAAATTTACACGGAAATTATGAAAAATAGGAAACTATAGCTATGCAAATTCTCAGCCCAAACGGTCCAGCCGTTGTGACGTTATACCCATGACGGGAATATAGGAATCCGCATCATGTGTAATGACACGTGAGGGTGGCGATGCGCAGGGAACCGGCCGTCGGAACCGAGATCCGCACTTCGGCAGATCGCGAAGACCAATTTCCATCCAAATAAGGAAGAGCCCGGTCAAAACAAAGCACGGAAAGTGCAAAACAACCTTAGAACATGAGGGAAAAATCTGAAATAAATCACAGAAGCCCATATGAAAGAAATAAACACCCGCGCATATCATAAATCCCGAACAAATAAACGAAAACGGCTCCCGCATACGAACGACGCATGTGATTACCGAATGTGCGCGCGAATCTTTGCTAACTCAACGAATACCAGGAAATATGACACAATATTAGTACCATTGGAAAGGTGGGAATAAATGAAAATTTATGATACTAAGAACGTGAGGAAACATCCAGAAATGAATGAGATAGAAGGACATGAAGTTAGAAACCTGAAAATGCGCGGGAAAACAGCTTCAAGAGGTCCAGAGTCCTAAATAAAATAGATAAAAATATGATATCTTCAAGGACAACCTACTATAACAACCAACGATACATATGGAGGATTAGGATGCGATAATACAAAAGGAAATCAGAGAATATGAACAAAATTCACGAAAACCACTAAACTACGACGGACCATGGCGGGAATTTTAGGGAACGATATTCTAATGAGGTGGAGAGCTATAACACATTCGTTTGAGTAATTCTTGACTACTAGCAACTTTTTCTTTCAGTTTCAAACCTGAATAATTCACTCATTTACCATTTCAGTCTCATTTTAACTAAATGTCACTAAATAAAAATGGAATAAATCAGCTGAAGGTCTCAGCACAGCCGTACGCATAGTAATGCGAAGTTTGAATTCAGAGTCATCGAGTCATAGCAAATTTAATGGTATATATATAGAATTTGAAATAGGTAACTGCGGCAAATGCAGCGCAGCCAAGTTCTAATTAACCATTAAAATAGCTTAGGCGAGGGAGGACAATAAGAATTCTAGGTGCAGTCTGACCGCAGTAGAACCGCAGTTCAGCGCAGCAAAAGCGCAGTAGAACTATAGCATGAAAATTTCATTTTTATTCAGTTTGAGAAAAATACACTGTAAATAAATCCTGTAAATAGAAGGTAGAGCGTGAAAAAGGAAGGCGACCCAAGGAGTATAAAAGGGAGACCCTTTCTGCGACTTTTCGCCCCCCTTAGAGAAGTAAGAAAATAGAGTATTATTTTTCTCAAGCATTTCTGGTTGTCACTCCAGTGCGAAAAAGTGATATACAGTTAAGATTGCCACTGTAGTAAAAGGCAGCAATTAAGGAGAGAAATATTAAGTAGATATTTCAACAGGAGAGCTGGTTAACACTCCAGATTTCAAAGTGTAAGCACAAAACAGTTATTTTGCTACTGTTAAAACAAGCGATAAAATAAGACAAAAATAAAACGAACTCAAGGGACACTCCAGACACAATCCAAATTCATTAACTGAATAGAATCTTTGAAACTTCACCAAGTAGAAGATTAAATTCAAGTTTAAATCCAAATTAAACAATGCTACACAGAATTACACCTAGACAAATTAATAAATTTCAATAAAGAAACAGCTCCGCAGGGCTCGGTTTATCTGTAAGTCAATTCCCAGGAACTTTAAAACTAACCCATAAAAATAGAATTAGCCAAAACACTCGGATTGGTACTATATTTACAATAAATAACACTAGTACACTCCCCCATCCTAACTAAAGAACCAGGGAACAGCTTGGTGGTGGTCTTGTTTGAACCTCCCAACTGACTTTCCTTTGTTCTCTCCTTCACCGCTGATGCATTCTTGTCAAGGATGATGAAAATGCAAGAGGAGGCAAAGGCAGCCCTAGAGCACGCAGTGGACGAGATGGCACGATATTACGACCGGGACCGTGACCCGGCCCCTAAGTATCGAGAGGGTGACCAAGTCTGGCTCAATGCCCACAACTACACGACCGACTGTCCGACTAAAAAACTGGACCACAAGTGGCTTGGCCCCTTTAGGATCACTCAAGTCATCTCCCCAGCCGCCGTTAAGCTCCAGCTCACCACCCAACAGAAGGGAATCACACCTCCTGGATGGTATCGCAGAAAGACCTGCTGACCCATGCCCAGGCCCAGAACTAGTAGAAGGAGAAGAAGAGTATGAGGTCGAGAAGATATTGAACTCTAAGTGGCTATGCCGGAAACTCTGGTATCTGGTAAAGTTCACTGGCTGGCCGAACTCTGAAAACCAATGGCTCCAGCGGGACCACCTAGCCCATGCCCCCAACCGAATTGAAGAATTTCACAGGACGCACCCCCAAGCCCCAGGGAGAGAAAGGGAGAACCACCTGGCCGCTTCGAGGCGAAGCAGCTTAAGGGGGGGGGTGATGTCAGGGCACACCCGCCTGACCCGGTACCCCGCTGGTCCACCCTTCCTTACCTCCTCCCTGTCAGGGACTCGTCCGGGGTCGAGGGGGTCCGGGTATAGGGTCCGGGACCGAGGGCCTGGTGGGGGGCGGATCGGGCGTGCATACTGACAGGCCCGATATGGGACAGTAGTCCCTGGCCACTTAGACTGAAGTGGAAAGTTGTTATTATTATTAAAGGAGAAATATTGTACTACTTACCTGAAGTGGAAAGTTGAGAAGAAGGCTACTTCGGTTCCCACTTCAGGTTTGTTTATATACATGCGGCTTGGATCACATGACGGATGCCACGTCACCCTCGCACACAGCCGTAACCACCCGGGTGTCTCCGTGGGAGATACCGAGGGTATCTGGTGCAGGCGCGCGTGCTGGGCACAGCGGGAAGTTGCCCGAGGTGCCCGGGCCAGGTGCATGGTGGGCGCGCTGCAGATGGGTCAGTTGTACATTGATACAGAGAAAGTCGTCCATGTAGAATAAAGGGAGAATAAAGGAGAAGTAAGATAAGGAGAAACTGAGGAGGGGAGGATGAGGGGGGAAGAAGGGAAAGGGGGAGGAGGTAAGGAAGGGTGGACCGGCGGGGTACCGGGTCAGGTTGGGCCGGGTGGAGCCGGGTCAGGCGGGTGTGCCCTGACACTCCCCCTTTCCCTTCTTCCCCCCTCATTCTTCCCTCCTCAGTTTCTCCCTATCTTACTTCTTCTTTATTCTCTCTTTATTCTACATGGACGACTTTCTCTGTATCAATGTACCATTGACCCATCTGCAGCGCGCCCACCATGTACCCGGCCTGGGCACCTCGGGTGACTTCCCGCTGTGCCCAGTACACACGCCTGCACCGGATGCCCTCAGGATCTCCCACGGAGATACCTGGGTGGTTACAGCTGTGTGCGAGGGTGATGTGGCACCCATCATGTGATCTAAGCCGCATGTATATAAACGAACCTGAAGTGGGAACCGAAGAAGTAGCCTTCTTCTCAACTTTCCACTTCAGGTAAGTAGTACAATATCTCTCCTTTAATGATAATAACAACTTTCCACTTCAGTCTAAGTGGCCAGGGACCGCTGTCCCGCATCGGGCCTGTCAGTACGCACGCCCGATCCGCCCCCCGCCAGGCTCTCAGTCCCGGACACTACACCCGGGCCCCCTTGACCCCGGACGAGTCCCTGACGGTTGAGGGTCATCCCACTGCTACCTGGACACCTCGCTGACACGCTAAGGAGACATAGCTGCCTGACTGTTGCCAACGTACCGGCCTTCTGGAAATGGGGTCGCCCACCCACTACCAGCCTCGTAACCACAGACGCAAGAATGATGACCCGCTAGAGACCACCAACCCGGTTCCTGTCAGGGCACACCCGCCTGACCCGGTTCCACCCAGGCCCACCTGGGCCCACCTCACCCACTCACCCGCTCACCCGCTCACCCGCTCCCCGCTACCCACCCTTCCTCCCTCTTCCCCTTTCCTCCCTCTTCCCCTTTCCTCCCTCTTCCCTCTTCCCTCTTTCTCCTTTATTTCACTCTCCCTTTCTGTTTATTCTTTCTATTTACACGGACCACCTTCCCTTGTATCATTGTACTGTTGACCCGTCCGGCTCGGACACCCCGGGCGACTTCCCGCTACGCCCAGCATGCGTGGACGCCCTCTCCCCCGCGGGGATACCCGGATGGCTGCAGCCCTCTCCGTAGATGACGTGGCACCCGTCATGTGACCCAAGCCGCATGTACGTAAATGTACCTGAAGTGGGAACTGAAGAAGTAACCTTCTTCTCACATTTTCCACTTCAGGTAAGTAGTGTAGTTCTTCCTTTTAATAACAATTCACGTTTTCCACTTCAGTCTAAGTGGCCAGGGACTACAGTCCCAGATCGGGCCCGTCAGTACACGTGCCCACTTCGTCCCCCGAGAGGGTCCCTCCGCCGGGCGCTACAGCCGGGCCCCCTCCACCCTGGACGCGTCCCTGACAGTTCCCCACGTTATCCCACCGCTACCCGGACACCTTGCTGAACGCGCTAGGGAGACAAAGCCGCCTGACTGCTGCCAGCGAACTGGCCGAAAGGCACTCTGGAAACGGGGTCACCCACCCGCTGCCAGCCTCGTAACCGCAGACGCCCAAGATAACCGGGATGAGACCACCCACCCCCGCTTTTGTCAGGGTCGCGTCCGGGGTCGAGGCGGTCCGGGTGTAGCGTCCGGTGCTGAGGACCTCACGGGGGGTGGATCGGGCATGCGTACTGGCAGCCCCGATGTGGGACGGCGATCCCTGGCCACTTAGACTGAAGTGGGAATGTTGAGTTATTATTAAAAGGGGAACTATGCTACTTACCTGAAGTGGGAATGTTGAGAAGAAGGTTACTTCTTCGGTTCCCACCTGTCAGGGCACACCCGCCTGACCTGCCTCCACCCGGGCCCACCTCACCCGGTTCCCCTTCTCCCACCCTGCACCCCTCCTTCATACCCCTTCCCCCTCTATCCCTCCCCCACTTCCCCTTCTATTTCCATTTCTATTTCTATTTCTATTTCTACTTCACACGGACGACCTTTCCCTTATATCCATGTATTATTGACCCGCCTGCGACGCACACACGACGTGCCTAGCCCCGGACGACCCCGGACGGCTCTAGGGTGCAACCTAGTGCACGCGCGTGCAGCATACACCCTCGGGATCCCCCACGGGGACACCCGGGTGACTGCGGCTGTATGCAGGGTGACGTGGCGGACCTCATGTGACCCAAGCCGCATGTATATAAACACACCTGGGGTGGGAACCGAAGAAGTAACCTTCTTCTCAACATTCCCACTTCAGGTAAGTAGCATAGTTCTCCTTTTAATAATAACTCAACATTCCCACTTCAGTCTAAGTGGCCAGGGATCATCGTCCCGCATCGGGGCTGCCAGTACGCACGCCCGATCCATCCCCTGTGAGGTCCTCAGCACCGGACGCTACGCCCGGACCGCCTCGACCGCGGACGCGACCCTGACACCACCCCAGGTGTGTTTATATACATGCGGCTTGGGTCACATGAGGTCTGCCACGTCACCCCGCATACAGCTGCAGTCACCCGGGTGTCCCTGTGGGGGATCCTGAGGGTGTATGCTGCACGCGCGCGCACTAGGTTGCGCCCTAGAGCCGTCTGGGGTCGTCCGGGGCTAGGCATGTCGTGTGCACGTCGTGGGCGGGTCAATAATACATGGATATAAGGGAAAGGTCATCCGTGTGAAGTAGAAATAGAAATAGAAATAGAAATAGAAGTGGAAGTGGAAGTGGGAGAGGGATAGAGGGGGAGGGGGTATGAAGGAGGGGTGCAGGGTGGGAGAAGGGGAACCGGGTGAGGTGGGCCCGGGTGGAGGCGGGTCAAGCGGGTGTGCCCTGACAGCTTTCACTTGCAACTGAGAGTCGCGCACGCACACAAGCGCCTTTTTTGGATTCACGATGGAGGACGAGCACGAGAGGGAATGGATGCCGCTGGTGAGGGTGCCCAGGATCCCTGCTATGGCTGCTTAGGCATGCGGCATAGAGGGAGGGTTGTGTATCCCAGCTGCATCACGGACCCACTACGGCTCACGAACCCAACTCCCTGAGGTGCTGGGCACCCAGGAGAGAGTTCAACATTTGGATTTCAATGGAGGATGGATATGAGAGGTGATGGATAAGAGCTGACGAAGGAGCCCAAGGTCCCCTGCTGTGGCCGCTTAGGCATGCGGCACAGAGGGAGGGTGGCGCTCAGCCCGCATCACAGCAACCCTGCTGTCCATGTACCCGGACTCCCCAAGCTGCAGGATGCACTTGGAGGAGAGTTGTTTCTCACACGCGATCCCTGCACCGCCTGGTCCCGGGCCCGACTATACCGCATTCCTGCCACCCACCCCGAAAATTTTTTTTTCCCCTTTCCACATTCTCCCCATCCACCCCTGAAGAGGAGCCCAGCGTCCCAGGCAACGGACCACCATGTGCAGAGGAGGGGGGAGGGGGGGTTTTTTGAGGTTTAGCCACTTCGGGGCAAAGTGGCATTAGAGGGAGGGTGGGGAGCGGGGTGTAGACCCTGCTGGATCCCCTGGGACTCTCCCACTATTGCCACTACCTTGGCGCTACCACACCCCCGACCCCGCATACCCGGAGGAGCGCAGCCCAGAGGTCAGAGTGCAGGCATGCAGACGATGGCCCAGAGGTCAAGTGCTGCACAACCACCCTCCATACCCGGAGCGGGCGCAGCCCCGAGGCCAGATGCGATCACAGGGACAACACGACTGCAGCTGGGGCATCATGGGATGAGGGATGCAGGCTGGAGGTTGCTGAGTCACGAGCAGACAATGGAGGGTGCTGAGGGACCCGAATTTTTGTCTGGCAAGTCTTAGGGGAGCACCGCATATGCGGCAATGGACAACTAGTTTAATCTTTTTAACTTAACTTTTATTTTTTCGCTGCCCTTTTTTTAACTTAGAATAGTTTTATACTCCCACCCTTACATTATCCCCCGCTCCCACTCCCACCTCCGCTTTTTTGTTTTGTTCTAACCACTTGAGGGATGGGTTACCTGGGGACTAGGGCCACTTCGGGGTGAAGTGGCTTAGAGGGAGGGTGATGTCAGGGCACACACCCTGACTAGCCCGGACCCGGACCCGGATCCGGACCCGCTTCCACCTGCCGCGCTTCCCGCATGCGTGCACGCTCCACGTGCCGCATGCTCCAGGCCCGGTTCCTACCCCTTCATGTGACTTCCGGGTATCCCCGGAAGTTTTGCTGATATTGTGGCCACTGTGGGAAGATGAGAAGTTAGCTTCCTTCTCATCTCCTTACCCACAGTAGGATTGTGCCCTGGATGGGGCTGGCCAGACCTGAGGCTGTGGGTCATAGGGGAGGGTCATGGGGACCTGGGAGTCGTCCCCTGACACCTTCAGCCTTTGGCCCAGGTCCGCTTCTATTCATTTTGTCTTCCTATATATATATCCTGTATGATTGTCAGGGACGCGTCCGGGGTAGAGGGGGCCCAGCTGTAGCACCTGGCAGAGGGACCCTCTCGGGGGACAAAGTGGGCGCACGCATACTGACGGGCCTGATCTGGGACTGTAGTCCCTGGCCACTTAGACTGAAGTGGAAAACGTGAATTGTTATTAAAAGGAAGAACTACACTACTTACCTGAAGTGGAAAACGTGAGAAGAAGGTTACTTCTTCAGTTCCCACTTCAGGTACATTTATGTACATGCAGCTTGGGTCACATGACGGGTGCCACGTCATCTATGGAGAGAGCTGCAGCCATCCGGGTATCCCCGGGGGGGGATCCCGAGGGCATCCACTGCAGGTGCACGTGCTAGGTGTAGTGGGAAGTCGTCTGGGGTGTCTGAGCCGGACAGGTCAACAGTACAATGATACAAGGGAAGGTGGTCCGTGTAAATAGAAAGAATAAACAGGAAGGGAGAATGAAATAAAGGAGAAAGAGAAAAGAGGGAAAAGGGAGGGAAGGGAGGAAAGGGAAGAGGGAGGAAGGAGGAAGGAGGAAGGATGGGTAGCGGGGAGCGGGTGAGGTGGGCCCGGGTGGGCCTGGGTGGGCCCAGGTGGAACCGGGTCAGGCGGGTGTGCCCTGACATCACCCCCTCCTTAAGCCGCTCCGCCTCGAAGCGGCCAGATGGTTCTCTCTTTCTCTCCCTGGGGCTTGGGGGTGCATCCTGTGGAATTCCTCGATTCGGTCGGGGGCATGGGCTAAGTGGTCCCGTTGGAGCGATTGGTTCTCTGAGCTTGGCCAACCAATGAACTTTACCAGATACCAGAGTTTCCGGCATAGCCACTTAGAGTCCAATACCTTCTCGACCTCGTACTCTTCTTCTCCATCTACAAGTTCCGGACCTGGGTGGGGGTCAGTGGGTCGTTCTGGGATATCATCCAGGCGGTGTGGTCTGTCATATCTGTGCATACCCGACCCCGACCCGACTTCCGGACCTCCACCCTCTTCACCTCCCGAGTCATAACCTACCGCTGCCGTCCCGATACTCACCTTCGATCCTGGCAACACACCTCCTCCTTACCTCTCGCCACGCTCCTACTACTCTGCTCCCCCTTCACAACACCTCCACCCTCCCATTATCCTCCTACGCTTCCCCCGTCCGCTCCGATACTCACCTTCGGACCTGACTACTCTCCTTTCCGCCACTCCTTCTCCCCTTACCTGTCCCCTCTCTCCTCCCTCCATTACTCCTCCGCCACCCTTCCGCCAAGTTACGACCTTCCACCGCTGTTCCGTACTTCGCACTCGGACACCGCTCATACCTTACTCCGAGCCTCCGTCATAGTCCCTACCTCGGACTTTGACTCCACCTCGGCCTTAGTCCAATGCATTGGTGACCTCATACTACGTAAACACCATTGCCAATATTCCTCGGACTTCCAACCCCGCCTCCGTAACCTCCGTAAGCTCCGCAACCCCCGAGCTTCGCGGACCGCCTTCGGCACTCTCGCCGCCTGTAATGTATTTCTCGCATTTTCCCTTCATCCCTATTTGGACTACTGCTTCTTTCTATTCTAGCCAGTTAGTCATCATCCCCACTTCCCCTCATCCTCCTGCCCCTCTGGGCCTCGCCCTCCCTACCTCCTTTCGGACGTATCACAGGTCTTGCCCTATGACCTTCGGTACTGCTCCGCTCCCCCCACCCTTTGTTCCCGTTTGGACGTCTTCGTTCCGATTCGGTCACCCTTTGTTCTCTTTGTGCTTTTGCCCCTTCCATTATATATATCGGCGCTTGTACATACTCATCTTGGTTTTCAGTCCGAAATCGACCTGAAATGCCCCTAGAGACTTCCTGCTCACCTACTGTGAAATTAAGGACCAAATGGACAAACAGCAATGGCACAGCGCTCCGCTTGAGTCGCTGAGGCCAAGGTCCCTCCACGCTAAGTCTCCGATTCCACTCCGGAGTCGTCCGTTTCCGCCCCGTTCTAACATGGTCTGACGTTCGTTATGGATACAACCGGGTGGATTCCCTTCTGGCATGCGGTAAGTTGGAGTTTGACAGCAGCAGGGGAGACGACTTTGACAATCTTGAAGGGGCCAAGCCATTTGTGGTCCAACTTTTTGGTTGGGCAGTCAGTCATGTAGTTTTGCGCACTGAGCCAGACTCGGTCGCCTTCTTGGTACTTTGGGGCTGTTTCGCAGTCTCGGTCATAGTAATGGGCCATCTCGTCCGCTGCATGTTCCAGTGCGGCCTTCGCCTCCTCTTGCATTTTCATCATCCTCGATGAGAACGCGTCAGCAGCTTCCACCTCGGATGTGCGTGTGGGCTCTGTCCCCATCCTGGGGTGTTGGCCGGTGTCAAGTTCAAAAGGAGTTCGGTGGGTGGATGAGTGGATGCGGTTGTTGTAGGAGAATTCCGCCAGCAGGAGCCAGTCGGCCCAGTCGTCCTGTCGATGGTTGATGAACACCCGGAGATAAGCTTTGATCTCTTGGTTGACCCGCTCAGTCTGTCCATCCGTCTGGGGGTGGTAGGGTGTTGAAGGGGTCAGTTTGACGCCTAGAAGGTCCACGAGCTCTTTCGAGAAGCGGGAGATGAAGGCACTCCCTCTGTCACTGAGGATCTCCTCTGGGAGCCTGTGGTGCCTCCAGACATGCTCTAGAAAGAGCTGTGCGATACCCTCCGAGTCTACGGTCATCACGGTGGGGACCGCATGGATACGCTTGGACAGGCGGTCTACTACCACCAGGATGGCATTATAGCCTTTGGACTCTGGGAGCTCTCCCACCATATCTACTGAGATCACTTGCCAGCGATGGGTGGGGACCTTGTTTGGGGTGAGCTTCCCAACTTTTCGTGAGGGGAAAGATTTGACACGGTTGCAGGTGTCGCACCCACATACGTACTGCCCGACATACTCTGCCATCCGGGGCCACCAGTAGTCACGGGAGACAAGTTCCAGGGTTTTCCACCGCCCCAGGTGTCCTGTCGCCCACGCATCATGGTGTAGCCGCACAAGATCATGGCGGAGTTGGGGGTCCTTAGGGATGTACACCCTCCCCCGGTACAGAACTAGTTCACCTTGCCTCTCCCATTCGTCCGACCTTAGCGTCCCTTCTCCCAGCTCTCGCATTGCCTTTACCACTTTCTCATTGTGGTCTTTTGCTTTGCGTATCCGCTCTAGAATTCCTACCTCTTCTCCTTCTACCAAGATTCCCTCTGTTGCACGAGCCTCAAACCAGGCTGGTTGGAGGAGGGTTAGCCCTTCGTTGTCATCCTTCCCTTTCGGGTGGTCAGCACGATGGGAGAGTGCATCCGGTTTCCCATGAGCTTCCCGGGACGGTGGACAAGGGTAAAGTGGAAACGAGAGAGGAAAAGGGACCACCTAGCCTGGCGTCGATTCAGCCTCTGGGCCATCCGGAAGTACCCCAGGTTACGGTGGTCAGTATAGACCTCAACTTTCTCCTCAGCACCTTCTAGGAAGTGTCGCCACTCTTCAAGAGCTCGGACGATCACGAGCATCTCCTTGTCATACACCTCATAGTTACGCTCCATGTCCGTGAAACTCTTGGACATGAACACCACCGGGTGGAACTCCCCATCAGGTTGGAGCTGGGAGAGGACTGCACCGGTTGTGAAATTGGAGGTGTCACACTCGAGCCTGAAGCGGCCCGAGTCAGTGGGGAAGGAGAGAACTGGGGCAGTGGTGACAGCTTCTTTAAGGGTGCGGAAGGCATTGTCTTTGTCCGTGCCCCAGTTCCAAGCCTGGGTCTTCCGGGTCAGCTTGTGGAGCGGGCATGCCTTTTAAGAGAAGTCCTTGATGAACCGGCGGTAGAAATTTACGAACCCCAGGAAGGACTGCACCTCCTTCACCTTGGTTGGGGTGGGCCAGTCAAGGACTCCACGGATCTTTATGGGGTCCATTGCAACGCTACCCTCTGAGATGATGAGGCTGAGGTACTCGATCCGGGTCCGCTCAAATTTGCACTTCTCCGGCTTCAGGAACAGCCTCCTCTTTCGTAGCATTTCCAGGACCTCCCGGATGACCTTCCGGTGCTCCTCTAGGGTAGCCGTGAAGATGAAGATATCGTCCATGTAGCAAATGATGACTTCCCGGTCGATGAAGTTCCTGAGGATATCGTTCATCATCGTTTGGAAGGTCGCGGGGGAGTTACACAGCCCAAAGAACATTACCATGGGCTCGAACAGCCCTCAGTTGGTTGTGAACGCTGCCTTCCACTCGTCCCCATCCTTGATCCGGACGTTGTTGAACCCCCAGCGTAGGTCCAGGGTGGAGAAGTACTTGGCGTTCCGGAGGCGGGTGAGGATGTCTGAGATCAGCGGGAGTGGGTACGAGTTCTTTACAGTAATCTCGTTCAGCTTCTGGTAGTCCTGTACTAGGCGTAGTGACCCATCTTTCTTTTTGACAAAGAAGACTGGTGCCCCCATTGGGGACTTGGACGGTCGTATGTGCCCATTCTGCAAGTTCTCGTGCAGGAACTCGTCCAGCTCTTTCTGTTCCGGCCGCGAGAGGGGGAAGGTCTTTCCCCTGGGCAGCTTGGCATCTGGTACCAGGTCTATAGCGTGGTCCCAGGGCTTCCGGGGGGGAAGCTGGTCGAAAGCTTCCTTCGAGAATACATCTCGGAAGTCCTGGTAGTGCTCTGGCACTAGCATCTCAAACGATGCGGGTTCTGCGCCCGGGTCACAGGCCTCCTGGGCCATCCGCTGAGAGGGGGGTCGTGGTGGCTCTTAGGTCATGTCCCCAGCCTGGGGGGATGATTGCAGCGTAGATCCTGTCCCCAGGCTCTAGGGCAGGGTCTTGGTCCTCTCGTGCTTGTGGCTGTCTGCAGGAGGATGGGCAGCGAGACATGACGACCTTCTGCCGTGCCCAGTCTACCTCTGGGTTGTGGTGTAGCAGCCATGAGTGACCAATGATGAGGGATTGCCACCCAAGGTTTGCGACCATGAAGCGGGCTCGCTCTGTGTGCCACCTGAACGTCAGGAGGGCTTCCAGCTCCTCAGTTATGGCTCCGTTCTCGTTCGGGGTCCCATTGACGTTATGGACAGGGATAGGGTGCGGGAGTGGGGTTGTCTCAAGCTTGTGCTTCCGGACGAATTCAGGGCTCATGAAGTTCCCAGTGGCTCCTGAGTCCAGGAGGGCTGATACAGACCTGACGTGAGTGAGGTTAGGGTGGTCAGTTTGACCGTGAGGTTAAGGGACTGTCAGGGACGCGTCCGGGGTGGGGGGGGCCCAGCTGTAGCGCCCGGCAGAGGGACCCTCTCAGGGGACGAAGCAGGCGCGCGTACTGACGGGCCCGATCTGGGACTGTAGTCCCTGGCCACTTAGACTGAAGTGGAAAACGTGAATCGTTATTAAAAGGAAGAACTACACTACTTACCTGAAGTGGAAAACATGAGAAGAAGGTTACTTCTTCAGTTCCCACTTCAGGTACATTTATGTACATGTGGCTTGGGTCACATGACAGGTGCCACGTCATCTACGGAGAGAGCCGCAGCCATCCAGGTATCCCGAGGGCATCCACTGCAGGTGCGCGTGCTAGGCATAGCGGGAAGTCGTCCGGGGTGTCCGAGCCAGACGGGTCAACAGTACAATGATACAAGGGAAGGTGGTCCGTGTAAATAGAAAGAATAAACAGGAAGGGAGAATGAAATAAAGGAGAAAGAGAAAAGAGGGAAAAGGGAGGGAAGGGAGGAAGGGGAAGAGGGAGGAAGGAGGAAGGAGGAAGGATGAGTAGCGGGGAGCGGGTGAGGTGGGCCTGGGTGGAACCGGGTCAGGCGGGTGTGCCCTGACAATGATACATTATAGTACTTTAGCTCTAATATTGATTTGACCATGACTCCCCAAGTCCTGACCCCAGCAAGGCAACTCCAGTGAGTCTGAAATGAGGGCCAAGAGACAGCTAGGGGGCACAGCACTCCTTTAGAGTCACTGGGGCCAAATGCCCTACCTGTCATATCCATCCCTGGCCATCGACTTCCACTCCCTCCGATCCCTCTGGTCTACCTCCGCTCCTTCTTCACTAACCTCAGAGCTCCCATATTCCGTAATCACCTCGGTAGCTCTCGATGGTCACCACCCCCTCTTTTCAATTTATTACTTATGCCTCCCTAAGTACAGAGCCCCGAAGGCTTCTGGACAGCTCCGACGTCCGCTAGTGCACTCCCACCTCCGCTGGGCAATACACTTGCTTGCCCTGCAAGCCCACCTTCAGGCCTATCCCTCCTTTCTGTTTCTGGGTTATCGCCTGCCATTCCGTTAACCCCGTAACCCGACTCATCGGTAATATTCAATCGGCTAATGTCTAACCCCGTTAGCTCTGCTCCACTCGGCTCCACCATTTGCAGGCCCGCTCTCGTTGTAACCATATATATACTCAACTTGTACATAGGTTACACCTCAGTAATAAAATCAACTAGAGTTTACCCCTTTCAGTTCTGGTTGCCAGTTTAGTAAGTTAGGGCACGGATGTGTTACTTGGCACAGCACTCCTGGCACAAGTCACTGAGGCCGAAGCCCTCCATCACGGAGACACTCCCTCATCTCAACCTGGTCTCTGACACTACCCTCAGGCCTTGTTCATGGCATTGCGGCCATCATGGCCTATAGCGGCCTGCAACGGCGATCCTCGGTGCCGACCCCGGACCCATGTCTAACATAAGGCCTGAGAAGGCTGCACATGCTTTCCTATTTTATTCCATTTATATCTTGTTGAGATTGTGTAAGGAGTGGTAACCCCACCCTTTATTTTCTTATCTTATTATTCATTTGTCTTGCATTAAACATGTACAAACAATGTGATTACAATAACATGGGAATTTGGGAAAAGGAAGGGAACTCCTTTTCCTCCCCATTGTTGAATAATCATAGCTCTATACAGCTTAATATTTGATTGAACTGAGGACTGAGGAGAACTGGGGTTGTGTCAGGGGATGACTCCCGGGTCCCCATGACCCTCCCCTATGGCCCACAGCCTCAGGTCTGGCCAGCCCTATCCAGGGCACAATCCTACTGTGGGTAAGGAGATGAGAAGGAAGCTAACTTCTCATCTTCCCACAGTGGCCACAATATCAGCAAAACTTCCGGGGATACCTGGAAGTCACATGAAGGGGTAGGAACCGGGCCCGGAGCATGTGGTGCGCAGAGCATGTGCGCATGTGGGAAGCGCGGCGGGTGGAAGCGGGTCCAGACACGGGTCCGGGTCCGGGCTAGTCAGGGTGTGTGCCCTGACAGGTTGGAACCTACACCACCCCCTTACAGATTGTGTGCAAAAGTGCACTTGTTTACTATTTACCAAGCTGCATGTATTTGCTGACTCTGGCACAAAGATGTAACTAGTAAGATAGATGACATTCAAACCTGAAGGGATTCTTACTTGTTTTGGGGACAGTATGTTCTGTTCCCCCATTCACCTCAGGCCTCAGTTAGTCCATCTAAGTATACGCTTTGATGGGCTGTATATTAACGGGGTAGAAGTAAAGGCTGATCTGCCTTTTACAGCTACCCCGAGGGTTTATATACAATCTAATGCATTCTCAGCACAAATAAATAGAGAAGCTTCTGTGATGCTAAATTAGTGTCGCGACATAATTATCAGACAACACAACATCAATTGATGTTGTGGGCGGAATATAGACATGGGCCAGGGCCTCACATCCTCCTCCCTTGCGATATTAAATCACAGACAGGGTACAAGCATATATACAGGGGAAAACAAGCATTTCAAGGAAATAAAAATTTGATGTTCTACATACGAAGGATGTATGCAAACAGGGGCACACTCATTGCAGGAGGCTATAATAGTAGTTTGTAGGCGAAGCCCACTTAGAGTTTCTCCTGGAACATATGCACCCAGATCTTGACAACAGTGTTGTCGATGATGAAACAACTTTCTTGTCGTTGTGAGTTTATTAAATACCATCATTGATAGTGACAATGTTGACAGTGGAGGTCATCGACAGCAGAATTGTCGTCGACAAAAAGGAAAGTGAATAATCAACGACATTGTCATTGACAAAAGAGGAAAGGTACAAAGTAGATAATCAACGACAGCATTGTCGTTGATGAAGGTAAGAAGTTATTAATCAATGACGGCATTGTCGTTGATGAAGGTAAGAAGTTATTAATCAATGACGGCATTGTCGTTGACAAAGGTAGGGATATGAGGGGATCAGTTCCTCATCCGTTTACATGGTGCAGACCCGGACGGGCCAGAGCTGGATGGGCGATTCGACGTGGTCCTACTGTCATATCCCGGAATCCCGACCCCATGCTCTCCCACCACACCACACCTTCCTAACAACTTCACCATCCCCTACACCATGACTCCCCACCCCCCAGGTCACCTTCCTTCCTAACTGTCTCAGCCCCAGCCTGGTTGTGGCACACCGAACCTTGGCCACTCCCATCCCGGAAGCTCGGTCCCGAGTCGGAACATTTGGAGACTCCGGATTTGCTCCGATATCCTGATGGACCTCTGACATCCCATGACATACCCCTAAACCATTTCTCCACCCATTTCATTTATTGGAGTCACCCAACATCCTTCGGATACATAACTCCGCTTTCGGAGCTACCCACATCCTTTGGTGACCCCACTCACGTCATCACTCATTAGTCACCTTCCATTCATAGCACGACTATCTTCTTTTACCATTCAGTCAGCTGACCCCCTCTTACCCATTTCTCGTTCCCATTCATCTTCCGGCCTCTTACTCCGCCCTCCTTGACCCGACACCTCAGTTCCCTGTTAAAGATATCGTTCAGGACCTTTCGGTACCCCTTGGTATCATTCGGCACCTTTCAGTGTTTTTCTATTATCATTCGGACTTTGACTAAAGTCCTTCCTATCCCTCCATATAAATACCTGTAGATTAGAACCTGTAGTTCCTCAGTTCTAATCTTGACTAAAATGTTCCGCCAAGTCCCTCTGAGTGAATCCCAACCCCTTCTACAAGATACCTCAGACATAAGAAATACAAGGACTAACTGAGACGTAACAGAGTGTCAGAGACCAGATTCAAGATGAGGGAGAGTCTCCATAGCGGAGGGCTTTGGCCTCAGCGACTTATGCCAAGAGCGCTGTGCCTAGTGACACGTCCGTGCCCTAACTTACTGACTGGCAATCAGAACCGAAGGGGGGTAACTCTAGTTGATTTTATTACTGGAGTGTAACCTATGTACAAGTTGGATATATATATGGTTACAGCGGAGACGGGTCCACAATTGGCGGAGCCGAACGGAGCGGAGCTAACGGGGTTAAACATTAGCCGACTGAATATTACCGACGAGTCGGGTTGCGGGGTTAGCGGGAAGGCAGGCGATAACCCAGAAACGGAAAGGAGGGATAGGCCCGAAGGTGGGCTCTGCAGGGCAGGTGAGTGTATTGCCCAGCGGAGGCGGGAGTGCGCTAGCGGACGTCGGAGCTGTCCGGAAGTCTTCGGGGCTCCGTACTTAGGGAGGCGTAGGTAATAAATTGAAATGAGGGGGTGGTGACCATCGAGGGGTACCAAGAGGATTACGGAATACGGGAGCTCCGAGGTTAGTGAGGAAGGAGTGGAGTTAGACCGGAGGGATCGGAGGGACCGGAAGTCGATGGCCAGGGATGGATATGACACAGAGGCACAGCGCTCCCTCCAAGTTGCTGAGGCCGCGTCCTTCTTAGAAGCCTCTTGTACCACCCAGCAGAACTGGGCTTCCTGGAGAAGCTCCGGTTCACTACCGGAGCTCTCGGATCCCCTCTAGTTGAGCCCTGCCTGCATTTGGACTCACGCATTTTCCCCTATGATCTGGGGTTTTTGACACCTACGAGTCGTCATGGACCTTGCTGCATTGACAGTGACATTGTCGCTGAGATAGTTGTCGTTGTAGTGACGAGTCTCGATGTCAGCGTTGTTCTGTCAGGGCACACCCGCCTGACCCGGTTCCACCCGGGCCCACCTGGGCCCACCTCACCCGCTCACCCGCTTCCCGCTACCCATCCTTCCTCCCTCTTCCCCTTTCCTCCCTCTTCCCCTTTCCTCCCTCTTCCCCTTTCCTCCCTCTTCCCCTTTCCTCCCTCTTCTCTTCCCCTTTCCTCCCTCTTCCCCTTTCCTCCCTCTTCCCCTTTCCTCCCTCTTCCCCTTTCCTCCCTCTTCCCCTTTCCTCCCTCTTCCCCTTTCCTCCCTCTTCCCCTTTCCTCCCTCTTCCCCTTTCCTCCCTCTTCCCCTTTCCTCCCTCTTCCCTTTCCTCCCTCTTCCCCTTTCCTCCCTCTTCCCCTTTCCTCCCTCTTCCCCTTTCCTCCCTCTTCCCTCTTTTCTCTTCCTCCTTTATTTCACTCTCCCTTTCTGTTTATTCTTTCTATTTACACGGACCACCTTCCCTTGTATCATTGTACTGTTGACCCGTCCGGCTCGGACACCCCGGGCGACCTCCCGCTACGCCCAGCATGCGCAGACGCCCTCAGGATCCCCTGCGGGGATACCCGGATGGCTGCGGCCCTCTCCGCAGATGACGTGGCACCCGTCACGTGACCCAAGCCGCATGTACATAAATGTACCTGAAGTGGGAACTGAAGAAGTAACCTTCTTCTCACGTTTTCCACTTCAGGTAAGTAGTGTAGTTCCTCCTTTTAATAACAATTCACGTTTTCCACTTCAGTCTAAGTGGCCAGGGACTATAGTCCCAGATCGGGCCCGTCAGTACGCGCGCCCGCTTCGTCCCCCGAGAGGGTCCCTCTGCCGGGCGCTACAGCCGGGCCCCCTCCACCCCGGACGCGTCCCTGACATGTTCATGGATGAATCCTCGTCTTGACGACAGTGCGAGTAATGGGCATGGTGCGTGGGATGGCCGTGTCCATGGGAAGTGGAGGGAGTATGCCCATGCACTGGTGGTGCATGGGTGGATTCATACACCGACGAATGTGTGTACATTAGAGGGGGGTCTGTAGTGGAGGATTCAAATACACCACAGGGTGAGGATTCACGTACACCACAGGAGGGTTTGAGTACGACGTTGGGGGAGGGTTTGAGTACATAAGTGCTCGTTCTTGACACTGAATCTTACAATGCTCATGAGCATCATCGGTCATTGGTTTTATCCATCTACATGCAAGGATGTACATCTGTGCAATACAAGCCGGGGGGTACTGGTCAGGAAGTCTTTTCGCCTCTGTCTCAATGTCGTCATGCGACATATGCATTCGTGAGGTGTGGTTGTTTGTAGCCACCCTGTACCAGTCGGTACAGGTGTCGACATCCTCTTGTGAGGGCTTGCCCATCTTGAATGACCAGGCAAGATGGTACATCATAGCATAGAATCTCACACCTTCTTCGGTGTGTATGCAGTTTCGGACCAATTTGAACCACTTAGGTTCTTTGTCGTGGAGGAGCGCAGCCGCATCTGGGAATTCGATTCTATCGACATGGTCAATGTCATAGAAGCAGGTAGGAAGGGCCACCGATCGACAATATGTTGGTGGGGGTAGAGGTTTGCCATTGTCAGGGGACAACTCCCGGGTCCCCATGACCCTCCCCTATGGCCCACAGCCTCAGGTCTGGCCAGCCCTATCCAGGGCACAATCCTACTGTGGGTAAGAAGATGAATAAGATAAAGGCAACCAATGTACACTTGCCTACTGTGGGTAAGAAGATGAGAAGGAAGCTAACTTCTCATCTTCCCACAGTGGCCACCATATCAGGAAAACTTCCGGGGATACCCGGAAGTCACATGAAGGGGTAGGAACCGGGCCCGGAGCATGCGGCGCACGGAGCGTGCACGCATGCAGGAAGCGTGGCAGGTGGAAGCGGGTCCAGATGCAGGTCCGGGCTAGTCAGGGTGTGTGCCCTGACAGCCATGCACTTCAGTGAGTTTGGCATTGAAAGAGGGCTCGCAGCTCTCTATGCCAACTAAGCTCATGGGGCCAAACTCTCCCTAAACTCCTACTCTCTCTCTTGGCTTCGCTATGCTCTCGATCCTTAACTCCGGTGTGGGTTCTCTGGGATTTCCGCAAGGTCCGGGCTTGTCAGGGCACATACCCTGACTTAGCCCGGACCCGGACCCGCGTCCGGACCCGCTCCACTTCCTGCGCACTTCCCACACCGCACACTCCGTGCGCTGCATGATCCGACCCCGGATCCCATCTCATGTGACTTCCAGGTATCCCCGGAAGTTTTCACCATATTGGGGCCACTGTGGGAAAGTGAGAAGTTAACCTTCTTCTCACTTTCTTACCCACAGTAGGCAAGTGTATCTTACTTGCCTTTTATCTTATACACTTTCTTACCCACAGTAGTCCTGCCCTGAGATGGGCTGTGTTTACAGGTTGGACTGTGGACTGTAGAGAGGGGTCATGGGGACCCAGGGTCCGTCCCCTGACAGGGCTCAACAAATCCACTACCCACTCGTTGCAGGCTAGATTGTTGCCCTTATTCCTACTGTTGGAATTCCACTCACTCCCTCCAACTCTAGCGCATCCTAGCACCTTAGAGTATTTTGGGGGAGGGGAGAACTTCTTTTCAAAAATCCGGTATGTACAGGATTATAAGAAATAATTATTTTTAGAAATAATAGATGAGAAATATTGGTGCCATATGGCACATGGGTACCTTATTAGGCGAAATAATAAAAAAGGGTAACAGTAACAATAAAAGAATATCAATCAATAACTGAAATGATGGCAAAATATGAAAATATATGAAAATAAGCGATTTCTCAACGGATTTACGGAATTAAGGGCCGAAATTGGAAATGTGGCCGGAGATAACTCTCATGCAGCCGATAAGCATTTTTACCAATTTATTAGACGCCGTGGGAACGAGTGAGGCTGGAATTCTGGGTTGCCGCTTGAGATTCCCACGCCCGCACATACTCGTGACCTGCTGTGCCTAACTTCTCCAACACGGAACTCCGTCAAATCTCCACCGATTAGGACGTTCTTGATATCGTCGGAATCGTACGAATTAGTACTATTTTTACATACCAAATTCGTGCCGTGTTGTCGCACGAATGAAAGGGGTTTTCTGAATGTTGGAAGCGGGTATCTGAGCCGGCTCTGCATGTGGGCAATTATCCTGCCTACAGTGTTGTAGTATTTGTAGTAGTGGTAACCAGGTGGACGGTTCGGAATGAATTCCTTGAAGGGGGCATCAGGGTCAACAACCCAATTGCCTTCCATCTCGTCATTGTCAGACATGGGAGCCCATCTCTTAGAAGAGGTGGTTTTTTTCGATGGCACAGACTTGGCCAACACAGGATCCACCGGGCCAACCCCAGGGATAATGGTGGTTTGGGGGAGAGTGGGCTGTGACGACGAGGGAGCAGAAGATTGAATTGGGGTGGGTTTGGGAGATGCAGGGTGTCCCCTTGCTGTGCACACTGAAGGAGAGAACGAAGGAAGGTCAGTTGGGAGGTTCAAATGAGACCACCACCAAGCTGTTCCCTGGTTCTTTAGTTAGGATGGGGAAGTGTACTAGTAATATTTGTTGTAATTATAGTACCAATCCGAGTGTTTTGGCTAATTCTATTTTATGGGTTAGTCTAAAAGTCTCTGAGAATTGACTTACAGATAAACCAAGCCCTGTGTTAGAACGGGCGGATTCGGACGACTCCGGAGTGGAATCGGAGACTTAGCGTGGAGGGACCTTGGCCTCAGCGACTCAAGCGGAGCGCTGTGCCATTGCTGTTTGTCCATTTGGTCCTTAATTTCACAGTAGGTGAGCAGGAAGTCTCTAGGGGGCATTTCAGGTCGATTTCGGACTAAACCAAAATGAGTATGTACAAGCGCCGATATATATAATGGAAGGGGCAAAAGCACAAGGAAAACAAAGGGTAACTGAATCGGAACGAAGACGTCCGAACGGGAACAAAGGGTAGAAGGAGCGGATAGGTACTGAAGGTCATAAGGCAGGACCTGTGATATGTCCGAAAGGAGGTAGGGAGGGCGAGGCCCAGAGGGGCAGGAGGATGAGGGGAAGTGGGGATGATGACTAACTGGCTAGAATAGAAAGAAGCAGTAGTCCAAATAGGGAAGAAGGGAAAACACGAGAAATACATTACAGGCGGCGAGAGTGCCGAAGGCGGTCCGCAAAGCTCGGGGGTTGCGGAGCTTACGGAGGTTACGGAGGCGGGGTTGAAAGTCCGAGGAATATTGGCAATGGTGTTTACGTAGTATGAGGTCACCAATGCAATGGACTAAGACCGAGGTGGAGTCAAAGTCCGAGGTAGGGACTATGACGGAGGCTCGGAGTAAGGTACGAGCGGTGTCCGAGTGCGAAGTACGGAACAGCGGTGGACGGTCGTAACTTGGCGGAAGGGTGGCGGAGGAGTAACGGAGGGAGGAGAGAGGGGACAGGTAAGGGGAGAAGGAGTGGCGGAAAGGAGAGTAGTCAGGTCCGAAGGTGAGTATCGGAGCGGACGGGGGAAGCGTAGGAGGATAACGGGAGGGTGGAGGTGTTGTGAAGGGGGAGCGGAGTAGTAGGAGGGTGGCGAGAGGTAAGGAGGAGGTGTGTTGCCAGGACCGAAGGTGAGTATCGGAACAGCAGTGGTAGGTTATGACTCCGGAGGTGAAGAGGGTGGAGGTCCGGAAGTCGGGTTGGGGTCGGGTATGCACGGATATGACACCCTGCGGAGCTGTTCCTCTATTGTAATTTCTCAATTTGTCTGGGTGTAATTCTGTGTAGGATTGTTTAATTTGGATTTTAACTTGAATTAAATCTTCTACTTGGTGAAGTTTCAAAGATTCTACTCTGTTAATGGGTTTAGATTGTGTCTGGAGTGTCCCTGGAGTTTGTTTTATTTTTGTCTTATTTTATTGCTTGTTTTAACAGTAGCAAAATAACTGTTTTGTGTTTACACTTTGAAATCTGGAGTGTTAACCAGCTCTCCTGTTGAAATATTTACTTAATATTTCTCTCCCTAATTGCTGCCTTTTACTACCGTGGCAATCTTAACTGTATATCACATTTTCGCACTGGAGTGACAACCAGAAATGCTTGAGAAAAATAATACTCTATTTTCTTACTTCTCTGAGGGGGGCAAAAAGTCGCAGAAAGGGTCTCCCTTTTATACTCCTTGGGTTGCCTTCCTTTTTCATGCTCTACCTTGTATTTACAGGATTTATTTACAGTGTATTTTCCTCAAACTGAATAAAAAATGAAAATTTCACACTATAGTTCTACTGCGCTCTGCTGCGCTGAACTGTGGCTCTACTGCAGTCAGACTGCACCTAGAATCCTTATTGTCCTTCCTCACCTAAGCTATTTTAATGGTTAATTAGAACTTGACTGCACTGCATTTGTTGCAGTTTTCTATTTCGAATTCCCCATATTTACCATTAAGTTTGCTATGACTCGGTCATTCTGAATTCAAACTTCGCATTACTATGCATACAGCTGCACTGAGACCTTCAGCTGATTTATTCTATTTTTATCCAGTAACATTTAGTTGAAATGAGACTTGAAATGATAAATGAGTGAATTATTCAGGTTTAGAACTGAAAGAAAAAGTTGCTAGTAGTCAAGAATTGTTCAAACGAATGTATTATAGCTCTCCGCTTCATTGGTATATCATTCCCTAAAATTCCCACCATGGTCCGTCATAGTTTAGTGGTTTTCATGGATTTCATCCATCTCCCCTGATTCCCCTTTGTATTATTGCATCCTAGTCCTCCATATGTATTGTTCATTGTTATAGTAGGTCGTCCTCAAAGATATCATATTTTTATGTATTTTATTTGGGGCTCTGGACCTCTAGAAGCTGTCTTCCTGCGCATTTTCAGGTTTCTAACTTCATGTCCTTGTATCTCATTCATTTCTGAATAGTTTTTCACATTCTTGGTATCATAAATTTCCATTTATTCTGTCATATCCATCCCCGGCCATCGACTTCTACTCCCTCCGATCCCTCCGGTCTACCTCCGCTCCTTCTTCACTAACCTCGGAGCTCCCGTATTCTGCAATCACCTCGGTACCCCTTGATGGTCACCACCCCCTCTTTTCAATTTATTACCTATGCCTCCCTAAGTACAGAGCCCTGAAGGTTTCCAGACAGCTCCGACGTCCGCTAGCGCACTCCCGCCTCTGTGGGGCAATACACTCGCTTGCCCTGCAAGCCTACCTTTGGGTCTATCCCTCCTTGCTGTTTCTGGGTTATCGCCTACCATTCCCGTAACCTGACTTGTCAGTAATATTCAATCGGCTAATGTCTAACCCCGTTAGCTCCACTCCACTCGGCTCCGCCATTTGCGGGCCCGCTCTCGTTGTAACTATATATATACTCAACTTGTACATAGGTTACACCTCAGTAATAAAATCGACTAGAGTTTACCCCCTTCAGTTCTGGTTGCCAGTTTAGTAAGTTAGGGCACGGACGTGTTACTTGGCACAGCACTCCTGGCACAAGTCGCTGAGGCCGAAGCCCTCTGCCATGGAGACACTCCTTCGTCTCGACCTGGTCTCTGACATATTCCCACCTTTCTGATGGTACTAAAGTTGTATTCTATTTCTTGGTATTCGTCGAGTTGGCAAAAGTTCATGCACACATTCGGTAATCACGTGCATCGTTCCCATAGTCGTTCGTATGCAGGTGCCATTTCTGTTTAATTGTTTGGGATTTATGGTTTGCTCGGGTGTTTGTATCCTTTATACGGGCTTCCGTGATTTATTTCAGATTTTTCCCTCATGATCTAAGGTTGTTTTGTACTTTCTGTGCTTTGTTTTGACCGGAGTCTTCCTTATTTGGACGGAAATTGGTCTTTGCGATCTGCCGAAGTGCAGATCTCGGTTCCAACAGCCAGTTCCCTTCGCATCGCCACCCTCACGTTTCTTTAAACATGATGCAGATTTCTATATTCCCATCATTGGTATAACTTCACAACGGCTGGACCGTTTGAGCTGAAAATTTGCATAACTATAGTTTCCTATTTATCATAATTTCCGTGTGAATTTCGTTGTGTGTTTTAAATATGGATCCTACGTAAACGTCGTCTTTTCCCTGAGCCCAGACTTTTGATGTCGCTCTTCCCATTATTGGATATTTCATTGATGCGTGATCCTTTTATTATGAAAATTTGGGTGGATTAAGATTAGATCCCTTTCTTTCTAATGGGCTATCAAGCTCGTCTCGGTCGTTACTGCTTGTTCTTCGTGCTTGCCTTTTAAACGTTGTCCTCGTTTTCCGAGAGTTTGGTCATATCTCCATCGTTTATGGGTAGTTTTCCCTGTAATTACTTTCATTGGGTCCGTTTGTGAGACATCTACATTTCCTATTATAAACACGACTTTGAATTTTGCATTAGTTCCTAAGGAATCCTTGTTCCATGGTACTTCCATCCTCAGCTACATGTGCGGGCGTGGGAAAGTAGTTTCCGTGGAGGTTCTCTGGTTGTTTTTATAGTCAAATCTTGGTCGATTGCCCTAATTCTTTGTTTAATATTTGCTATAAATTCCCCCGAGAATTCTGTCTTGTTGATGCTAAGCTTGAAGTATTTTTGCTAATTTCCTTTCTTCCAATTTATCGTATGTAGTCATAATAATTCGTAAGAATTTGTTAAAATTCAGGTTCTTCTATTTTCTCATATCTACTTGTTGTATGGGGTTTTGTGATTTATCTGGCATATTTCCATAATGGATTTCCATAGTGTGACCATTATTTCTCCTACACCGCTGTGTGCATTCCCACCCACAGAGTGGCACACCTCCAGGATCTCATGCAGAGATGACATGGCTCCCCCCACATGACCCCAACCGCATGTATATAATAGTGCCTGGGGTGGGAACAGAAGAAGCAGCCTTCTTCTCAACTTCCCACTTCAGGTAAGTACTGTAGCTTCTCCCCTTTAATGATAACACAACTTCCCACTTCAGACTAAGTGGTCGGGGACACTCACCCCACGACAGGACCGCCGCTACGCATAGCTGACACCTGTCCCATTGAGTCCCTCATGCCAGGACCTCACCGCTTTCGGAGCTGTCCCTGACAGTATGTAGAGCATTGTATTTCTTTAATATGCTTGTTTTCCCTTTCATATGCTTGTACCCTGTCTGTGATTCAATATCGCAAGGGAGGAGGATGTAAGGGATTAACCTTACTTCACTATAATCCTGATTATAGTGATATTTATACTATGTTGCATCGCTATAATTCCCATTATAGCGATGCTGTTACTTCTCTATTTATTTGTGCTGAGATATGTAATTTACATATATATACCTCAGAGTAGTTGTAAAGGCCCAGTAGCCTTTTACCTCTACTCCATTGAATATACAGCCCATCAAAGCTTATGTTTAGATGGACCTACTGAGGCCTGAGGTGAACAGGGGAACGGAACATTACCATCCCCAAAATAGTAAGCAAACCTTTCAGAGACGGTGCATTCCCCCTCTGCCAACCCTTTATATTTTTTATCATTTCAGACCATCCTCAATTCAACTCATAGTGCTCATTAACTACAAAGAAAATGTCAACTGAGTGAGTGCTTGATGGATGGAGTGTCAAGGAATTAAATGACTAAAGCCAACTCTAATAACTGGCCTCGTGGTCAGCAATGATGTGCAAGCAAGGTCATGGTTGTGAAGCAACCTTTCTAGTAACATCACATGTAGGCAATGGTTGTTGGCTGGTTTCTAATCATTTTTTGTTCAGCCTTGATCACATGTATATTTCCTTTTGTGCTCATCTCAAGGGGGTTTTGTAGTGGGGGTGGGCAACCCAGGTTAGTTCCAAGCACCAGCTTATGTAAGTGGCAAGGATGTCGGGTAGCCCAAAAATCCTTCACACTTTTTCTCACTACACATCACATATGGCATAAAAGTTCATTATTAACAGTTACTCAGAACGATGTGTACTAAAAATTGTTCAGAGGAATTTTCGAGAAAATGAGAAATGGCTCTGTTGTGGTTGAGAAAATGTGCCTTGTTTGCCATTTTCTCGGTATGTAGAATGCTATGCGCAAATTCCTCTGAACGATTTGAGGAGATATACAATATCAATCATCTCCCCAGTTTTTGCATCTCCAGGATGATTCTGTAAAGAGAAAAACAAAATGGGGATTTTTGTCATGTATTGTTTGTAATTGGTCATGGCAGCGTCGATGTAAACAATAAACCATGCAAACTTGAAACAGTCTTAGCTTGATCTCTAGCCACAATTGGCTCATTCTTAGCATCTATACTGGATTGGGGCTTCTGTTTAAGTTATATTGGTCTAATCTCTCATTAAAATTAATACATTGATGATGTACAGCTGCAATAACATGGAGGCCTTCATCAAGATGCATTTCACAGAGGCCCATCATGTATACATCCATGCACAGGCTCGAAGGCAAGACACATTGCACCTTGAATTGGAGGGATGGGCATGGTTGAATCGTGCAGAGGATGCAAAGGTGTCAGGGCACACACCCTGACTAGCCCGGACCCGGACCCGCATCCGGACCCGCTTCCACCCACTGTGCTTCCCACAGGCGCGCACACTCCGTGCGCTGCATGCTCTGAGCCCGGTTCCTACCCCTTCATGTGACTTCCGGGTATCCCCAGAAGTTTTGCTGATATTGGGGCCACTGTGGGAAGATGAGAAGTTAGCTTCCTTCTCATCTTCTTACCCACAGCAGGTTGTGCCCTGGATAGGGCTGGTTACACCACAGGGCTGTGGACCATAGGGGAGGGTCATGGGGACCCAGGAGTTGTCCCCTGACAAAAGGCTGCTAAGACTCGCCAAGTTTAGCTGGATTGCGCAAAAGAAGGAGGCTAAAAATAAGAGGATAGAGGAGACTCCCCTTGACCTAGATTGTGTGGAGATTGCGAAGATGAACGGCGGTGCTCTGATTGAGCAGATTAACAAGCACTGTTGGATGGTGACAGACAACACTGGCATTCCAAATCGAACAACTGTTAGGGGGATGCATGTTGCGAAGAGGTGAGTCTTACTCAAAGATATATTAAAACACTATAATTCACAACATGCAAAATCGCAAGCATCAACCACAAAGCTGAAAATACCATAACCCGATCACTTACATTCACATCTAATAAGCCACCGATCTTGCTGTTCATACTCCCTGTATATAATAATCCATGTACATTCCCATTAGATGACCATTTCACAGAGTGAAAATACAAGTTATGATGAAATCAGCATGGCTGCCATGTTAGAGTGGATTTTGATTACATAAGCAGAATGCGGAACCAACCTAAGTTGCCCACCCCCATTTGTAGGTTTTCTTCCTATGTGAAAGGGATGGCAACAAAAAATTTGGTTTTTGGTTTGACATGTGACTTCCAGCACTCCAGGCACTATGAAGTAAATCTTAGCGCCACAAGACTTAACACCAACAATGTAAGTTGGCCTCAGCATACGCTTGAATCCCAAGAAATCTAACATATGGTTTGTGGGTTTTCCTGGTTCTAGGGAGGGGTACCCCTGATCCTTTGCTGTGCACCTTGTTCCAGTTGAAAAGGTACTGAGTTAAGGGCAGAAAACTCAAGGGGTTGGATGTTGGCGTGAAATAAGTGAGCACGTTAGCAATAGTTCTGAGCTAGGACCATTCTCAGCCTGTGTTACTGCCATTTTCTATTCAATAGTCCACATGACGAATTTTGGTTCCGCACTCGCTCATTGCACGAAGGCAAGCCCAGCAAAGAACAGCTCATATCTCTGCAACCAGATGAGCTAGGGACTTGTGGTTTCTTTTAAAATGCATGTATTTTACTCCTACAGATTAATTAACCACTGATAATCCTAATTCTCGTTTTTTATAAATTCATATTTGTTACAATCCCCCCCATTTTTCTCAACAACGGCTGGATGGAAAGAGATGAAAATTAGGCAGTAGGTAGTTCTTGTAAATATCTCAAACCCATTTTTTTTCTAATTGATAGGACTTTTTTCATTTCTTAATCAGGTTATGTGCCATTGCGGTGGCTCACACAGTCCCCCCCACTTTCCTCAACAACTACTGAGTGAAACAGGATAAAAGTCGTGCAGTGAGTAGTTCTTCCATATGCATCAAACCCATTTTTTTTTCTAATCAATAGGGTGATTCATGAAGACACAACTAGGCACAACTGAGTCATAACTAGGACTTCTCAACTTGTACATAACTAAAAAAAGTCTTGGCATATATACAACAAAACAGCAAGTTGTGTCGAGTTTTGAGTTGGACCTTGGGTGGCCCAACTCAGGCAAAACTCATCCATAACTCGGTCTTTAGAATTTCCTTAGCTCCATCTACTGCGGATCCGAAATCATGTGAGAACTGCACAGTTTCGGACTTGCCCCTCCATGGCTGGGTGGACTACGAAGCAAAAATCCAACATCGCTGACTCCTCAGCAAATCCACCCCGTTCCAAGTGCAAAAAAAGTTCCTGGGCTAGAACCTGAGCCACCAGCCACCACTGAGCCATTACCAGCACTCCCAAAAACCGAGAATGAATCTTCCCAACATGTGCTTTGGCTCGGCAATTCACACTGGACAGACCGTCTAGTTGCTTTTATTGTTGAGAACACTAACATCCACTTGAAACTGTTTGGGGATTCTACCAAGTTGGCTGTGTCTGAAGATAGGCCAAAGGTATGTAAAATCTATTCTTCGGCCTCTGCATACAACTGAGCACTGACAAGCCACTGTCATCATAAGGTATCCAATCACCACACTAAGAAGTTCTACCATGAGCAGGTTGCTGTTGCAATCTGGGATGTGGAGGATGAACCAGAGCGTCCTTTTTTTCTTGCAAACAAGGCCAAGTATACACAAGCAGTTAATTCCTGCATCGACAAGTATGTCTAACTGTGCCTCATTAAATCCCTGTTCCCACCCGCTTTTAGTCTTCACAAGGAGTATAAAAAGCATGCCAAAACTCTCAGTCAAACCAGGATTGGTCTGGACAAAATTGAGATCACTATTGGTTCGTAAATTGCTAACCAAATTGGTGAGTCATCCTTTCGGAAATGGTCTGTGCTTGCATCTTATGCTGTATAAAGATGCCATTCTGGAGGATTTCCCTTGGTGGCATGATCTGAACCCAATCTGGTGTGAATTACCGAAGTATAATGTGCTGACTACCAGCAACTCTACTGCAGATGGTCAGGAACTTGCAACCCATTTAGATGGCATCCTCAATTCCTTGTCTGAAAAAGGTGGAGCAGTAGTGGAGGGCAATTCTGAGGACAACTCTCAACTTCTGGTATGTGTATTTGGTGACCATTATATTTGTTGTTTATTCATGTGTCATATGAGGACCTGCCTCCTGACACCAGTGCTGCCTCCACATCTCCAATTGGATCATCACCACCACCATCCTCACCCCTTGTGCTGTTCTCTGATTTGGATGAGACTAAATATGCGCCATCAGAGGCCTCTACTCCTACATTGAGTACACTGACTCAACCCACTCGGGCTGCTAGGTTTCACACACCTTTGCCCTCAGTATCAACTCCTCTCAGTAAATCAGCGCTTATTCAACCCACCCGAAAAGGAAAGCGTGATGCCCTATCTGTCAGAACGTGCGGATTCGGACAACTCCGGAGTGGAATTGGAGACTTAGCATGGAAGGACCTTGGCCTCAGCAACTCAGGTGGAGCGCTGTGCCATTGCTGGTTGTCCTGGGGGTCCCTAATTTCGGATCTAGCAGAGGGAAAGTCTCTTGGGGGAATTCATGTCAATTTCGGACTGAGGTTACAAGTTACTAGGTACATTGTATATAAGGAGGGGTCCGGAATCAAAAGGAACAAGGGTAGGACGAAAGGAGACAAAGGGAGATGGAAAGAGGAACAACACCGAGGGTCAAGTGTTTGACTCAATGGTGTTTCCCAAAGGAGGAATGAAGGGCCAAGGCCCAAGAAGGAAGGAAGGAGGATGGGAGTCGGGAATGGCTAGCTGACTGAATAGAAGGAAGCAGCAGCCCAAATAGGAATGAGGGAGAATAGCGGAATTGAAATGGACAATGCAATAGTTGCAAGGTCCGGAGTAAGTCCGGAAAGTCCGAACTCGGAGGTTAAACTCCGGAATATTGGCAAAGGTAATTAAATGGAATGAGCTAACCAATACAATGGGTATAAGCGGAGGTGGGGTCAAAGTCCGAGGTCGGAGCTAAGACCGGAGGTTCCGGAGACGAGATGTGAACGGGATGCTGGAGTGGAGGTCCAGAGTCGGGAGCATAGGTTTTGCGTACTCGTCTGGAAGGTGTCGAGGTTGGGGTCGGACCCGGAATGTTCCGGAGTCGGACCGAAGGTGGTGTCTGAGCCGGAGGTGGGATAACCTCTTGGGAGTCAGCAAGGAGAAAGTGATGGAAGGGAAGTAGGGCTCCAGAAGTCGGAGTTCGGAGTTCCAGGAGCCCGGAGCAGAGGTCGGGATTGTATGGATATGACACTATCTGAGTTTCATGAGCAAAGTCGTCTCGAGTTTGAACAAACATGCTGGGAGTCAGAGCAATTACATGAGCGGTTGTTGGTCCAGGAGCAGCGGAAGACACTGCGTGCAACACAGAAGCACCAACAAGAGATGCTAAACCTGGAAGTTAAGAAATTGGAATTGGAAATGCAGTTGGCCTCCCGCACTTCCTGTTAGAGATGGGCGGAAACGGACGACTCCGGAGTGGAATCGGAGACTTAGCGTGGAGGGACCTTGGCCTCAGCGACTCAAGCGGAGCGCTGTGCCATTGCTGTTTGTCCATTTGGTCCTTAATTTCACAGTAGGTGAGCAGGAAGTCTCTTGGGGGCATTTCAGGTCGATTTCGGACTGAAACCAGACGAGTATGTACAAGCGCCGATATATATATAAGGAAGGGGCAAAAGCACAAGGAGAACAAAGGGTGACCGAATCGGAACGAAGACGTCCGAACGGGAACAAAGGGTTAGAGGGAGCGGAGCGGTACCGAAGGTCATAGGGCAAGACCTGTGATACAACCGAAAGGAGGTAGAGTGGGCGAGGCCCAGAGGAGCAGGAGGATGAGGGGAAGTGGGGGTGATGACTAACTGGCTAGAATAGAAAGAAGCAGTAGTCCAAATAGGGATGAGGGGGAATTGTGAGAAATACATTACAAACGGCGAGAGTGCCGGAGGCGGTCCGCGAAGCTCGGGGGTTGCGGAGCTTACGGAGGTTACGGAGGCGGGGTTGGAAGTCCGAGGAATATTGGCAATGGTGTTCACGTAGTATGAGGTCACCAATGCAATGGACTAAGACCGAGGTGGAGTCAAAGTCCGAGGTATGGACTATGACGGAGGCTCGGAGTAAGGTACGAACGGTGTCTGAGTGTGAAGTACGGAACAGCGGTGGATGGTCGTAACTTGGCGGAAGGGTGGCGGAGGAGTGACGGAGGAAGGAGAGAGGGGACAGGTAAGGAAGAGTAGTCAGGTCCGAAGGTGGATATCGGAACGGACGGAGAAAGCGTAGGGGATGACGGGAGGGTGGAGGTGTGGTGAGGGGGAAGCGGAGTTGTAGGAAGGGTGGCGAGTAAGGCGATGTTCGGTCCGAGATGAGTATCGGAACGGACGGAGAAGGGGTCGGAGAGGTAAGAGGAGGGGTGTGTTGCCAAGACCGAAGGTGAGTATCGGAAAGGCAGCGGTAGGTTATGACTCCGGAGGTGAAGAGGGTGGTGTCCGGAAGTCAGGTCGGGGTCGGGTATGCACGGATATGACACTTCCCATGATATGCTTTTCACACCAACTTTCCTGGGACCAACTGACATGACTGGCACAAGTGGAAACTTTGGCACTAGTCTCTGAGACTCCAAGCATTACAATTTAATATGATTTTAGTACAATGCATCAAATAGGGCTTCCTGAATTAGCTGCCTTTTCTGTTGCCCCTCTGTTTCACCCACAACACGCTGCTCCTGATGAGTCCATACAAAGCCATCCACCTCCTCATCTAGTCCCTCCTCCTGTCCGTCCAAGCCAAGATGGATCCAGTCCCAGAAATCATCTTCAGCCTCCGTAATTTCAAATTGAGCAGCTATAGAATGAATTATCAAACAAGCCCGAATCCATGCTAATGCCAACATAAGATCATTCTCACAGTTAATCTGTTGCCGAAGTCCTTTGAGTGACTGAAACCGGCCTTTCAGGAAACCAACAGCATGTTCAGACCGGATGCGGACCTAGTGTAATCATGAGCAAATAACAGTCAAGGAAATTGAAAATTCATGTACATGCAAGAGGTAGTAGTTGAATTGACAGTTCTCTGGGGTCAGAGACAGCGGAGCCTTGTATGGTACAATACACCATGGTGTGAGGCCATAGGCAGTGTCAGCCCACACCCACTCACCATTATGGAAGAGCTGATCATGTTCTTTGGCAATGCGTGACTCACGGAAAGCTGTTGCATCATTGTCAGGGCCCGGCCTCGGACTCGGAGGCTCCCTGACCTCAACCCCCATCTAACCTGTCCTCACACTATGCAGGGCATGAGATGTATAGTAAAAGGGAGAGAGTATATACACTTGCCTATGCAGGGCATGAGATGAGAAGAAGGGTAAAGGTCTCATCTCCCCGCATGGTTGCTATATAAAGGAATGGGTCACATGCCCACAACTATACAGCTCCTAGAGTTGTGTAGTGTGACCTGGAGGGAACATCCAGGTGGCAGTGCCCAGTAAGCGTGGGAACGTTCTGGGCGAGCTGCTCGCTCAGAAAGTTCCCAC
Source organism: Cantharellus anzutake (assembly GCF_015039405.1). Classification (NCBI taxonomy): domain Eukaryota; kingdom Fungi; phylum Basidiomycota; class Agaricomycetes; order Cantharellales; family Hydnaceae; genus Cantharellus; species Cantharellus anzutake. The sequence goes on from NW_024067029.1 coordinate 315,073, forward strand.
GCTATCCCGTGCGCGCATGTACACAACACACAAAGGCAACAACAAGGCAACAGTCAAAGAATAAAGGGGGTAAAGTAGGTGGGGAGTCCAGGGCACCCTAAGGCAGGGTGCTGAACCCTGACAATCATGCATACTACCAGGAGGGCCCAGAACATAATCAACAATCCGGAGATTGGGAAGTGTGATAAGCTACCAAATTATAATTAGTAAAACAAACACATATCAGGATGTGTCATACTGTAAGACTAAGGGAGTAGTTGGATTTGCGATCAAAAAATTGCTCGCCATAATGACCAGGTTTTGATGCAAGCGGAATCAGTGTCCCATCCACCATACAGTATCCAGATCGCCAAGCACAACATGATACATTTTCCACCCAATTTGATGCCTCATGCTTCTCCAGAGCAGTGGGCCATCAGATGGCTTGGTTATGCAGTGGGATAAAAGCCCGTATGACACAGCGAGTTGCTTTGACAACAGCACCCTCACTGCAGCCTGCCCACTGCGCAATTTTCCTGACTGATGCAGCATTCCCAAAATGGCCAAAGCGGTAAAGCGTGATGGCTAGCTGGTGTGGGATGGGGAGTGAGGATGCATTCATTTCAGGGTGAAAAATAGGATTATTTTCAATCAGTGAAAGTAGCATGTTGAATGTGCGTGGGGATACTCAGAGGTTGTAACGGAAGTGGGTGGGATCATTGAATCTGAAGCACTCAAGGATAAGGCCTAGTTGACTGCATTTTGTGACCTCATTGGGATGGAGAACACGTGTGGTGAGCAATAGGGTCAAGAATTTACGGACCTGTCGCATAGCAGTGGAGTGAATGTGGTGGATACGGCCAAATATGGCATCAAATGAGTCTGATTCTGTGGGTGTGATGTCAGGTGCAAGTGTGGAATTAAGGTTGCCATCGCTATCAGAGGTAGAGGTGGTACTGGTAGTAGAACTAGTTGAGGATGTGGTTGACGCGCAAGAGCTGCTGGACTCTGAGCCATCCGAAATGTCGGCATAGGTTTGAGACAGAACTAAGCGACAGCAGCGATGGTAGTAGGAATTTTGGAGGGTACGGACATGTGTCAGTGTTGCAGCAATAGCCTGTTGACGAGGGGATATGGTTGGCATCAACTGTACAGTTCTTACATAAGTGGCTCATCTTAGGCAAGGTGGACAGACTTAGAGATTTGGGTAATATTTGCATTACTTTCGTGAACACCCCATAACTGCCCTGAAACTAATCTAAAACTGTCTGGACAGCTGAGGCACAACTGCATCAGCATGTGATGGAGTTGTGTGCAAGTTTTGCGTCAGTTTTGTCCTACTTTTGCCTTCGTGAATCACCCTAATAAGATTTTTTCATTTTTTAATTAGGGTGGGTGTTCAAGACCATGCTCAATGTAGCTTGACACCATCCCCCCTGATTTCCTTGACAACGGGAGGGTGCAGCACAGTGAAAGTCAGACAGTAAGTTCTTCTGGTATTTATCTCAAACCCATTTTTTTTTCTAATCAATAGAATTTTTTTCATTTTTTAACTTTCATCCCATTCCACCATCCATTGTTGAGGAAAAGCCATCAAACCTGAGGTGAGCCCGCAATGAAGACAGAACCCAATTAAAAAATGAAGAAAAATCCTATCAATTAGAAAAAAAATGGGTTTGAGATAAATACCAGAAGAACTTACTGTCTGACTTTCACTGCGCTGCACCCTCCCATTGTCGAGGAAATCAGGGGGGACAGTGTCAAGTGTCATATCCATCCCCAGCCATCGACTTCCGGTCCCTCCGATCCCTCCGTTCCAACTCCGCTCCTCCCTCACTAACCTCGGAGCCCCCGTATTCCGCAATCCTCTCGGCGCCCCTCGATGGTCACCACCCCCTCATTTCAATTTATTACCTACGCCTCCCTAAGTACGGAGCCCCAAAGACTTCCGGACAGCTCCGACGTCCGCTAGCGCACCCCCGCCTCCGCTGGGCAATACACTCGCCTGCCCTGCAGAGCCCACCTTCGGGCCTATCCCTCCTTTCCGTTTCTGGGTTATCGCCTGCCTTTCCGCTAACCCCATGAACCGACTCGTCGGTAATATTCAGTCGGCTAAATGTTTAAACCCCGTTAGCTCCGCTCCGTTCGGCTCCGCCAATTGCGGAACCGTCTCCACTGTAACCATATATATATCCCACTTGTACATAGGTTACGCCCCAGTAGAAAAATCAACTAGAGTTACCTCCCTAGGTTCTAATTGCCAGTCAGTAAGTTAGGGCACGGACGTGTCACTAGGCACAGCGCTCTTGGCAGAAGTCGCTGAGGCCGAAGCCCTCCATTACGGAGACATTCCTTCGTCTCGAATCTGGTCTCTGACAGTCAAGCTACATTGACGTGAACACCCACCCTTATTAAAAAACGAAAAAATCTTATCAATTAGAAAAAAAAATGGGTTTGATACATATGGAAGAACTACTCACTGCGCAACTTTTATCCCATTTCACTCAGTAGTTGTTGAGGAAAGTGGGGGGATTGTGTGAGCCACGCAATGGCACATAACCTGATTAAGAAATGAAAAAAGTCCTATCAATTAGAAAAAAAAATGGGTTCAAGATATTTACAAGAACTACCTACTGCCTAATTTTCATCTCTTTCCATCCAGCCATTGTTGAGAAAAATGGGGGGGATTGTAACAAATGTGAATTTATAAAAAACGAGAATTAGGATTATCGGTGGTTAATTAATCTGTAGGAGTAAAATACATGCATTTTAAAAGAAACCACAAGTCCCTAGCTCATCTGGTTGCAGAGATATGAGCTGTTCTTTGCCAGGCTTGCCTTCACGCAACAAGCAAGTGCGGAACCGAAATTCGTCATGTGGACTATTGGATCATGACGTCCACTTACAGCGAAAACCGGTTTATCAGGGAAAAAGGTGATGAGAAAGTCCCTGAATTGCTCAAATTGGAAGGGTGTCCCTGATGCATGTGCCTCTGTTGCCGTCATGTTGAAAACTTCAAATTACCGAGTCAATGTTCGGAAAATCTCATAGGAGTAGTAGCATGAGGCATGGAAGAAAGGATAGGTAAAGTGAAATGGGCACGTAGTGCCTTGATTTGCGAGATCTAACTTCGGTATTTAACCTTCATAGATTAATTGTTTTTAACTGCAAACAAGTTCAGTGTTATGGCCGATGGGCTATGTATATAGGCCTGTTTAGGTAGTTGGTAGGGGTTGTTGGTTCAAGGCTCCCTTTGGGTGGTGTTTTTTTGCTATACTTTTCAACTTAGCCACTCTTTTGCCCTCTTCCATTCAAAGTTATTCTTTTCAAAAAAAAGGTGTAAGCACGCTGAGCCCAATAGCACCAAAGTGAGAAAAGAGAACAAGTCAAAACAAGTCGAAAGTGCAACAAAAATATCATCCACACTGGGACTTGAACTGACAACCCCTACTAATAACCTAAATTCCCAAAGGTATACAACCCATCAACCATGATACCGAACTTGTTTCCATCTGAAAACAATTAACCTATGAAGGTTACAGTATATTCAGAAGTCAGATCTCGCAAATCAAGGCACTACATGCCCATTTCACTGGGGCCTCAGTTGTTCAGTCCGATAGCGGCTTACATGTGATTTCAAAACCAGCTGGCTTCAGTATAGCCACCAAGCCACCTCACCGTTCCCCTGCATGCTGCAGGAGCTGCCGAAGTGAAACCATGAAATTTGGTCTATCCCATTGCTGTACTATCATCATAGGAAGCACAGCGCTTCGATGAATCAATGGATTGCATCTCAAATTGCTATATAATGTTGTGCTGAGTCTTCCAGTATCTGGACAGAGGAGCCACAGATTCATACCAACACTAAAGTGACTGAGGAAACGTAAGCTTTTGATTTCCAGTTCAGGACCCCATGATGCTGAATGACATAGTATGGAAAGCTTCGTTTCTGCACGTCCCATTCAGGAATGCCTAGAGAAATTCCCTCATGTTAAAGTAGCCGATGATGGAGACCTCTTAATCCCAACTGAACTCTCTGAAAAATTCTTTCAAATCCTTGATACAGAGGAGAGAGCATCCATGCCTAGGCCAGTCAATGTCCCAACATCGCCATTGCCACCTCTGCCATGTCCCCCCCTTCCCTCCAACAATATTTGTCATCAATTATCAGCTATCCATACAGAAACTAGAGTCACGCGGAAACTCCATGCCAACTATCTTATTGATTGGCCTCTTGAAGCGATTGTTGAGTATCCAAGAACCACGGACTCACCAAACGAACGTATCCTCCATATTTTTCGTGTTGATCCCACCAGCCCGGTTTTACCACAGCACAACTTCCTATATGGCTTTGGGTCCCCTTGTGGCATGCACGAAAATGTTCAATGCTATGCATTGAAAGGTCAGAGCGGTGTGTACCCTCGATGCAGGGAACAACATCTAACTTGTGGGTGCCCTAATGCCCATAAATTACATGTCGCATCACTGATCCTTCTTTACCTAGGCCAAGGAATGAAAGTTTGCGAATTCAGTAACTTGGAACTACAGTCCATCCCTCATAGCTTAGCATGCCATGATGATGTCAGCGCCCGGGCCTGTGATGAACATCATCTACATTATGGAAATCCCTCAGCAGCAAAACATTTACAGCAAGCTACTCTTGCGAAATATACTGCACTCCAAAAGATGGGCTGTCCTTCACCTCAGGATCTCGAAACCATTATGACTGACACTGAATGGGATGCGCTCAATGAGAAACTATGCAACAATCTTGAAAGTCGGCGGGGATGGGATCACTGTAACTCACGTTGCAGTGGACGATTGGTTCTGGAGATGGATTATGAAGATCCTCTGCACCGAGGGTCCCTTTGTGTGAGGTAGAGCATCTTTTAGAGGATTCACACTTGATGCGATGTCTCATTATCCCCTAGGTGCGAACACTTCTCTGCTCTGCACCGAAGTCATTTTGAAGAAGTAATTGTCGGTGTCAATGCTGAATACTTTGAGGCCCTATGGTTTGATGATGAAGAGACTGTCAAAGAAATCGAGTGTATGAGCAATAGCCAGGGCTGGGGACCTGATGCTATGTGCTTGACCATTGAGAATTCCTCGTCAACCCAGACCCATTGCAGTGAGTCTAACAAGTCTCTACAGTATTTACATAATCTGATTCAACTCAGCTGTTGACCATCATCTACCAAATAATCGTCGTGGAAAGCTCAAGCAAATCACATGTACCTGTATAATGTGAATTTACACACCATACAATCTTCATGATTGTCCCTATGTTGCAATCACATTTCAGGGCTCTCACACACACCCGATCCCCCTTGCTCACACTGTTCCTGCACAATTGCGGGATCTAATCACCAGCCTGGTGAAGGGGATGGGTGCAGATCTTGCAGATGCAATGCCCAGGCAATTTTCCTGTTACCCATCTGTCCAATATGCACTCAAGTCATTCTTCCCAGACCTTCCCCACCCTACTTTAATGGATCTCCACCCTTCTTTGGGAAACTATGAGCACTTGCGGATTTTTATAAAGGTACAGAAACAAAAAGAATTCCCCTTTGGAACTGACTGGGAGGGTATGTTATATCTGGCATGACCTAATACTCAGGTTAGTTATACTAATGTGTATTTTTTCGCTGCCCAGGGGCTGTCCATTTTCAGTGCCAGGAAAGCAAACTTCCCTCCTGAAAATCGGTATGTCCGCCATATCAAAGAAGCCATGGTGTCAGGGTTCAGCACCCTGCCCTAGGGTGCCCCAGACTTCCCAACCAATCCCTTCCTTCCATTCCTTCATTGTTGCCTTGTTGTTGCCTTTCTGTGTTGTGTATCCGCGTGCACGGGATAGCGTGGGAACTTTCTGAGCGAGCAGCTCGCCCAGAATGTTCCCACGCTTACTGGGCACTGCCACCTGGATGTTCCCTCCAGGTCACACTACACAACTCTAGGAGCTGTACAGTTGTGGGCATGTGACCCATTCCTTTATATAGCAACCATGCGGGAGATGAGACTTTTACCCTTCTTCTCATCTCATGCCCCGCATAGTGTGAGGACAGGTCAGATGGGGGTTGAGGTCAGGGAGCCTCTGAGTCCGAGGCCGGGCCCTGACACATGGCAGATCCAACAGACAAAGATCAGCAGCACTACCACATTATCGTCTGTATGACACACTATATGAGTGATCTGTTGGCCAATTGCATGTATATCCAAAGTGATATTGCATTCAAGTGGGTGAAGGATTGGTATGAGTTTGAAATTGCAGCATGGCACCGTGAACTTCGGACGAAGTAGACTTCTCAATTCTTTTTTGATGGGTATCAGCTAACCTGTGAAATAGGTGTCATTGTGTGCCGTGCTTTCCTGAATCGTCAAACTTCCAGCATCCACTACCTCCTCTTCTGCCTCATTGATGAAATAGTTCAGGAGGACACTGGACAGTTCCTAAAATGGCGCCATTTGGACTCTCCCTCAATCAAGGAGCCCCTTGGCATTTGTATGTGGATGGCTGATTTTCATGAAGGCCAAGCACTAGGTAAAGTCATTACTGCCTTTATACATCGCATCTTACTGCCTGATCCCTAAATGCCATCATAGGAATTGGTCAGTATCTTCACTACTGTGCACACCGGATACAGGAGAATCGAAGAGATCTTCATGAGCCACATCGATTCCTTAAGGACCTTTCCCCATTAGACCATCTCTCCCGGATTTTTCGAGGTTGTGCAGTCCATTGGCAAAGGGGTGTCAAGGAATTTGATGCTTTGACTAAGCGTCATATGCTCTCACTGATGTCTCCTCATGATAGACACTACAGTGAAGCATTCCAAGCAATTCAGGCAGGAGGGAAAAAAGCAAAAGGTAGTGTGTCGCTTCTCCATTGAGCACCCACTAAAGACAGTACAGATTGGTTGGAGGATAAAATCTGGCGACAATTTGTCTTTCCTGCCATATGCAAAGCTAAGAACTTCATTCCAGACACAGTTTGGGAGGCAGGTGACAGGAATGACAACGTGAGCGAAGGACTTCACCATCAAATCAATCAGACAGGGACATCACAGACATTAGTTGGAGGAATCCAGTCTGGGTACATGTTCAATCAAACTCGCAAGCAAGAACAAACACTTCAAGTAGCTTTTGGCATTAGACCTTCATATGGGGTTCAAGGAGATTCAGAACGGCTGGTAAAGAGTATGAGTCGCAAACGTGAGCATGATTTTTCAGGACAAAATGATTTTATCCAGCAATATTTGTAGATTCGAAGAAGCTCCAAGGCCAGCAAGAACTGTCAGAGACCAGACTCGAGATGAGGAGATGTCTCCGTAACGGAGGGCTTCGGCCTCAGCGACTTCTGCCAAGAGCGCTGTGCCTAGTGACACGTCTGTGCCCTAACTTACTGACTGGCAATTAGAACCTAGGGGGTAACTCTAGTTGATTTTTCTACTGGGGCGTAACCTATGTACAAGTGGGATATATATATGGTTACAGCGGAGACGGTTCCGCAATTGGCAGAGCCGAACGGAGCGGAGCTAATGGGGTTTAACCATTAGCCGACTGAATATTACCGACGAGTCGGTTCACGGGGTTAGCGGAAAGGCAGGCGATAACCCAGAAACGGAAAGGAGGGATAGGCCCGAAGGTGGGCTCTGCAGGGCAGGCGAGTGTATTGCCCAACAGAGGCAGGGGTGCGCTAGCGGACGTCGGAGCTGTCCGGAAGTCTTCAGGGCTCCGTACTTAGGGAGGCATAGGTAATAAATTGAAATGAGGGGGTGGTGACCATCGAGGGGCGCCGAGAGGATTGCGGAATACGGGGGCTCCGAGGTTAGTGAGGGAGGAGCGGAGTTGGAATGGAGGGATCGGAGGGACCGGAAGTCGATGGTCGGGGATGGATATGACAAGAACGACAACCTAATACAATGTCCTCAGTGCAAGTGACTGCTATAGCTGAGGGTGCTATCTCAATGCCACACAACCCTGAGCCAGCAAATGCTGGCAATTTGTCAGCTGCAATCCCCACTTACAATTTCACTTCATGAGTGTTGATTCCTCCTATCAGACTATCTTGATAGTGATATATACAAAATCTGCAGCACAAATGCTGAACATTTGCAGGTGGATGCACGTGTAGTTCATTACCTTCCACGTCAGATTGCACCATGAGTAGTTACCATCCTGTTCAATTTGAACACCACAAAATAAGAGATAAATGAATCATTTGATCAGTGCAGGGATATAAAAGCTCAGGATAAGACAGACCCAAATGTGGACTATATATTTACCCAGCATGCGTGCCAGTGTATGTACATATGAGCCAACTGACATGATCTTCGACAAGAAGGAATGGGAAAGTTATCTAGCACGATAACAATACAACCAAGAAAAAGGATCAACCACCACACTGTTGACGGTGTGAGCAATTGCAGCCCTTGTTGACATACTGACTTCAAACAGCTAGTCAACAAGACTGGTATCATTTCCATTCGAAGTATCTGGACTATCAGCAGTCATGCATGTGTTCGAGTGACTCTCAAGGCTTGCTGGCGTAAATATCTCATGGCATGTGCGGCACATTGTCACTCCCTCAATCGAACCTGACCGGGCATGTGCCAAGTGTGAAGCCCTTTGTCCTTCCTCAAATGAGATGGCATGAGTCCGAAGCATCTCATAACAGCGATGCAGAATCTCATCAATCGAAGGTGATGGCGAAGGTGATGGTGAATATGGGATATAATCCGGAAGATGGGAAAAGGATTCCGAGCCACTGGGTCGATGTGGTTGGGGTGTGTAGAGGTTGTAGGGTCAATAGCGTTCTAGCCACATAGATTGTCAACAGAGACCTACATGAATAAATTTGGCACAATACAAACCAACAGGACCCACACGATGACAAGGGCGAATTGAAGTGGTGCCTATAAAACCTAACACTCTACTATGAGATTGAAATATCAGGCATCGGATAAGAGTACCTACTTTGAAACCCACACAGATCTAGCTGGCAGACAGCATACCAGGATGCTGCTCTGCATGCACCATCCGATTGGTAAATACATTTCGCTTCCTCATTAACCACAAATGGGTTCCAAATACAAAAGCAAAATGGGTGAGGGTGATGTTGAGGATATCTCCCAGCGTGATCATTGAGCTGCGACGGAGCAACAACTTTTCTGCTTGGGTACTGTGGCCTATCAGCAACATGGCTCAGCAAAGGCAAACCAGAAAAATACATGGATGCACCGTTCCCAATCAACAATACATCCCTCCTCAGGAATGTAGGTCTGGGGGATCCTGCTGGCAGCAATTACGCGCTGCAAAGGTGCCCATTTTTGATGAAAGGCTCCACGATTCTGATAATGGCTTTGGAGCATACTCAGTTAGGGAGATTCTGCTGAATGTTCTCCATATTTTCTGATCGTTTTATGGGCCATTGTGGAAGAACCTTCCCCCCAAAGCAGCCGTGAACGTTGTTGGAGGGCCTAGCATCATCTCTGGTAAGGAAAGCTCAATTAGATAACAAAGTTTCAAGTTGCACAACTGGTATTGATGATGGGTTGACTTACATACCATCACCAAAACGTTGAATGTGTTCATCATGTAAGTTGGCCTGAGAAGCCGTTGGGCTGAAATTCCCTGGGAGATTCCGCTGCTGATGCCCAGCATTGCGTATCAGCAGTATCAGCAGTATCAGCAGTGCATACATAGGGCAAGACAGCTTTCCTAGTTCTAATTAACATTGACAGGTCAGACACCAGAGATGACGGTCCAAAAGCATCTACAGAGCCAGTCACATCCTCTAATATAATATTACGAAGTCATAGAGGCTGGAGTCCTGCCAGTCACATCCCGCGTCCAAGGTCATGTCGAGCTAAATAAGCAGCCAGGTTCGCTGGCATTGGTTCATGTTTATATTGGCACGATAGACAGCAGGAAAGCCACCTGCCAAGCATGAGAAGTGTCAGTGATGTGGCAGAGAATAACCCTGTGCCACATGCGCTGCATCGCCATTGATATCTCGTGACAAGAATGGTTTGCCTCCACAAGCCAGCCGCTATCGGACTGAACAACATTGCCCCCCATTTCACTTTACCTATCCTTTCTTCCATGCCTCATGCTACTACTCCTATGAGATTTTCCGAACATTGACTCGGTAATTTGAAGTTTTCAACATGACAGCAACAGAGGCACGTGCATCAGGGACACCCTTCCAATTTGAGCAATTCAGGGACTTTCTCATCACCTTTTTCCCTGATAAACCAGTTTTCACTGTAAGCATCTACGATGCAGTGCATGATAGACGTGATTGTTTGAGATGAAAGGAAAGCTAGCGAGAGGTATTTCTAATCCTTCTTTATTTGGAAGTGCATCCTGCCAAATAATTAGGGGGGCTCTGTCAGGGATGCGTCTGGGGTCGAGAGGGCCTGGGGGTAATGTCCGGCACTGAGGCCGTCGTGGGGTGTGGAGCGGGCATGCGTACTGGCAGGCCCAATCCGGGACAATGGTCCCTGGCCACTCAGACTGAAGTGGAGAATGTGTTATTATTATTAAAGGGGAAAACTATACTACTTACCTGAAGTGGAGAATGTGAGAAGAAGGTTACTTCTTTGGTTCCCACTTCAGGTACATTTATGTACATGCGGCTTGAGTCACATGACAAGTGCCACGTCATCCTCGGAGACAGCCACAGGCATCCAGGTGTCCCCATGGGGGATCCTGAGAGTGTCTGCTGCATGCGTGCATGCTGGGCACAGCAGGAAGCCGTCCGGGGTGTGTGGGCCGGATGGGTCAATAGTACATCGATACAAAGGAAGGTGGTCCATGTAGATAGAAGGAAATAAACAGGAAGAGGAAGATGAGAAGAATGAAATAAAGAAAGGAGAAGGAAGAGGGAAAAGAAAGGGGAAGAGAGGGAGGAAGGAGGAGGGAGAGGGATGGACAGCGGGGAGCGGGTGTGGTGTGGCCGGGTGGGTCCGGGTGGACCCGGGTCAGGCGGGTGTGCCCTGACAGGCTCACGGTTGAATAAATTCACCTAAACTGGATCTCAAGTGAGATTTCTCAAGTGAACCTAAAGTGACAAAAGTGCATCAAAACTAGATCTAAAGTTGCCACTTTAGGTCCTTCTCGACTTGGGGCTCAGGAGCCCCAATTCACCTAAAGTCACCCATCTAAACTTGGCTTTAAAACTGAGTAAGTCCGTGTTAACACTAGCTGTACAGTTTGCTACCTCAGTCACCTGTCTGTTCCCTTCACCATGCTGCTGCTGCTGCTCGACGTGGATATTATTATTGTCACTGTTGTCATCAGTGTCCAAACTAGAACTCAAGAGTGAATCCTTAATTTTAGACACTGACATTGTTGATGGTGATGTGCATGTATTCACAGTGTATGCTGGAGGGCCGCATGTTGTCATGGCAGATGCGACACAAGGACAAAGGGGGAGGAGAGGCACTAGTTTCACATTCACTGTTTCCTTTGTTGTCATTAGCCCAATGGATTGTACATTGCACCTATATAAACAACATCGCGCTCTAGCCCAACTTCACGCTCCCATTCACCCAAGTCTTCATCAAAAGAACCAGTTCAAAGGCTTGACTCAGTCAGGATGGCAATTGTAACATGTTCAACGTAAATACAGGTAAATATGCTCTGAGGTTGTTCCTCCAATGGAGCGCATTCGGATGTATAGTGATGGCGTGACACAGAATGGAACGGACTTATGAGATCCAGGCCCGAGCTACTTTGGACGCACTTTAGAACCGCCCCAACTGTGAGCGCCCTTGAAATGACCTAAACTCGACCTAAACTCGCTCTAAACTGAGGCCCCACTTGAGGTGGAATTTAGGTCAATTTTGAACCACTTCAGAACCCAGTTTAGCTCCACTTTAATCAACCATGAGGCCCCCTATTGTCTTGGCAGGTTGCCCAATCATCAATTTTTGCTGGACTTCACTGCACATGCGAGGCTTTAAACAACATGGAAGATGAGGTACACTTCCCCAAGCACTGGCAACCATATGGGGCCGGTGGGAGCGTGTCCGATGTGGAAGAGTATGCACTGGACGTCGACACTCAGGCTTCCTGTCCCACTCACGAGAATGCTTAGCGCGAACTGGAGAATCCGTCCAGTCTCAAGCTGGAGGACTTTATGATTTCACTTTCTCCGGCGATCGACATCGTGACAACACTGAAAAAAAGCGCCTCGGATATAATACTGTCATCGGAGGAATATGTGTACTTCAAATAATTATCTCCTTTGTGAGGGTCATAGCCATCATTGGGACTTCCTGTTCGTACTTGTCGATTGTAATTGTAAAAATACACATGTACAAGATCGCAACAAACCAGACCAAGGTCACAGAGTATATATGAAGTCTCGGTGTCTGTCACCTAGCCTCAGCTTCTCTTCAATATCGTCATCTGCGCCATTACCGTGTAATCTGCGCACTTTGGCCTTCTGCAAGTTCTTGTAATGAAAATAGCAAAGTGTCAGGCATACATCTACGATCAATACTGCGTGATCAGCGATCGTTATTAGCACAAGTTGTTGGACAAGAGCCAAACAGTTATGCCCTCACCAACAGTGCAGCTGATGTTGAGCTTCGTTGTTTTGTGGAAACGAGGGGCATCGTGGTACATCCACGATCCCAATATCCCTCCAGAGCTGCTGCAGATGTTTGCTGGAAACCCGGATGCAGTGAGCACAATGATCCGAGGCATTAATTAGGGATGTTGTGGACATTACCAAATGAGAGAGCTGTAGCACGGCGGTAGTGAGGATAGACATTGCTGCCCGAGAGAAATTCATCAACTTGGCAAAACCGAAATCGTCGACGATCTTACTTTGAGATCCACGTAACCGTACAAGGAACGGTGATGTACAAGCCAATCGCTTGGGCGAATAGCGAGCCGTACCTCACATGAACATTTGTGCTCTCTATGGAATTTCAAGTCAACGCCACGTTCACCATGGGGCAGTGGTGTGTACGAACGATACATCATGATGAATCCTGCCAGAGTGATGAAGCTGGAGCTAATCGCAATTTTTCCCCTGCAACGGTATTTGTCGCTGAAATATGCGGCCGTTATGCTCGCTGAATAAGACACTGAGTTTAAAATCCAAAACAATGCAAGCGATAACGCACAAATAAACCCGCAGGCGAATGGAGGGACTCCATAAAGCTGAGTTTTAGCGGGGGAGTAGCCTAGACTCCCCACTACGGTCGGGAGGCTAGTTTATCATCAGCCTACTGCTCTGGCAGTGGTTTTCAGCATGACAATAATCTCACAAGTACGCTATTCCAAAGAAAAGGTAACCTGGACAACACCTATGATAACGCAGTAGCACGACAAGGGAGCACACATTCAACGCACCAATAATGAATCCCGCAGTGGATAGGAATAGGACATGAGGCGCTGTGAGAGTCGACCACACGCTTGAGAGCTGGAATATATCATCCACTGTGTTAAAAACCGTATCTTCTTGGATTGTACGAGTGTATGCGAATTTTTCTTCTTCCGTCATCAAGGTAGCACTCGGAATATCCCTCGGTAGCCAAAAGTAGGAGGCGACACCAAATACGATAGTAAAGATACCTTCCTGTATGTAACAAATAGCTCAATTCAGGGAGAGGTCCCCTTGATACCTGAAGGACGAACTAAGAAGAAAATCCAGCTATGTTGCAAATTTCAGCATGGTTGAGCGACATGTCAACGAACGCACCTCCAGCTGGGTTTACCTCCTTTACCGTCAAGATGAACGATAGCGTAAGCCAAAAGTCCAGAAAACGCGCTCCCAAGGCTCGTAGCACTTAAGAACATGGCTATCCTTTTCTGCAACTCGTGGCGGGTATAAAACTCCGACAGATATAAGATGAGTGCCGGAATCAGGGGCCCTGAAATGGAATGGAAGTAAACCATGGGCAGTAAGAACTTGAAAACGGGACATACCTTCGGTCAGCCCTAGGAATAAACGGGAAACAATTAATCCATGGTAGGATGTGACGAAACCTTGTACAAGTGGAAGTCAAGATGATCAGGACCTGATTCCTATGCGGGAGTTTCATTTTTAAACCTTGGAATGTCTCGACCAGGCCCCATGCGACAACAAGGGTAGGTATAAATATACGGGCTCCAATCCTCTTAAACAAGAAGTTGGAGAACATCTCCACAAGTAGATAAGGTACTAGTGGGACTGGATGTCAGCGATTGTAATCATTGGCCTTGCTCGAAGCTGACCCACTAAAGAAGATGCTCAAAACGATGGAAAATTGAGACGGGGACATTTTGAGGTCTTTCAAAAGCCCTGTCTTTGCAACATTTCCTGTTCGAGTGAGCAGTCGTCAGAATCGAAAATCGGGACAAACACAACACGTTTGGTCTCCACCTAGGTTCGTTTTATCCTTGAGCGTAAGATGATAGGTCGGAAAGGGTATTACGAGGTACATGGAAGATTCAGCTCACGATCAAGTTGAGGAAGTCTGACAAGGTACTAGTTAAATTAAGGCTCATATTTTCTGTCCGGCAGATAGCTTACAGACGACGGTTGACGTCGTAAGGACAACAAGATCGATTTTGACACGAGCTCGTCGAGCCGCGGCTAAATCGACACTGCCCTCAAGGAGGGCGCCATTGACACTGGGACTGCTGTCACGATGATTCTTGCCACTAAAGTCGGGCTCCTCTGCGCCAACATTAGCGACGGTTGGCTTATCCATTGCAGCGCCTGAGTGGGGGTGAGAGAAGAGGTGGGTTCAAAGGCTTTCCTGATACACGATAGTCAGTGAAACATTGAAGACCAAAAGTACTTAAAGGCGTTCACGAATGAACTCTCACACACTAAGCCATTCCCCCCAAATACTGGAAGAACAGGTATACAACGGATGATCTGTGGTACTACGTTGTGGTAGTGATGATGGGCTTCTTGAGAAGATGCTCGCTAGGAATTGTTCTAAGTGTATTCAACGACAGTCTTGATAATGCTGATCTACAGCATTATATATCTCGCAGTTATACGTTATTCCATTCTCCGGCTCTGCTGATGAGCTTTTCAACGATGATACGATGAAAAAAAGAATTAGATATTCTTCCCAGAAGCATTCGGGCACGGCACCAGAGTATCATCAAGGGTTCTTGTGTACCAAGCTGTAAGACGTTAAGAACCATTCACGCCCACTTCTCCCGGTGGGTCATAATACAAGTTGTTCGTAAGACAAGAGGTCGCGAATATCATGGTCATATTGAGCGGCGTCCAGGATCGAAGTGAACAAGTAAGATGCCTCAGGCGTAAGTCACGGGAACAAGGGACACGAGAAATCATCGCCGAATCACTAGTTGGCGCAGGATATACCGAGTCCATCTCCCTCCCTTCCCAAGTATAGCCGTCAGGGGCGGGCTCCAAGGATTAATTGTGTCCGCCAGTGATACCAAGTCAAATTTCATCGCCCCATCCACATGCACATCCACGCCATTTTGCAATGCATGTGAGAGCCAGTTATTGTACAGATCATGCATTGAGATGGTTGGATAAAGGCAAAGCACCGATTTCATATCGGAGGGACCGTCGTTATTCAAACTCTGCCCAGGGCCAGTGCCGATGGAGGGGTAGCCGGAGCTCTGATGTGCTCGCTATTCGCGGTGGGTTCCCAGTGGCTTGATCAGAAGTATGATCCTAATGAATCGTTCCAACCGAGACTCTCATGTCCAATTTCAGATTAGGGATCAGGAGTTACACTGACCAATGGCTGGACGATTGAAGTCAGATGGACCTGAAGAGCAACAACGCCTAAAGACATGCTACAAGAGCAGTGTCTCCAATAATATGACAAGAGCTGCTCTGTAGGAACTGGTCACCATGAGCACAAGCATCAAAGCTAGGGTTCCAGGAATGGAATAAGCCGGAAACGTGAGACGACTGCGGAAGTACTCTCGGGTGACCAGTAGAAGGTGTAGGCGAAGTAGAATATGTGGGTTCGTTCGGCGATGATCGGCGAAGTTGAACCTTTTCCACACGAAGATCAAACCGGACATCAACACGGATAGAAAGGCACCCCGCTAAGGGGTGTGTTCCACAAGAGAACCCGTCTGATCAAGCGCGCATGCATCAGTAATTCCCAGCTGTTCCCATTGTCCGGCGAGGTGAACAGGCCGAGGATCTACCTAGACGCGGCATCTCCAGGCCTATCCTGAGCTTCCTTCCAGGCTGAGGATCTCGAGCCCTGACCAATGTCTTCCGCGAGGATATTGCCGGCGTGCCAAGCTGTTCAACTCCCAGTTCGCCATTTATTGGCAGCTCAGCTGTGCTTCCCTCAAAGGCATTGCAAACACATTAGGAATGTTCCAGACATGCGCGTGAGAAACGGATTGAAGCCTGACACAAGTGTGGAGCGGAGAACGATTAGTAAAGGACGCTGAACCTGGCATTTGGATCTGCAGAGCTCAAAACCCTTGAGTTCTGGAGTATGCAATGACTTCTTGAGCTGAATGAACTGCAGTTACCCCCCGGCTCAAAAGGGCATAACAAAAATGCAACTGCCCGGGTGAGACTCGAACTCACAGCCTCCTGATGTCAGCACGGTAACAGTCAGACGCGCTAACCAATTGCGCTACCAGGCACCCATTGGTTTGGGAGTTTTATTGGACCCTATACTCTTTTAGATCGCCGGAGGAGGTTCAGACTGTCGACCGATGTGGCTATGCATACCCCACCTCATTCATGTTCTCACTGCGGAAGGAAAACAATGATTCTGTTAGGAATGATACTCCCGAGTTTAAGAAGGACCCAAACCCTAAAGGGACCGTGAAGTCATTTGTCGCCGTTCGTACATCCTTTACTTGCGGGGGTACAGGAACAATGGGGTTTGACACAGCCAACAGGAATCTCCATCTGCCAAGTACATCTTGGACAGTCCGAAACGCGACACCGTCGAAGCAGACTTGTGTCGGCAAGAACCAGATGGGAGTAAACGGTGCATCAAGGTGTGCGGTTGCAGGCATGGTGCACTTTCATCAATGACTATTCACAAACCCACTTCAATGATAGGTTGCATTACAATCTCGCGCCCTGTTTTCAACGATGCAGGTCCGTCAAATTCCCTCAAACGTCCCGGCGATGGTGTTGAATTACTGTGATGCACGTTAGAGCCTCGGCTTCTACTGCGCCCTACCTTTCGATCCAAAACACACGGAAATTGAGTGTACCCCCATGCCGAAATAAACAACTATGTGTGAATGCCAATACCGAGCTCGTTTTTCAATCCATGACGTCCTTGCCTTGAAGTCAGCTTGAGACCAAAAAGAGCACCTCAGACCCCGAAAAAAGTGACACGAAATTGTGCAGTAGATCATTCAACTATGAACACTTAAATCCTCGATAAGACCATCTTTGACAAGCTCATCAAAGGCTTCGATATTCACGATACCCTTTTCAAGGCTGATTCTTTGGCGTTCCGCGATCTTCCTCCTGTCCTCCAATGCAAGGAGCTCTGCGGTTGCCACCATACCTTCATATTGCAATCTCAGAAAATTAGGAGTGTTCGCGTTGATTTTCTTCCACGCCTGCGTAGTGGACGCAACATGCTTTGCGATCTACGAGAAAATGACATAGAATGAGCATGCGAGTACGGTGGGACAGATTAATCACGAACATTTTCCTCCAAATCCTCAGCAAGAGGCCGTTTGCGCAACTTAGGAATATAGGGCGGGCCTCTCCTCATAGTAGCCGGGGCGGAAGGAATTTGTGAGCGTGTCGCAAGTGCTTCCTGAGACCTAAAGTTTCTCGGCTCAGTTGGAGGCGCCTTCGGAACAACACTGCTCGGTGTTTTTGAACTTGGGCCTGGGTCAGAGTCCGTCATCTTCTGCACGCCCGAAGCAGCCGTTGTATTCGCAGCGTTCTGGCTTGGTACAGGACCAGGGGAGGTGCTACCTAGAGCGGGGGTTTGGACAGGTGGCTGCTGCGCCTGCGGTGTTGGCTCAAGACTGGGGGTTGGCTCAGGGATTGGGAAATCAGGTTCCCCAGTCTCAACGGGTAGCGTTGTTGTAGGCGGGGACATCGGAGGTGCGATGGCGGTAATATCCTTGGGACCCGTCGGTGTGGGGCTATTTGGGGATATCTGGGTGGGATTGAGCGGGTGAGTTCTGGGAGGACGCCTGATTTTCACAGGTGGAGATGATCTGTGTGAAGGCGACCTTGATCTTGAACGCATCCTAGGATCACCAGTAGACACACCATCCAGTCTGTTCCCAATAGCCCCACCCACCGACCTTCCCCGTTCTTCTCCGCTCTTCCGTGCATTGCTCCATTCCCCCGAGCTAGGAGACGATCTACGATTTGCTTCTTCATTTAGTCTTGACCCTGGAGAGACGGGTTGTTCCGCCCTCGGGCCACTCGACTCGTACGTCCCTCCGCCATGTGAAGTAGTTGACTGGCGATGACTCCCATCCTGTGAACGTGAGGGCGAAGGAGAGTAATGTGAGCGGGATGGACGTCCGGCATCCCTTCCCGAGGGATAATTTCCTCGTCTAGACATGCTGTGTTGGCTCGTATATGTGTCTCGGTGGTGACGGAAGGTGCGAGAATACGAGTCTTGTGGATACCCTGTCAAAACATAGAGCGACCTAAGCACCATCGAGTGAGCTCGAAAAGGGGTACAAACAGACCGTGAGGATCTCTTCTAGGATAATGATCCGGATATCGTTCGAGTCTACCATAGTTTTCCCTCTCAAGAGCATCTTGATACGGCGTTCTGTCTCGGCGCTCGTAGGCTTCATCCCAAGCTCTCCTGTCCTCATACCGACCATCATAGTAGCGACCATCGTATCTGTCATATCTCTCGCGCTCATAAGTATGATCGGGATACCTGGAAGAGGATGAAGAATGTCTGGAAGAATGTGGAGGAAGTGAAGACGATGGGTCATGGTACGAATTGGAAGCGTAGATTTCCCCTCTGTCTCGCCCACGAGACGAGTACGAGGAGTTAGGTGCCGTCCTGCGGGAAAGGGATTGGCTAGTCCGGGATGCGCCTCCTCTGAACGCTGGAGGCCTTGGTGGCAAATTCGACATTTCAGTCAGCACTCGATAAATTTCTCAATGAATTATATTGTGCAAGAAAAAAAAGCTCCCAGATAAGCGCCACGAACGAACAGGCAATGGAAATCCGGTAGCGGTTGAGAGGCCAAGATCGCTTCAAGCAAACTGGTCAATGCGATTGTATTGAAGCGGAGTTGGCCGAATATTTTTTTTTCATTGTTATGCTGTCGAATGGCCAACTTTCGACTTTGTGGGGCTTTCTGGGAGATGATACCTTCTTTCTCGCCTACTCTGATGTCGCATTGAGTGGCCTCTCATTGCACTAATTATTTGCACCTGGGTCCCATCCCTTTCGTCAGCAGTCATCTCCTTTCTTAGCGGCAAGAATTTGTGCAAGAATGACTAGAATGCTCAGATACATTATTCGCTCGTTATAATCGGCACCCGGGATAGGCGCTCATCCCTTCCCTTCAGTCTTGCATTAGGGGACTGGAGGCGGAAGTCAAGGGATGCAGCCTACATGCTTTATCCAGCAACGTGGCGATTAGAATGAAAAAAAATCATTGTTGGCCACACTTATTGACATTCTAGCCTTGCAGCGTATGTGTTCATCAATGGTATCAGTATAATTGTAGATTTAACTTGGAAATCTGTCAAATGGCTTATATCGTATTGCTCCTCATTTTATCACCATCATAGACACTAGGAACAAGTCTTGGCGTGTTAATCTCTCCATTAGAGCCCAAGCATCGTGGCGCTTGCTTGACGTAGCCCGGTGTCTGAATTCTATTGTCCGAGGACACGGTGAAGAAAGTACCTCTTGAAGACATCAGGACCTGGGCTCTTCCAGGCCACGGACACATCGAGGACCCGGCTGTCCGGTCTGGGTCCTTTCAGAGTACCATCCTTAGCAGGTGATGGACGATCATCGAGATCAACGTCCTTTCTGGACCGTACAGTCCCTACTTCTTCTGTTCCTCTGCATTGTGTCATCAGCGGTCTTTACCCATATGACATACTCCTTATCCACTCACGTTCGGCGATCAACAACACACATACCTTTCGTGAGCTCTCCCGTTCGTTCGATTATGAATTCTCGTTTCTTCGTAGCCCATCCCACCTTGAGATCCAGACCACGGATTTCAGCATGGTCAATCACGAAAAACGCGGCCAGAGGGTCGTGCATCCCAAACAAATCTCCCGTGTAGCCCCATGCGGTAAGGACCCGCCTGGTCCGCGATAAAACGGGATCGATAAAAGAGCGAAGAATGTTGGGTGTCCGTTGCTCTGCATCGGGCCGGATGAGGTCGCCGAAAGGTATTGTATGCTGCGAAGTAATATCCAGTGGGGTGAGGAGAAAGTCAAAATGTCCGAGAGTCGCAGATTTGAGGACAATGTCAACGGCATACCTGAAGAATTAATGATCAATCCACCGAATACAATGTACTGAGAGAATTCCACTTACGGATCGGCGAAGAAGTTAAACTCCGATGCAGGTGATGTGTTGCCTGGTGTTTCGAAAGTCCCTCCCATGGTGACGACTCGCTTGACTCGGGAAAATGTTTGTGGATCCTTTTTCAATGCAAGGGCGACATTTGTCACTGCGCAAATAACTTGATGAGCTCAGCGGCCGACAAACCAAGGGCAACACGTCTTACAAGGCCCCAGGGATAGGAGTGTGACTGACAATGGAGGCTCAGACGCCAAGGTGGACAAAATCGCGTCATGGGCGGGTTCTGACGAGAGCAAAAGAGGACTATGTTGGGGGACTGCAACAGGAGCATCAAACTCTGTGTGAGTGGTCGTGATGTCAGAGAGTCCATCCGGGCCATGCTTGATATGTCACATTATGATTTAGCCGAAGAGGAGCAAGGATAGCTTTACTCACAAAATATTCCGCAAGGTCGAGAGTGCCCTCAAGTGGACCACTGGCACCCTTGACGAGTTTCGTTTTTGTTGTGGTTTGTAGGCCAGCGAAACGGTTCTTTTCTCCTGGATGCTGCGCAATGTGACGATCGAGGACGTGGTATAGCTTTTGAATATTTAAGGAAGCCTTGTCCACCGTAGTGTTGCCTAAAGTATGAGGACATTCGAGTCCGTCTCAATTCGCAAAAATATATCCCCCTAACGCACCGAAGCAGACGCTAATCACTTCGATGGAGACTTCCGGTGAAGACAATAACAGAAGTATCGCAAGGACATCATCAACTCCAGGCTGCCACAAAACCTTTCAATTCTTCACCGATCCCGTCTCCGCATAAACTTACATCAGTGTCTACGATTATCTTGTGCACCATACTTGTGTCCGTGCTGCGCTGAGTAGATCGATATTGTGACTGGCACGAGAAAGGGAATTGTGACACCTCCCTTCGATTTGCTCGCACAACTTTGGCCGACCATGGATTCCCTAATCGGGAACCATTGGGATTTACAGAGGTGGGTATCATCTAGTGTGGTTGGGGATAAAATTGCTAGGAGTGACCACCTCATTCCTCAGCACATCATATCAGAATTCTCGGCTTCCCATTGAAAGGTACTGTTGTTCTGGCGATGTTGACGAGAGAGCTCACATATTTTCGCTTTCATCACTGATGAGGCGGAGAACAGGCAATACTGAGCCCTACGCTTTTCCAACCTTGCTAGGCAGGATCCCAGCCTCTACTAAAGTAGACGGCCTTACTCGAACAGATGTTGCACACACGGAATAGATGGAACTGCATGCCTCTAGTAGGACGACGTGGACGTTCCGTATCGGTAGGCACGTACCCTACTTAGGTACGACAGATCTTCCCTCCCGATCGATCGAGGATCCCCGCGACGTGAATGTTATCACATTTTCCCCTTCTTGAGCATGCGCACGAGACGGATGTTACTATTCCCTGTCGGTTGACTTCTCAAACGAAGAAGGGTCTCTTTTTAATGAGAGTGATTCTGAGCAAGAACTCGAGGCTCGAACATCTAATGTGTGGCCTAGAACGCCATCAAATGTACTCCGACTTCATTTCTCATCACCGTTAGAAGACCCATATGGGAGTTGTCATTCTCATGCAAGGGTTGACACCTTACGCTCACCCTCTTGGAAGTATCACTTGCACCTGAGAATAATGTTAGTAAATACACATGTATATAAGTTATTGAGAATCAAGAGGAAAATCAAGGGGAAATCAACTCACAGCCACGAAGCGCGTTATTGTGCCATGCTAGTCATATATGGGTTCGCTGTCTTCCAGTGTGCACGTTTCATCAGTGAAATTATTCACATTGGAGGGACCTATTGAAAGACCGTCCGTATTCGCTATGGTATCGGCCACTACAATTGAGGTCATGGACAGTGCGACAGTGTTTCGACAATCGATAAGCGACTCGGATTACGGACCCAGAGTTAAGCATTGCTTGAGCTTGTAAAAATGGTGCATGGAATGCATGTTACTCAACATGGCTCAGTATAACAAGGGGGTCAACCCCAATTCGCTGTTCCCTGCTTCAACGTGTGCGGGCAGGGGCTGGCGGCATAGCTCTTGACAACCAGGCATCTATGAGCTTAAATTTTGGCTTCGCCGTTGTGGAGGCGGTGGCACAGCGGGTGCGATTTGGATAAGAGAAATGATGTCGATGGAGAACTGGAAGAAGGGAACCCAGATCTGAGAAAGCGCCCCCCAGCGTTAGCCCTCCTGAATTACCGGAGAGATCTGAAGGAGAGATGTTATCCTTAATTCCAATATCCGCTCAACCATTTAAAAATTTGTACGTTTTACAAGAGTCGCCTAACACTTGAGCCACCCTCACGCATGCATATAAACCAAAGCCTCCATCGCAGTGTATACAACCTGAAGAATGCCAAACCACGAAAGATCTGTTTATGCAATCGTGAGAGCTCATGTAAACATTGACAGCCTTACAGATGCCAATGCTGTGGAATGACGAGATCAAGCGTAAACCGTCCGAATAATTCGCTACGGACTCTGGGTGACTCCGCCAATGCGTTTGGGGCCTGAGCATCGGCAATCGTGTACTGATATTTTGGGGTTCATAGCCTGTAGGATCACAAGTCATTTACCTAGCCAAGGGTGCTTCAGCTACTGCAATCAGATCACGGTTCGATTCGCGACCGCACGGGCAACATTCCATCTGGCCACCATCTCACTTCAGCCCTGCATATATCCTCCCACTCGTCCATCCATCCTCCATCATTGAGCTCTTCCTGTGCGGCCCACAGATGAATACACGTACGAGCCTTGTCAAATGGCGTCGAGTGTGGTCGGAGAGTTTCCAAGAGTTCCTTGTGCTTGTGAAGAGAGCGGTGGTGGGGGATGAGGAGTAATGGTATCGAAACAGCTAAAAATGTGAATTGAGGAAATCGGATCTGGTGAAGATCCAAGAAATACCACAGACCGAATTTGTTGAGAGACCATGTAAACCACAATGGTTCGTGGATCGAATTCATGCCTTTTAGGCGCGAAGCTTCTACCGCCAGCTCTTCAACATTCTCGCAGAGGTTTGATAGCTTAGTAAAACATTTCTCCTAGGGGAAGTAGTTAGGGAAGTCTATATGAGAGGGAGTGGCGTACAAGTTTCAAGATAACTTCACCTAGTTCCCTTAGCTTCTCCTCCATGATGAGCAGCCTGGGGGTGGCGATGGCCACCTTAGGGGAAGTCTCTGGAGGATACACGGCCAGAGCATTGCTACATGGAGTTATTTCTCATCTTCGCAAGCAGTGGAAGACATGGACACACACGAGAGCTCGGTCCTAGCATCAACAAGACCTTTCGCAGCATTCAGCCCATCGTACAGAACAATCTCATCCCAAGTTATGGTAGTAGCTTTGATTTCGAGTAGAATGCTTCGCAGTTTGCGATGATATGTCGTTTCATTTGGGACATTGTTATCGGATTGATTCTGAGGCTTCTGCGGCGTTCCATGACGAGGAGATTGGGGAGGATTGGAAGAGGATTGTTGCCGATTCCCGCGAGAACTTGAAGACGGACTAGTAGGGGTGGCATTGGGTTGAGGTCTCACCGGGTTTGGGGAGGGGGAAGATGGGCCACTAAAGGATGCTAGTCGTTTGCTCATATACAAAATTTAATTGAGATTCGTGAGTCATGTGGGAAAGGGACCCTTAAACTGGCTGAGACCGCTCCACTTGGAGATGGAACGAATAACCTTCTATTATTGCGCTGCCACATTGTGGGCACTTCTCTCTCCGTTCCAAGTAGGTCCCCGTATACAGCTCGTCCATGTCCACCACTAATGTCGATTACCACTCAGTATGGCTACCACACTTCTGCCCTGAACCAAATCCAATCTACCCTAACATGTCACCCGCCTGAGTCCATTTCAGTACCATCTTCGATCCCATCTTGCGTCCCAATATCCGATGCCTTATTTGGTGTCATAACGGCCTTCTTTACATTAGGGGGACTGTTGGGCAGTTTGTCGGCAAACCTGATAATGGATTGCCTGGGCCGGAGGGGGGCACTGCTCGTTAATGCGTTCATCATTGCTATTGGCAGCACAATCTTCGCCATCTCTGGAGGTGCTACGGGATTTATTATTGCAAGGTAATTCAAAAACCTCTGGACGCGAGCACCGAGCTCAATCGGATTTGGTGCCAAAGATTGATCATTGGATTTGGCGCGGGCATTGGTCTTTGTGCGCTACCCATATATCTAGCTGAAACAGCCCCTCCAAGGATCAGGAATCGCGTCGGTCAGTCCTAACACGAAAGCATACCCTGAATGTCCTGAAGTGTATCTTTCAGGCGTCCTCAATCAGCTTTTCATCACCTTTGGAATCCTTGGGACCCAATCCATCGGGTTGCCACTAGCCAAGATGTCACTATGGCATTGGCGTCTCGTACTAATAGTGTCTGCAATCCTCGCGATAGTTCAATGTTTTGCTGTTGTCTTCATTTCCGACACTCCAGCATGGTTAGCTGCAAAAGGACGAGACATACAAGCAGTGGAAGTATCGCGCAAACTTTGGGGACCAAATTATGTCGAGCCAGGCCCATCTCCCACACCCCCAGCCTCCTCATCCTCGACTCCGCATTGGTCGAGGAATAGCAGTCGCACCCGCGACGACTCTGCAAGGATCCTTCGCGATGATGCGGAGCAACAAGGATTGCTAAGTGAAGATGAGGCTGATGGTGGGGGTGTTCCCAGGCACGATCCCCGTGAAACTTCCAGCACCATTGGCCCCACTGAGCCAATAACTGTGCTCGAGTTACTTAAGAGGAAAGAACTTCGTCGACCTGTTGCGATTGTTGCACTCTCAATGATCGCCCAGCAAGGGAGCGGTATCAATGCTGGTACGTTGGCGGTTACCTTTCTCATGTCTCCCGTTCAGGTCTAACATGAATGAATGTTGAAGTCATATATTATAGTACCAGCATTCTTGGAAAAGCCTTACCAACGGATGCCGCTATCATCTCATTACTGATTTCCATCATGAACGTCCTCTGCACTGTCATACCCGTCATTGTAATCGGAGTACGCTCAGCTTCATTCATTTGCCATCCATTCGACGTTTTTGATCAATCCCCCCCTTTTCAATTAACGTTTGCCACCAAACTCAGTTTTATTCACCGCGGGACCTCTTGCTGATCTCGACCTGGGGATCAGTACTTTCAATCATGGCCCTTGGCTACGGACTTAACGCAAATCTCATATCGTTAAGCAGTGTTGCAATTTGCATCTTCGTCGGGTTCGTAAAAACTTTCCTTCATGAGTGAATGCACTTCTCACGGCGTGCTTTTACATCAGGGGATTTGCATTCGGGCTGGGTCCTGTCCCGTTCATGTTACCGGCTGAACTTGTGCCATATTACGTGGGTCTTTTCGCTTGAATGCTAACGTTGTGTACTGAGGACCTCACCAGGCTTCCTCCGCTCTGGCTTCATTCGGTCTATCCCTGAACTGTATGTCCTTTCTGCGAGATCCTTTCCCTCATGCTACTCATGACTGATCGCTTAATGTAGGGATTGCAAACTTCCTCATTGGAGTGGCGTTCCTTCCCCTCAAGGACTGGCTAGCAGGTCGGAGCTCATCAGGAGACACAGACGCGGAGAGCGGACAAGGAAACGTGTTCTTCATCTTTTCCGCCGCTCTTGTCTTTTGTGGTGTTCAAATTAGGCGATTGTATCGTTGAGGGTTGTGAGAGCCAAACGGGAGTTCCCTAACGTCATGGGAACAATTGGAAAACCGGGGATATCTAGCTAATGCTATAATGTATGACAACTAGACTGCTGTGTGACGTTTCCCATGCACTTATTTGGGAGTTTCAGTCCGGAACTGAACCATCAACATGTGTCTGTGCTCGATTTCGGTGATCTCATCCCATAGTTGTGTAAAAGTTAACTCAGGCCAGCCCACGTCATGCAATAGACAAGATTTGCAGAAGTGCCTCACAATTCCTCATGGATTACCAACTAGAATTATACGGGAAGGGTCGGATACATTTGGGGGCGGCATCGGCCTGTTCTGTCCCGTATCCCGTCTGAGAAGCGATGCACAGCGAGATCACTGTGTACACGGCGAAGCCCTCGGTTGGAGAGTCTTCGATCCGCCTCTACATAGAGCAGTGTGTAGGCAGGTGGCGGGTGACAGTGGGGACAGTCCTCATTAGACTGAATTTTGCGTCGCGAAAAACAACCTGGACAGGCTGGACCATGTCCGCAGGATAAGGCATTCTGTTCGTTGGCCGTGACACCGCGATCACAGAAAATGCAGATAGGTTCATACAGGACCTCTGTCTTGATGAAAAAAGTGTTGTAGGTTTCTTCCCTGGCGAGAAGAACTGAATATGAACAGTTGGTATGGAAGCGATAATGAGCAGAGAGTAATGCAGAATACCGGGGACTTGTCCTCCGGCTTGACTAGTTGATCCTGCTTCTTAAAAAAGTCGATCGATCCTGTCGGCGAAATCTGACATCCAGAATTCCATGTGGATATTTGACAAGTTATAATGGAGAAGATGCTGCCAAGAAAGCAAGGGGTCCACACCCACTTTACCACCCCAGGCACTCCACATACATTCCATGAAGCCCATCCCAGCCA
The DNA here is from genome assembly GCF_015039405.1 of Cantharellus anzutake. Classification (NCBI taxonomy): domain Eukaryota; kingdom Fungi; phylum Basidiomycota; class Agaricomycetes; order Cantharellales; family Hydnaceae; genus Cantharellus; species Cantharellus anzutake. The sequence continues at coordinate 342,130 of NW_024067029.1, forward strand.
TTTCCGAGTCAGAAAGGCATACAGGGCAACGGCTCAGGAGACGTCCGTGTGTGTCGCTCTGGTCAAGAGTATGGAGTTTGAAAATGCCAATACCCATTGGAACATAGGTAACCCTATACAAGCCATTGTCAACCTCTTATCACAAGAGTATGTCAAAAGCTTACTTGTTGTACGCTGGGCATCGAGTAGTATTGCATGTTCCCTGCAGGTTGAGTCCAGGCTGAACAATCCGCCATATAGGTGCCTTCATCCTTATGCATTAGCAGCTTCCGGATAGTGAAATATACTCACTGATCGATCATAATCAAGAATTGAACTCCCATTTTCGATAGAAACAAAGGGGAACATTCCTCCTCCGCGTAATCGCAGGATCAGCACCAGGGTACTCTCCAATTGGACGTTGTAATCCGACAGGAGCCTTCCCTCTTGCAGGTGTTTCCCTGTAAGTACGAGACGAAATTGTTGGTCAGCTGGGATCCCCCACTCGAGTTTAATCGCATCTTTCATTTCACCAACAGTGCGTATACCAGTAGATTCGATGCGGATAGGCTGTAATGCACAATTGTATCGTGGGGCTTAGCATCCAAGAGAGGTGGTAGATGCGCCTACCTTTCCAACCACTAGCTTTTTCACAGTAACCCAAGAAATCCCCGCAGTCGTGTTGGAAATCTGCCATTGATTTGGCAGTCCATCGAAGGTGCAGACACGTTCGGAATCCCGTATGGGCATACCGACTGATCTGAAACAGCGCAACCTGTCGCTGACCTTCCGTAGCACTGCATTCACATCTTCGACTACCGTTTCTTTGTTGTAGCAGACCGCAACCCAAGCGGCAAGACGGGATGGCTTGCTTGAAAGTGGAGGAACAACCCTCGCGAGTAACAGGCCGGAGAGTCCATGATGCTCACTTTGGCCCTTGAACCGTGACATGGCATTAAGTGACCAGCTCCACCCTCAGTGGCCACTGACGTAACACCAGGTGGAACGAGCCATGCAGATGCCCGATTTCCAAATACTATTGGATTCAGGTCCGTTTCAGGATCGGGAGAAGGGCAGGACATCTTGCTCTGATACTGATCACCAAGGCAGTGCAAAGGGTAGGGCAGCTCTGGAGCACGAGCGCTCTGTTAGAGCTAGGAGTGAGGAAAGTGCGGAAACGCCCCTATTCCAGGGCCACGGGGGTCGCCATGTAGTTCCCATTTGAGTCGATTGGCGTCTTTCACAACTAGAAGGACTACACCAGAACTCCATTCTTTGGACCATAGAGGGCTGTTCCGATGGAATTCAGGCCCATGAGTAAAGCTAAAAATAGACAAAGGAGGAAGGAAGGCGGACGATTCAATAGAGGCGGGTAACCTGCCGAGCTGGGCGTTGAATGAACGTCAAACAATACGCACATAAGGAATTATGGCGCTTGAAGCCAGGCGATAGATTTACAGTAATCTAACATACCTTGAGACATCAGGGTCTCTGTTTGCACTAAACGGTGCGACAGGTTGATGAGCCGAGGCTGACTGGGTGATGGACGACTCTGGTTGGCTTGTCTCGGATACGCGAATGTTGCTAGGCATGGGCATGTCGCCGGACGGTGGGAGATGGGCAGGTGTTTGGTCTTGAACGTTTGTTCAATCAATCCACAGCATAATTCTGTTAACGGCACCATTGTCGATCCATCAGTCATATTCTGCACCTGGTTCAATCCGCGTCTTCAAGGTACTACCATAGTACCAACGTCTGAAGCAGTCTCGGCCTTCCAAGACGGGTTTGATCGGGTGTGCGACACCAATGATATCACGGGGAAGGGAAACGTCTGAAGCTTCCGTGAAGAAAAATAGTAAGGTGGAGCGGTTGTCATGCTATGGTTACGGTAAATGATGCCCCAATCTCTTCAGGACACAGTATGGTCCTCCCCCCCAAAAAACGGGGTTCGTCTTAAGCAATACTCCCATATCGGTAGCTCTGAGTTGGAATCGCTCGTGCTTGGCACCAAATAGATATCAACGTGCAAGTGTCGAATAAGAAATTGGCGCATTTATTCAAGTGCTGTACAAGAGACCTCGTCATAGTGGAAGCTCAATCATTCCGTCAGGTGTATCAGGGAGGGTTCATTATGGATGTCGTAACGGGACTTGAAGTTGCATCAAGTAGTCATACACGATGGAAAAATCGCTGTCCTTTCGGGGAAGTAGAGCACCATTGTGAGACCATGTGGTTCCGTGGTCGTCGGCGTGAATCATCTCTTCGTACAGCTTGAGAGCGCGCTCGCCAACAGGCAGAGGAACATTGACCGGTTTTGCTGCATCGGATGCCAGCAGCATATCCTACGATGCAAGTGCAAGGCATTATGGCGTCGCTTCTTCGAGAGGTCTAAATATATCACACCTTGAGCATTAGCTTGCTAGCGAAACCATCCAAATAGCCCCGTTCGCAAGGTGGAGACTTGTCCTTCAATGCGCCCTGAACGGGATTATTGACTTCAGATGACCAAGAACGTGCTAGCCGAGACAAATGAGAGGCTAGCTTAAGGCTAGGTTGCGAAGCCGACCTGTGGAGCTGTTGATGATAGAAGCCAAAAGACTTGGCTCTAACCCTAATGAGAGACCCAATAACATTCCCTCAGCTATTGCCGCCTGATTGATTCCCTGCGTTACCCGAATGATGAGATAATTATCGGATCAGAGGTTGGATCTAGCAACAAAAAAAACAAATAATAAGCCAACCAGGATATGATTATTACACAGCTTTGCGATGAGACCAGTCCCTGACTGTCCGCAGTGGATTGCCCTAGAACTCATCATGTCTAAAAACGGACGCGATCGTTCAAATGCCACTTTCGGGCCGCCAACCATGAACGTTAATGTCCCAGCACGAGCGCCAACAACCCCTCCTGAGACCGGCGCATCAACCATTTGAGCACCAGCATCTGTAATCTGCTTCGCTGTCTCTCTTGCAAACTGGACATCTAACGTAGTGGAGTCGACAAAAAGACGAGGAGATCGGGAGGCGTGAGAAGAACGGAGCGAGTTGAGTGCCTGAAGTACGCCAGACTCCCCAAGGTAAACGGCTTTGACTTGTGGTGTTGAAGGTAGCATTGTAAAGATGGCATCTGCTTTTTTCGTAACTCTGATGCAGACGCCCGTCATCAGACATGATGCCCTCATTGTGAACTTACCATACGCACTCAAGAGGGTTAGGCTCTACATCTAGGCGATGCCCAGGTATATTCTCCTTACAAAACGCAGAAATTCTTTCTACGCTTTTCGGACTAGGGTCGCAGACGACAAAAGCGTTTCCTGAGACTGATGATTTTGATATTTTCAAGAACTATTGATGTTATCAAATGGCAGCAAAATCAATAAGTCATCATAATATCAAGTTCTTCCACTCACAAGATTCTGAGCCATCTCCAGGCCCATTTGGCCTAAGCCAATGAAGCCGATTCGGGTAACCGACATGGTGAGTTCTTAATGACGCAGGCCTACAAAACCCCACGATACAAGCAACTTTTTCGCTTCTCAGTGGGCTGACCTTTGGGAAAGCAAATCGAATGGGACGAGCGAGAAATGCCCACGCGTGACCTTGGGAGCACTTTGCACCAGTACTGTTCCCACGAGGCTGATTCAGGGTGTAGCTACAGAGCTAAGAACCACCAGGAGTGGCTTAGGATTTTCATTGTTCCCTAGAAGCGTCATACCCGAATAAGGTCGGGGTGCAATTTCCTCTCCCGGTCACCGATCTTTTCTGGAGCAATATCTGTTATCAAGTTCGGCACCGTGTGGATGGCATCCGTCCCTCAAACCTCACAGCGCGCGCCCCCTACTAGTTCTGTTGCACAGTAAACCCATCCGGTGCGACCGTGTCGCAGCCTCGTCTGACAAATTCTGTTCGGATTCTGGCGCGGATTAACATGGTCGAAAGGAGACCACTGTGCTCTGCATGCAGGTAATCAGCTTCTCTTGGAATGGACGTGCTCTGATCCTTTTGTGAAATAATGTAGCTATGGTGCCTTGAGAAACAGCGCCCACCGATATCTTATCGTTCTGCAGATCCCATGTTGATTTGATAAAGTGCACCCTCTTACTTGTAGGGACCTTTGCCTGGGTATTTATTGGGGCCTTGGCAATAGGCAGGTACAACAGATACTTAATCACCCTTCCGGAATCTTTCAACTCCCTTGGTTGTCTCTGTGCAGTGTCACTTGGCAGCGAGAACTTTCGGGTCAAGCGTTGTTGATCGGTTACGCGTGCCCAACTCTGCTGCCTCGGTCTCCTTCGACAACGCTGGGAAGTTCCGATCAACACCTTTTTGGGATTAAGTGTTTTCTATGATCCCCCTGACCTTTGGGCTCAACTAAACGAAGCGAACTGAAAGAAGATTTGATTAGACTCCTGCCTATGATGGACACCTCTAAAAACTATTTGGGTGGTCTTTTAACTTGAACGGGCCCTACCCCAAATGCTTGTTATCCGGTTTTTGACCTTACCGCGCATGGAGCTTATGGAGGCCAATTGAAGCAGGAGGTCCTCTCGGAAGTCCGAGAAGATGGGGTTATGAACATCTCGCTTTCTGTTCAGTCATTCTGAAGAACCAGATTCTCTCGCGCAAGTCAAGTGAACCACGGACGGGGTCGCTAGCGCAATCGCGGGCCGATGTATTCCCAGGGTTCATGGCAACTGCCCCCCTGTTCCATTTCGTGAGTGTGCTTGCTGATCCGCTTGTGATCTGCCGTGTGCCAAACACAGCAGGTTGATACATTTGGAAAAGCATTACCGAAAATTCGTTGTGCTAGAATCAGGATTGGATATTCCGGGCCCCGCGGTCGATAATATCGTGTGTGGCGGAATCAGCCACGAATAATCCCTGAGAATCAGAAAGACGACAGAGATAATCTTCACGAAATTGCCTGCCCTGACTCGTCGTTATCTCCTCGGACATTCATCATCATTATTTGTTGAACGTCTCGTGATTATATATGCGTGCTTCAACAGAGTTGAAGAGCTCTTTTATTGTTGGACATATTGGATGCATCCAACCTGTGAACAGCACATGGGAATTCCATCTCACACAATTTGATATCTGCACCCTTAGGGTTTGGCTTTCGTCGACGACGCCAGTTGACAGTGCGGACGTTTCTCAATTTTGTTGACCATCTCAGTTCACGGATGCGCTATTTGTTCAACGGCGGAAGGTCAAGTTTCTCACGCTTAGGGCTCACATGAAATTGTCCAAAAGTCCCAAGTTGTACCGAGATGTGTGCGCGGTGACAGCGCAGATTGAACACGTTTGCCAGCTTCTTCCGTGTCAGTAATATTTAACACATTCCTTTGAATTTCCCGCAATATAATTTGTATTTGTATTGAGCCTTCGCTGTTGTCCGAGTGACGGGGCTCATAAAAAGCTCAGCGTTTCCTGCTTCACGGTGCCCCATCGCCTGGCCTTCCCAACCATTGTCGTACCAACCCGTCATTTCCAAGCACTCGTTTTCTGCCGATGTCACAAAAGCCGCGCGTTCTCGTGCTTGGTGCGAATATTCCAATTCTCTTATTTTGTCGCCAGAAAGCTCATCGATGAGCTTTGACCTTTCTTCTTTGTCGTCTCATACATTCCGACTTGTCTTGTTTCTCCAGGAGGCCTAAATGTTTGTTCAGGCCAGTTACTTCGATACCTCGTTGCCCCCGAGGGGAAACCCGATCTCCTCGTCTCGGTATGTGTTCTACTATGAATGCTATATTCCCCGTGTCATTGTTGACGTATTGTACGCTGTCCATCTCCTGTCGCCCTCCACTCTCCACCTGATGTTCTTCAACTGCGATTTCGTGGCGACCGAAGTATATCCGCGTAGCAGACAAATATTTCGTTAACCCCCCTACGACGTATGTTACTTGTTTCAAAGCCGTTGGAAGTGCCCGCCAAATCATGCGCATACTCACTTGATTTCTATGTCTTTATCGCCTATGCCTCCAACCTCCTTGCATCTGTCAGCTATCTAGGGTCGCGCGTTCGAGCTGTGTTTGACAATCCAATAATCGAATATCGTCAAGCAAATTTGGCGATACCTAACATTGTCTCGTCTGTATTCGAGCCACCATCCTCTGGTGCATCGGAACTTTCGTGGGACATTGTTTTCGACTTCACAGGAGAGATTCGGTATGAGCGCTCAGATGACCATCACCTCCAGCAGACTGCCAAAGTGGCGCAGCTTCTGGGTCAGGAAGCGGCGAAGCGGAAAGTTGGGGCCTATGTCAGGATTACGCATCCTTTCTACCACACTTCCACTTCAGATAAACCCTCAAAGGAGAAAGATAGGGCGAAAGGATTGACAAAGGAACATGAAGGCGTTAAGCCCGCAAGTGTTAGGGGATACTGGTGGCATGAAGCCCTCAGAGCGCTGGCTGCTATCCAAGGGTAGGTACTCGTTCCCATGTTTTCCCTCCGGGGTTATTAACCTAACTTGATCCAGACTTAATCTTGTCATAGTGAGAGTTGGTGCCGCCTACGGACCTCAACAGACGTTTGGTACAGGTATGTGCGCATGATTGCTTCAATACAGGCGTACACCAAGCAACCTCTGATACCGTTGTAACAGTTCACTCCCGTATCATTGTCGGCCGAGTGTATCAGTACAGGCAATGGGAGATGAAGTACCTGTAAGCCCGGATTTCGCAATTACGGATCGGCTCTGGCCAACCATTATCTCGTTATAGATGGACACCTGGCCTTCGATACAATACAGTTCATGCATGGGACGTCGCCGGTGCAGTGTGGGAGGTCGGGAAATGGATGCTCGCGACGGGTAGGGCTCAAGCCGACGAGATCGCCGGAGAAACGATACAGCACTTCCCTGCGAAGGCTAAGGACGTCGAGGAAAAGGCAGCTGCGTTTCTGGATACGAAGATCGAGCCTAAAGCGCCGCTGTTCAACTTGGTAAGCTGCTGTCGAATGGGCAGTTGTTGTACCGTTGACCATCGTATCTCCGCAGGTCGACGACGGTGATACGACACTAAAGGACATCGGAGAAGCCATCAGTGAAGTTTTAGAATTAGACTTCAGTTTCTATGGGATGCTAACTAATGCATCAATGTCCATCGTAAGTTGGAGATGAAGCTGGCGAATAGGTTATGGCACCAGGATGATGACTTGTTATGTTCTGCAGAAAAAGGACCTGCAGGACATTGCGAACGAGACAAATGATGAACACATGGAATCATGGGGGGAACTAATCCTCAATTCGTCACCTCCAGTGCCCTTAACACCGCTCACCCCTTTCGTTGACACGCACTATCTGTACAAGTACAGCGTAGCGTATTCAAACGAAAAGCTGAAGAGGATCATTGGATACAAGTTTAAGTACCCGAAATTTGGCGCCGAGCAGGTTGGGGATATTGTACGATCGTTCCAGGAGGAAGGGACCTGGCCCAACTAAGCAGCCTCGTATCGTTCCTTTCACCATTTCTCAGTGTAAGTCGCTCTCTCTGTATCGCCGGTGATTCCTTGGCTCAATGCATTTCCACTAGAAGAAACACCCTTTTGATTCTGCTCCATCACCAATTCCCAGTAGTGGATAACTTTCCTCGGAAACGCACTCAAATCTCAACATTCTAATCAAGCGGTCTTTTAGCTCAGGTCACTTTGGCTCGGGTTCTCTTTATCATTTGTTATTTGCTCTGGAGGTGCTGTGTCGTTTATAATGTTGAAGCTCTTATCTGCCACGATCTTGTGCGCAATTTTTTTTTGTACAGTATTTGTGTACATAATGCGATCCCCAACTATGACTAGTTCAAATAGATGTGTAGTGGTTCGGTGCGATCAAGGGTGAGGGCTCCGACGGCACGAGGAAGCGCTCGTAACGTAGTTCCGTATCCAGGTTGACATTCAATTTTTATGTAAGCTAATTTTATTTATCCCATTGGGAATGGTGTCACAGCCTCTTCGCATCCCGTGCTAGGCCTGAATGCACTTCAGTTAACCCCCTGCAGGAGTGCAGAATAAAATCCTCGAGGATAGAAAGAAGACAGGTATAGCAGGGAGAGCTGAAATACCACTGGCCAATCTACTTAAACCATGAAGGCTTGGTCGAATGACTTGTGGGAAGGCAAGAGCAAGATCATCATCGGGGTGGACGTTGGATCGACGCACAGTGGGGTTTCTTACGCATACTTATTCGCAGGGTAAGCGTTCCCCTTTTGGCCTCGAATGAGGAGCGACTCCGTCTCCGTTGGTTCCCTCGAAGTTTGTTTCGTAAAATTTCCTCCTCGTTGCCCTGCCAAGAGATTACCGCGCCTATCCGTTTCTGCTCTTTTCGTCCTATTGTTCGACTCATTTATCTTCTCTCGGATAGAGGATCGAGATTTGTTACTCGTGTTTCGGAATGGCCTGGTCAGGAGGCGCATAAAACTGCGAGCAAGATCCCAACCATGATTTGGTACGACCAAAATGGGGTTGTATGTGCTTATCCCAATGCGACAGATTTCTGTTCGCTCTGTGGGGGGAGGGATATATGGCGAATAATGGTCTTGTTTCTAGGCGCAATCCTTTGGTGCAGAGACACTTATCCCTGATGTAATGGACCAAGCCCTTGATGAAGGGTGGCAGTTAGCGAAACACTTCAAGCTGCATCTCCATCCCACTACTATCATCACTCGGCATACGCTTCAACTCGATCGTGGGTGTTTATTGGGCACGATCCCCGCGGCTGAATCTCACTGAAATACACTTTTATTTCAGCGTTACCTGAAGGGGTACAACTTTTGAAGATTTACACTGATTTCCTTGCTTACCTTCTATCCCACACGATCTCGGCTTTCAAAAGCCGAGTAGTCGATGGGACGCGAGTTTGGGACCAATTGGCCTCAACCAAGGCTGTCGAATTCGTTCTTGCACACCCAAACGGATGGGGTCTTAGCCAACAAGCTTTCTTGCGGAAAGCGGCGATCCGAGCCGGCTATGTGGAGGACGAGGCCCAGGCGGCATTACGAATACGATTTGTCAGTGAAGGAGAAGCCTCTGTGCATTTCTGTATGTACAATGCAAACCTCGGGCCGTTGCTAAACGTGAGACGTGGTGTGTACCTTCCTCGTCGACATTCATCTGACAACGTCGGGATTTTTTGTAGGCTGGGACGAAGATTGTGGTCTGTGACGCAGGCAAGTGTTTCATAGCGCCTTCTGCTTCTGCTTCTTCAACGCGACAATTGTATATATCGTATTAGGTGGATCAACTGTTGACACCACCTCTTACATTGTCAAGTCTAGTTACCCAATGCTCGAGCTAGAAGAGGCAAAGGCCTCAGACTGTGAGTGCCATTTTCTCGGAATATAATTCTCTGTTCATACATCGCTTCTAGGCGTACAAGCTGGTGCGATTTTCGTGGATAGCGCATTCGAGAAGTATCTGAGAGAACAGTTGAACAAAACTGGGCCATCGGGGAAGGCTACTCTCACGGAGGATGATGTGGAAGACTTTGTGAAGCGTGGGTTAAGTGATTTTGAAGGGAGTGCTAAGAGGGCATATTGCGGTGCTGAAGGATCAAAGTACGCCATTGACATCGGAGCTGGAAGATACACGGATGAGCAGAAGGGTATACGCCGGGGAAGAATGACCATAGATGGGTAAGGTTTTTTCTGCCTCTGTTAGCTAAGGAGTGGTTCATCAGATAATTAACTCTAGGGATGTTTTCCATCGTTGTTTTGATCCATTCGTTACTCAAATTGTTCGGGCGGTGGAAGAACAAATGTCTGGCCTTGTCACGGAGCACGTTCTGCTTGTAGGGGGTTTCGGTGAGAGCCCTTACCTACGCGAAGTTTTACGCAGCAGGTTTGAAGGTGGACGGGGGAGATGCAAGGTCATGACGGCGAACGACGCTACGTACGTACATGGTCGAATTAATGCAAGTCCTTGAGCTGAACTAGATGCTGGTCTGGCAAAGCGCGAAAGCTGTTTCAGACGGAGCTGTAATATATCACGCTACACAAACGGTCAAAGCTAGAGCATGCAGATTCCAATTTGGGATAGTAGGGGGAATACCGTACGATGAGAACGTTCCAGAGCACAGATCAAGAGATTGGGTGATTGGACGGGATGGCGTGAAGTGGATGAGCAATAAATGGTATCCCATGGTTGAAAGAGTGAGTCTTCTTTCGTTATGAGACATGCATGTATTGAATTTTTGTAGGGCGACGTTATTATGGCTGAGGATGGCGTATCAGAAAACATGTACAACGTTTATCACACCTCAAATCCTTCACTCGGGACATTCTCGGAAAGAATCTATGCCTTTACCCTATCAGATGAAGAAGGGCCCTATTGGGCCTTGGATCCAGACGGTAAGCGTTCACACGATCTGTGTCTCCATCTCACTGACCATTTGTGTAGGGAAGCCCGAGTATGGAATTGAATGTGTCTGCGAGATCACTGCAGATTTGAGCAATCTAAGAGGTGGCTTGGTAGAGAAGATCTCGCGAGAGCAAGGAGGGAAGTATTGGCTCCTCGATTATAATGTGGTCATTGAATTTGGAGACACGGAACTTCGTGCCTATTTGGAGTGGACGGAGAACGTAAGTCCCCCGTGTTCTTCCCGTCGCTTATGAGTGCTGAATGTTGATGTCCGCATAGGGGGAAACAAAGCGTGGCCAGGCTTCTCTCATACCGGACTCCTTTATGTAGACCGTTGCTTTCCCCCTCCCCTATTCACTTGGGATTTTCATTCTTGTTGGGCCTTACTGCAATACTCATGCACTTCGCTTTGAAAGATTGGACACGTCATGATGAGTCACTGCTTTCCATGTACCAGTAATACATGTAATGGCTCTCCACGGAAAGTTCTTGCGACTGTTGCGATGTCTAAGCTCTTTCTCAGCAGAACAAATGCGGCGAACTCGGCAATTTACTGGTGCTGACAAACCCAAATGTAGCTCATCGAGCCATATGCATCAGAACGGGACGGAGGCGAGCATACGGTCATCACGGCTGACAAAAATATCACTCGAAGGACAACCATGAAGGCGTTCTTCGAGCCATTCGTGAAGCGGATTGTTGAATCTCTGAGGGAACAAAGGTCTGGTATCAACTGCGAGTATATTCTGCTCATCGGAGCTTTGGAGAGAGAGGATTTTAAGAGACACAGACAGATGTTCGACTACCACTGTAAATGACTCTACGTGAGTTTCGACTCCCATCCAATTTCCGCCGTTTTTCTCAATGAACATCTTTCGCAAATCTAAAGCAGTGTCTGATTGTGTGGTTATTTGGCATGTCACGACCCCGATCGCGCGAGCTTGCCGCCTCCAGCATGGGAGCATTGCATATATATGTGCCGTATGATTCAAGAATCTGTGTACAGTGAGCGATCATCCTTCAAAGAATTTGATGGATGGGGAAATATTGCCGGCGTGTGGCACCGATCGTCAAGTGTGTAAGTTCGAAAATCACAGTGAATGGCATGATATAGCGGTCATTGGTCCATTGCAGGGGACGTCTTTCCGCCGGATGAGGGCATTCCATGCAGATACTTTCTTCCGGAATCACAAAAACTCTATCCTCTGATCTTGGTCGTATCACCAGTGTTATGCGTGCTTGTATTTATACTCTACGCACATGGGAAGAAAGAGCCGTACTACGGAAATGATTCTGCCGGTGCACATCGTGAATGTTCAAGTACTTGTCATGTTTGTCCATGGTCAACTTTTCTGATTGTCCTTAACTTTGGTGTGTCCCAGCGCGCAGTCAAATACTCTAATTTGCTTGAAGCTTCGATTCAAGTTTGAGACCGGGGCCTCCGTGACAGTTTTTCAGTAGGAAATATTCGCCGTGGCCCCAGTAGATGATTTAAATAACGATTGTGTACATGTAAACAGCGGAATACGCATCACATATATTGCGAGCGTCTACATCAGCGAATTCGGGATGAGTTCAAGTTGAGCCTGGCTCCTGCGCGTCTCTCACTACATTCGAATGGCATCAACGAGGGCATTACAGGACATGGAATATTCACGCTCACACCGGTCCATTCAAGATATGCTTGAAGTTAACTAAATCGGATAGTAGATTACAAGATAGATACCATAATCTAAGATCTAATCGTCAGTATTTTTTTAATTCCCGGCGTTCCGCATGTAGCGCTTGCGCGTATCTCATTCCCTTATTATTCTTGTCTGATATCTGTTATTACCTTAACTACTTATACCGCTGTGCGGTTACAATATCAACGTGTCGTTATCCGAGTCCCCGCTGAGAGCTATATAACAACAATATCGCTGTTAGCAATCCAGGTGCTTGCCATGTGGTTGCACCCGCCTCGAGGGGGGCCTCCGCTACCCGGAGGAATGATATCGTACTTCAGACCCTTGCACAGGCGACATCCAGCAGGATGTCAGTGTTGCCCGTTATACACGCCGAGTTCTTGTGAATGATGCCTGCTGTCAAAGCGTCTTTCGTGACATTTAGGCTTCGTTCGGTAACAGGTTTCCTTAGCCTGTTTCTTCCAGTTTTTCAATTCAATATTTACCCATTTTTTTCTACCTAAAGAAACAGGAAGAAATAGACCAAAGAAACCTGTTTCTTCATACCGAACGAAGCCTTAAGGAAGACTGGAGGGGACTCACAGTGAACTTTCGTATCTATGCTGCAGATTGACCTCTTCTTGGAGGTGAGTGGCCAGCTGACGGCTCTATGCCGGTGGTCACAAACGACGCGCGCGTATTAAACGCTTCATTCATTCTAATGCAGTGACGCATCGACGATTTCTGATGGCCATCCTTCAATCACACTAGAAGCACGACCATCCCGATGAGGGAACTTCGTGTATTAGCGGAGCTGGAAGAAATCATTGGCACCTCAGCGCGGCTTGTCGATGTGCCAGGTGACTAGGTGATCTTGCCTCACCATGGAAGTGCTACGCTCGGCGTAGTGTACTTCCCTGGGTACCTGGTTCTGGCTTCGACAATTCACGAAGTGGTCAGCCGAGCTTTGTCAGGAAGGCGAACATTCTACGATAAATCGGACCCTGCCACGGCAGCCATTGCTCAGATCATCGCTGAGCGACACGACAAGGATAAAGCGGCATGATAACCGTTCGCATGCCAAACCTGGATTGCTCGGGATTTCCGTCACAAACAGAGTAGGTTCAAGCACGCTTTTGCGGACACTCTGAAAGAAGACAGTACACTTCCACATGGATCTCTGTACACCCATGCCTCCGATCTATTCATTCAGCCATCCAAAGCGTTTTGAGGGCAGAACTACTCTGATCATTATCGATGGGCTAGACGAATGTGAGAAGCGAGACGCGAAGAGCATTTCGTTCTCGTTGCACCGACATGCGGATCCTCGCAAGTCATCCGGAGCATTATATCGTTGAGAAGCTGTTGCATGCTGTACGAGGTCGATGGTGCGATGATCAAGCAAGACATCGGTTTGTACATGGAGTTGTTCTTAACGAAATAAAATTGCTGCAAAGAAGTAGGGAAACCCAACCTGTTCATTTATCGGAAATGAGCATGTCCTAGATTCGGAGGAGCAACTTGATATTGTTATCAAGCTCTGCAGGGGGGTTGTTGATAGCCCGATACTACTTGGAGAGTCAGGACGAGCAGCATTGGAGAACTATTCATGTTCAACGGTCCATTCAGATTTTACGCCTTCAGACATCGAAACACTGACGGGGACTGAGTCTCCCTTCCACCGGAGATTCAGAGAGGCGCCCATCGGCTATTCCTTAGGCGCCCAGAAGCAGCTAGGCACGATCACTTGCCTGATTTGGAATTTGGGATACCTAAATGAATTCTGGAAGCGGAAGAATGGAAGGAGGCTATGTAAAACCAACTTGAGTAAGAACCAATTTGCCCTCTTCACGCCTTCTCACTGCCCTAGCGCTTCAAAAAAGACCCAAGAAATCAACATGGTGAAGGCTTTCGCAGCAGAACCGTGGTCGGGCAAGCATAAAATTATACTAGGATTCGATATCGGCACGACGTTTTCTGGCGTATCATATGCATATCTCTTTCCAGAGTGCGTTTTTGTGTGCTTCACGGTCATGGGATATGTGGTGTATTGCTAAGCTCTACCTCGTCATGTATGCACTGTATAGTGGTCCACAGACAGTTGCGAGGGTCAATGCATGGCCAGGGCAGGAAGCCCACAAGGGGGAAAGTAAGATCCCGACCTTGTTGTGGTACAACAAGAATAAGAAAGTAAGTGGAGCTCACTATCGCGTGAATGTTGTATACACATCTTGTGGGCACCCTCCCACTCTCTCTTCGTGATCAGGCCACCGCGTTTGGCGCCGAGGCACTAACCGCCGAGACGCAAGATGAGGCGGAGGACAATGGTTGGATCCTTGCAAGGCATTTCAAGCTTCACCTACACCCTCAAACAATGAAAGAGAAGCATAATCTGACCATCGATCGTATGTTCTACTGGCTATTGGCTCTAGTGCTGCCATAATTTGCTGATTGGCTCAATTCGGCGCAGCCCTGCCGGAGGGCGTTCCCCTTTCTACGATATATAGGGACTTTTTTGGGTATCTTATCAGACACACACAGGACGCATTCACGGACCGTGTTCTTGATGGGGCTCGTGTGTGGAAGACGTATTTCCCCTCTGCCGATATTGTCATTGCTCACCCGAATGGATGGGGCCTGAGGGAACAGGAATTTATGCGTAGAGCTGCCGTGGCGGCTGACGTTGTCCCTCAGTCGGAATCGCATAATCGGATTTTCTTTGTCACTGAAGGAGAAGCTTCTGTTCATTACTGCATGTTTCACGCCAATTTGGCACCACAATTCAAGGTGAAAGATTTCTGGGATAATCGCCATCCCAAAGTTCATTGATGCTCAATCGCTTCATATATATTAGCCAAACGTGAAGTTTGTTGTCTGCGATGCTGGTAGGTGGTTTGAATCATTTCCATTGAACAGCTTGCTAAGTCGGGACCTGCGACAGGTGGATCGACAGTCGATACAACCGCGTACTCCGTGTCAGAAGTCCGTCCCCAGCTTCAGCTTCGCGAGGTC
The DNA here is from genome assembly GCF_015039405.1 of Cantharellus anzutake. Lineage (NCBI taxonomy): Eukaryota > Fungi > Basidiomycota > Agaricomycetes > Cantharellales > Hydnaceae > Cantharellus > Cantharellus anzutake. The sequence continues at coordinate 357,138 of NW_024067029.1, forward strand.
AAACCATCGGCTTGTATTCAAGCAGGTGGCATATTCGTCAATAAAGCTGCCGAAGAGTACTTCCACCGCGTATTCTCAAACCCCGAAGCAAACCTTCCGCCAGATGAAAGTAGAGACTTTGTCAAGAAGGCTATAGATGACTTCGAGACGACCGCGAAGAAAGCTTTCAAGGATATAACGACTAAAGGGAGCGTAGACATAGGCCAGACCCGATACACCAACCCAGCGGTTGGTGTGAAGCGTGGACGAATGACGCTCGATGGGTAAATCATTTTCGTCTTTGCACACGACCATCACAATTGACAAGCATATCACCCGAAGGACGACTACGAAGACGTTCTTCCAGCCATTCGTGAAACAAATTGTCGACTCTTTGAGAGAGCAAATGTCTGGTATCAACTGTGAACACATTCTGCTTGTCGGAGGCTTTGGAGAGAATGCGTTTTTAAGAGAAACGCTTAAGAAGACGTTCGAGAGCAAACACTGCCAGGTCGTCACTGCAAATGATTCAACGTGAGTTTCGACTCTTACCCTATATCCTGTTCCTCTCAAGATCTTCTCGCAGGTCTAAAGCAGTGTCAGATGGTGTGGTTATTTGGCATGCTACAACCTCAGTCATTGCACGAGCTTGCCGCTTCCAGTATGGGAGCATTGCATATGTGCCGTACGATTCAAAGAATCCGCGGCACAGTGAGCGGTCAACCTTCAGAGGAATCGATGGGCGGGAAAATATTGACAATGTGTGGCATCCGATCGTCAAGCTTGTAAGTTCGAGAATTACATTAAATGACGTGACATAGCGGTAATTTTATTGTAGGGGGACGTCCTTCAGCCAGATGAAGGCGTCGCGGAAGCTTTCTTCCGGAATTACAAAACTCCTTCACCTGATCTCGGTCGTATCACCAGTGTCATGTTCGCTTACACTCTAAACGGGCAGAAGGAGCCGTACTACGCAAAAGATTCTGCCGGTAGATATTTTGTGGATGCTGTTGGCTGAAAGGCTGATATCACTGTCTAGGAAATCTTGTATCGGGGATTGAAGACGTTTGCACCATTTCTGCGGATCTGAGTGGACTATCTGGGGCCCTCGAGGAACGTTGGGGATCCGAGGGAAGATATTGGCGATTGGATTACAAGATTGGTATCCGATTTGGTGGAACAGAACTTCAGGCATATCTTGAATGGGTCGAAGATGTGAGTGTAAATATTCCGTACCTTCTGACACTTTGTTAATGCGATCCCAAATGTAGGGAGTGACACGCACGAGCCAGGCTCAACTCATCCCGAATTCGCTGATGTGAACGTGATCATGCTTCGCAATGAGTTCAATTTGTCTGTATCATGTAATTGTTGCATCCTGTGATTTCATGCATCTATAATATTATTCGTGTCAGTACTGAGCCATGATGAGACCATGCAGCGAGACTGATGCAAATGGAGAGGATCGATTGTTGACCTCATTTCCATCAGATATTACCAATAGTTGGGGGATCCTACACATTGTCATATCCGTGCATACCCGATCCCGCCCCGACTTCCGGACCTCCTCCTTTCCCACCTCCGGAATCCTACCCTACCGCTGTCCATTCCGATATTCACCTTCGGTCCTGGCACCACACCACCCTTTACCTCCCATGCCACCTCCACTCCTCCGTCACTCTCCTGTCCTATCTCTGTCCGTTCCGATAACCACCTCGGACCGAACACCACCCCTCTCGCCACCCTCCTCCTACTCCTCCTCATACTCCTCCGCTCCCTCCTCACAACACCTCCACCCTTCCGTCATCCTCCTACTCTTCTCCCGTCTGCTCCGATACCCACCTTCGGACCTGACACCTCTCCTCTCTTCCTTCCCCTCTCTTCCCTCTGGTCCTCTTCTGCCGACCTCCTGCCAAGTTACGACCTCCAGCCACTGACCCGTACTTTGTACTTGGGCACCGCTTGTACCTTTGCTCCGAGCCTCTGTCATATTGAAATTATGAACTAGTCGCGAATTAGCGCTCAGTTCCAAAGATGTGAACTCGTATTATTAGTCATTACCTAGTCATGAATTAGCGCTAGGAAATATGTACAAGATTAGACAATATTCCAAGTGATGAAAAGGGAGTCTCACCTCAGTTCCAAAGATGTGAACTGAGGAGAGAGGAAAGAGAAAAATCGCGCGAGGTGGCTTTTAAGCCATCCTCGACTGCGTTCATCAACATGAATGCCAAAAGTAGAAGCATCGGGCAATCCTTCATGGAAATGCCTGTGAGCAAGATGTATAGTCCGACGGACTCAATGGACGGTCCACAGCGTACCAAGAAAACAAGGATTTCAACATGTCATAGTTCCTACCTCGGACTTTGACTCCACCTCGGTCTTAGTCCATTGCATTGGTGACCTCATACTATGTAAACACCATTGCCAATATTCCTCGGACTTTCAACCCCGCCTCCGTAAGCTCCGCAACCTCCGAGCTTCGTGGATCATCTTTGGCACTTTCGCTGCTTGTAATGTATTTCTCGCGTCTTCCCCTCATCCCTATTTGGACTGCTGCTTCTTCCCATTCTAGCCAGTCAGTCATCATCCCCACTTCCCCTCTGGGCCTTGCCCTCCTTACCTCCTTTCGGACGTATCACAGGTTCTGCCTTATGATCTTCGGTACCGTTCCGCCTCTGTCATCCCTTTGTTCCCGTTTGGACGCCTTCGTTCCGATTCGGTTCCCCTTCGTTTCCTTGTGCTTTTGCCCCCTCCATTATATATATCGGCGCTTGTACATACTTGTAGGAGGCTCAGTCCAAAATCGTGTTGAAATCTTGGTTTTCTTGGGAGTTATAGTGCGCTGTGGCCAACTCACAATGTGATGTTGAGCTAGCGGCACTATATTTCCTTTCTTGGTATTCCTGCTACCAAAGTCAGTGCGCCATTGAGGCGACTGCTTATAAAAGCAGTGAACAATTTTTCACTTTCGTCTCCCTCAGTTCAACAACGATTGACTGAGGTGAGACTGTGCTTTTACCACACATTTATCTTGTCACTCATGTACCCTCATGTGCCCTAGCATAAAACGCTAGGTAATTAGTTCCAATCTAATTAGTTCAACAACGATTGACTGAGTGTAAAACGCTAGCGTAAATCGCTAACATCCTAATAAATCGACCTGAAATGCCCCCTAGAGACTTCCTGCTCACCTACTGTGAAATTAAGGACCAAATGGACAAACAGCAATGGCACAGCGCTCCGCTTGAGTCGCTGAGGCCAAGGTCCCTCCACACTAAGTCTCCGATTCCACTCCGGAGTCATCTGAATCCGCCCGTCTCTAACACACATAACTTCTGCATCACAACATCTATGGAGAGTGCTCTCCAGCTGCTATACTGCACATATGGGGCATAATAGGAGGGCTAATGCAGGAGCTATAGTACAGAAGAGTACAGAGTAAGAAATGTAACAACTAGCTAAAAACAATGATACTAACCTCAGTCTCCGTAAATGAAGAACTGAGGGGAAAAGGAAAGTAGAGCAAAAACAGTATATACAATTATATACTGTACTAACACGACCAACAACCGGTCACGCGTCACACGAAGGTCTTGGATTGAATTAAAAATCAATCAATTGAATTGATTGGGAGCCTCGGCAATTCCCGGAGGCCGTGGGAACCAGTTGTTGGTTGTGTGAGTACAGTACATTGTGTCACAAGGCAAATACAGATGTAAGAGAGATCATGTGGTGTTGGTTGGTAAGTCACGGGTCGTTGTTACTCCAACAGGGGATTGGGCTGGCTCAGTTGGGTTGGCATGTTTGCAGGCAGCAAACATCAGCAAACCTGAATACAGTGTTTAATTTACCTGATATTAAAAATTAAAAATTAAGAGCATTGACTCTGGCATCATGTGACTAGAGTCCCTACCCCAATGTGGTACTACACACCAAGGGTATATAGCCAAATCAATATATAGACCAAATTTAGGGATATAAATACAGTTAATCTGAAATTACTTAGGGAAAATGGGGGGGAAATGGGGGAGGAAATTTGAAGGGGGAATGGGGGGAAATTTGGAGGGGGGAAAATGAGAGGAAAATGAGGGGGAACTGGGGTTTCTAAAAACTTGAAAAAAAGTCAGGGAAAATTAAGGAAAATTCAGAAAATGGGGGACTTTCTAAAAAAGGAGAATGTCCAAAAAATCAGGGGAAATTAGGGGAAAAATCGGAAATTTTGGGGTGTGATATTTCAGGAAATTAGGAATAATTGGAAAAAAAATTAAAATCATTTTTTTGATAATTCAATGTGCATTGGAAAGTGCCAAAGTGGGGCAATGTAGCAATGTATGTTTCAGTGTTAAAAAAGGATCCCACCATGCTTTGGTGAGCCAAATAACCATGGCTTTTTGACCATGGGAAATTGGGTGTCAAAGGCTTGGATGATATCAGAAGGATACATCAGCTTTTTGTTTGCTTTATTGGGCAGTATTTTTAATTTACTTCATTTGGAACACTTTTTAAAACTGATTTATACCCTACATAACATGCATGGTTACATTGCCACACTTCAGTGCTTTCCAATTCACATAGAATCATCAAAATTGGTTGAGTTTTGAGCAAGAAATGAGATAAAAGATAAAGTGCAAATTTTTGAATTTCAGAGTTTTCCTCAAATTTTGTAAATAGCAATAAACAAATAAGGTGCTGATTTTAGTAAACACAAAAGGTATATGAGCTCTATGAGCCTACTGAGCCCACCAAGCCCATAGAGCTCATAGAGCTCATAGAGCTTTTGTCATATCCATCCACAGCCATCACCCTCCACCACCTCCAGCCCTTCTGGATTGCCTCCACTCCTTTGTCACTAACCTCGGAGCCTCCAGTTTCTGCAACCTTCTGGTTACCCCAATGGTCACTGTCATATCTGTACAAACTCGATCCCAGTCTGACTCCTGGACCCTCCATTTCACCACCTCCGGAGTCCTACCCTATCCCCATCTGCTCCGATATTGTCAGGGCACATACCCTGACTTAGCCTGGACCCGGACCCGCATCCGGACCCGCTCCACTTCCCACACGTGCTTCCTGTGCCGCATGCTCCGGTCCCCGGATCCTGCCTTCATGTGACTTCCGGGTATCCCCGGAAGTTTTCCTCATATTGTGGCCACTGTGGGTCAGTGAGAAGTAACCTTCTTCTCACTTTCTTACCCACAGCAGATTGTGCCCTGGACAGGGCTGTTTACAGTTAGGTTGTGGGTTGTAGAGAGAGGGGTCATGGGGACCTGGGGTTCGTCCCCTGACAGATATTCACTTTCGGACCGAACATCACCCCTCTTGCCACCCTCCTCCTCTCACTCCTCATCACTCCTCATCACCTCCACCCTTCTGTCCCTCTCCTACCCTACCTCCATCTGCTCCGATATTCACCTTCAGACCTGACACTGTGCCTCCTCCACTCCTCTTCCCACTCTTCTCCCTCCAACCCTCTTCTGCAAAACCTCTGCCAAGTTACTGTTAGAACTGGGCAAGGGTGGATGATTCTGGAGGGGAACCGGAGACTTAGCAAGGAGGGACCTTGGCCTCAGCGACTCATGCAGAGTGCTGTGCCATTGCTGTTTGTCCATTTGGTCCTTAATTTCAGAGGCGATGAGCAGGAAGTCTCTAGGGGGCATTTCAGGTCGATTTTAGACTGAGGGCCTAAAACGAGTATGTACAAGCACCTGTATATAATGGAGAGAGGTGAAAGCACGAGGAAACAAAAGGGGGTCCGAATCGGAACAAAGGTGTCCGAATGGGGACAAAGGGATGACAGAAGTGGAGCGGCACCGAAGGTCATAGGTTAGAACCTGTGGTACATCCAAAAGGAGATAGGGGGGGTGAAGCCCAGAGGGGCAGGAGGATGAGGTGAAGTGGGGGTGATGACTAACTGGCTAGAATTGTCAGAGACCAGATTCGAGACGAAGGAATGTCTCCATAACGGAGGGCTTCGGCCTCAGCGACTTCTGCCAAGAGCGCTGTGCCTAGTGACACGTCCGTGCCCTAACTTACTGACTGGCAATTAGAACCTAGGGGGGGTAACTCTAGTTGATTTTACTACTGGGGTGTAACCTATGTACAAGTGGGATATATATATGGTTACAGCAGAGACGGGTCCGCAATTGGCGGAGCCGAACGGAGCGGAGCTAACGGGTTTAGACATTAGCCGACTGAATATTACCGACGAGTCGGTTCACAGGGTTAGCGGAAAGGCAGGCATAACCCAGAAACGGAAAGGAGGGATAAGCCCGAAGGTGGACTCTGCAGGGCAGGCGAGTGTATTGCCCAGCGGAGGCGGGGGTGCGCTAGCGGACGTCGGAGCTGTCCGGAAGTCTTTGGGGCTCCGTACTTAGGGAGGTGTAGGTAATAAACTGAAATGAGGGGGTGGTGACCATCGAGGGGTGCTGAGAGGATTGCGGAATCCGGGGGCTCCGAGGTTAGTGAGGGAGGAGCGGAGTTGGAACGGAGTAATCGGAGGGACCAGAAGTCGATGGCCAGGGATGGATATGACAGTATCCCCTTCTTAGGCCTGAACCCTTGAAGGCCCAGAATTAGTTAGATGAAGGGAGCTGCACTTACAGGAAGGAAAGCAAATGAGGAAATAAAAATGAAAACGGAAGTGAGGAGCGGAGGGGAAAGGAGAAATGGGAGAGGAGTCGGGGTTCCTAAGGAGCTTCAGGTCCAGGCTTCGCTGGATACCGAGAGTGGAACGCTTCGACGAGGTCGGAGGCGTGATCGAGTTCGCCGGCAAGGAGCCATTGTGTCTCCTTGTCGGTCCCTTCATAGCCTAGCCACTTGACCAAGTAGAGCAGCTTGTTGCGTCTACGTTGGTCGATCTTGGAGTCGAGTATTTCCTCGATCTTGAACTCGATCTCACCTTCGATTTCTACGGAGGCGGAGGTGGCTGGTGGCGGTTCGGAATGGTGTTCGGGACGGATGGTTCGATCTGCGAGACATGGAATACCGGGTGAATGGCTCGCATGTTTTCTGGCAGGCGGAGAGTGAGGGAGTGGGTTCCAATGCGGGCGATGATCTCGAATGGGCCGAGGTTTTTTTCGGAGAGCTTTTTGGAAGGTCGAGTGGAACGGAAGTACTTGGCCTTTACGTAGACCGAGGTTCCTACTTCGAAAGCTGGGGCAGGGCTCCGTCGAGAGTCTGCGGCCCTGATAACGGATCTGAGCGAGATGCATTTCCTCGCGAAGGAAGTGGTGGAGGGAGTCGAGGTCGACGGAGTACTCTTGGGCGCGTACTGATGTCAGGTCTCGCTCCGGGTGAACGGTGATGTTCGGATGGTAGCCCTTGTTGGCGAAGAATGGGGAGATGCCCGTGGTGGCATTCGGAGCGTTGTTGTATGCGAACTCTGCGAGAGGCAGGAGTTCGGACCAATTGTCCTGCTGGTAGTTACTGTAAATGCGCAGGTACTGCTCGAGTGTCTGGTTCATCCGTTCGGTTCTGACTGTCTCTTCCGGTGATAACTGGAGGTGAAGTGGAGGCAGATGTCGAGGGCCTTACCAAGTGAACGGAAGAAATGAGAGACAAACTCTGGACCCCTGTCGGAGGTGACGTGGGATGGAACTCCGTGCTTGGAGAATACATGGAGGAGGAAGAGCTTGGCCAGTTCCGGAGAGGTGATGGTATCGTGGGTAGGGATGAAATGCACTGTTTGGACAGGCGGTCCACGACGACCAAGATGGAAGTGAATCCGGAAGAGGAGGGTAGCTGTTCGATGAAATCCATGGAGATGGAGTTCCAAGGACGTTCGGGGATGGGGAGTTGTTTGAGTAAGCCGTAAGGCTTATGACGGGGGACCTTGGTGTGGGCACACGATGTGCAGGAGGATACGTAACTCTTGACGAAGTTACGGATGCCCGGCCAGGTATACTCACGACGCACTAGATCCAGAGTCCGGTTCTGCCCGAAGTGTCCGGAAAGTTGGTGGTCGTGTTTGTCTCGCAAAACGCGAAGACGGAGGTCGTTAGAATCCGGCACGTAAATGCGGTTGTCCAGCCTTAAGAGGCCTTCAGCATCAACGGACCAGCGGGAGTTGGGGAGGTTGGGGGAAGCGAGATGAGAAGAGATTGAGGTGTCGGAGGAGAGGGAGGTTAGGATGTCTCAATGAAGAGCCTCTGTGTCGACGAGTACGGCTGCTCGGATTACTGTGGCAGCTAGGAACGTGGCTCGTAAGGACGCAGTGAGCTGCTCCGAA